>NC_047044.1:95712308-96016683 GCF_011762595.2 Tursiops truncatus | reverse complement strand
ACAGAGAGAAATTAGAAGCTGGCAGACTGGCAAAGTTAAAGCCAAAGACAGAAAAATAAGAAAATGTATTTTCCATTGATATTTCTGGGGAAGAGACTTAGTAAAATCTTTTATCTTCCAGATGCTCTTATCTCTAAACATGCCGCCATGCAAGTGCCCCTTTTCCTCTTGCTCCCAAACAAAAGCATTTTGACATGTGATCAAGAGTTGTCCCAGGAGAGTTCTGCAGCCCAGCCTTAAGGAAGAGTGGGCCTTACCTTCCAGCCTCTCCCTCCTCATTTCATGTCCAGCCTTCCGCAGAGATGCCTAGGAGATGCAGCTTAGCTTCTAGCCTCCTCCTTTGGTCTTTTTCCATTACCTTGTATCCTCTACCTACTGCCTTTAGGTGTCTAGAGCTCTTTCTCTTTTTCCTTCCAAGACTTAAGAATCTGATATCAGGGACTTCCCTGGTGGTCCAGTGGTTAAGACTTTGCACTTCCACTGCAGGGGGCACGGGTTTGATCCCTTGTCAGGGAACTAAGATCCCACATGCCGCACGGTGTGGCCAAGAAAATGAAATTAAAGAAAAAAATCTGGTTTATCAGTCATTTTTACCTTTGCATGATTTTAAATCAATTACCTCTCCTAGGAATATTTACAAATTACAGTTTAGCATCTAACTATGACCTGGGCTTTGTCTCAGGTTAAAAAGAGATCCTTGGGACTTCCCTGGTGGCACAGTGGTTAAGAATCTGCCTGCCAATGCAGGGGACACGGGTTTGAGCCCTGGTCCGAGAAGATCCTACATGCCGCGGAGCAACTAAGCCCATGTGCCACAACTACTGAGCCTGTGCTCTAGAGCCCTGTGAGCCACAACTACTGAGCCCACGTGCGACAGCTACTGAAGCCCGCACGTCTAGAGCCCGTGCTCCGCAACAGGAGAAGCCACCGCAATGAGAAGCCCGCTCACCACAAGGAAGAGTAGACCCCGCTCGCCACAACTAGAGAAACCCGCGTGCAGCATCGAAGACCCAGCGCACCCAAAATAAATAAATAAATTTTTAAAAAAAAAGAGATCCTTGAACAGATGGGGATGAAGGAGGAAATGCAGAGCTCATTTTCAGAGTGCCCAGCGGTGGACCATTACAGGCAGCCATCCACTCCAGGAATTGAAGGAATGTAATTTTACAAGTAACCTTTCTGTCACCTAGACACGGTTTGTGTCTGTCTTCCTTCTCCGTCACCTTCCCATCCCTTCCGTCCCCCTTCCTCCCCCCTTCTTCCTTCCTTCCTTCCTTCCTTCCCTCTGTCCCTCCTTCCTTCCTTTCTCACGTCTCTGTCCAGTGAATTCTGATGAACAGAAATTCCTCAGTCATCAGAGTTTCCTGTAGATGATAAGATGTAGGAGGGAGGGTGGGCCCTGCCAGGGGTGAGGCTGAGCTCAAAGGGGATAAGCATTGTTGGGAAGGAAGAGAAACAGTGGTTTCTCTTCACTGCTTTATCTGATGGAGCCAAAGTCAGGAAGTCCTTGAGAGAGTAGAGCTGGGACAGAAAAGGGGCCCTTGTTAGATGTGAGCTCACGCATCTGGAGCAATCCCAGGGCAGTTGGCTATTGGAGCAGGGTGAGGATGGGGCGATGATGGAGTTAGGGGAGACTGGATTCCAGCCTGAGCCAACGTGAATGGGTGTGATTTGTGTATGTGTATGTGCATCTGTATGTGTGTGGGGGGGAGATAAACCCTGACAATTAGCACTAAGTTGCCCCAGGTAGAGAGACTGAGTTGTATAGTGGACACCAGATCAGAGTGAGATTGAAAAATGACTCAGGAACATGTTTTTAAAAACCAGCTTTTCAGTTTGTTTTATATTCACATCCATTCAACAAATATTTATTGAATGCCTACTGTGTCAGGCACTGTTTCTGGCTCTGGAGATATACACAGAGAGAAAAATAAAGCAGGTTGGAAGTTGGGTAGAGGGACAGGCAAGCAGCTGGGAGGTGGTAGTTGCTTGTTAGGGTGACTAGGGATGGCCTCATTGATAAGGTGACTCTTAAGCAGACTGGGGTTAAGGCATTCTGGGCAGAGGAAAAAGCAAGTGCAAAGGCCCTGAGGCAGAAGTATGCTTAGTGTGTTCACGGAACAAAGAAGCCAATGTGCCTAGACTGATGTGAATGAAAGGAAGAGCCGTAGTGAGAAACAAGGCACAGAGCAAGAAGGAAGCCAGATCCCGTGGGACTTTGTAAGACCTACAAAGGACCACTCTGGCTGTTGTACGGAGAATAGACCATTGGGCGGACCACAGCAGAAACAGGAGGACCTATTAGCATGCTGTAGCCATATCCAGATGGCTTAGAGTAGGTTAGAAACAGTGGAGGCGAGAAATGGTCAGATTCTAGGTATGTTTTGAAGATGGAGTTAACAATCTGCTGATGGTTGGATGCAGTACAAGGGAGAAGAGTCAAGAATGACTCCAGAGGGAGTTCCCTGGTGGTCCAGTGGTTAGGATTTGGCGCCTTCACTGCTGTGGCCCTGGGTTCAATCCCTGGTCGGGGCAGTAAGATCTCTGAGAGCCGCAAGGCATGGCCGGAAAAGAAGAAAAAAAAAAGAATAACCCCAGGGTTTTCTGACCTGGGCAACTGAATGAGAAATAAATGACCATTCTGCTTGCCACACTGTACTGTGTGCATATAGGATTAGCTTGAGAACATATGGAAATTGTGTCTGGCTGAAATTGTGATCCTAACCACAAGGCTACACTGGATAACTGAGTGGACAGTCTTCCCTTTAGAAGCTAGCCACCCAAAGCAGGAGGAGGACAACAGGAATACGTGAATCCCATGCCTAGTTCAACCATAAGATATTAGATGTTAGACTGCCTTGGGCAGGTATGCTAATGTTAATGGTTGGCATTAGCAGTGGAGTTTTAAGTCTTAAGAACTTCCTGTTGTCTGTTGATCATTTCAAGAAGGCATCGCCAAGGAGGCAGCATGTCTCGTGATTAACGTGGGCTTTAAGGATTGAAGTGTGCGCTGCCTGTGTGGCAGTTCCTGTCAGTAAACATTTATGGAGCTCCTACTATACGCCAGGCACAGTGCAAGGTGCTGGAGATGAAAAGACAAGTAAGACACGGTCTCTGCCCAACAGGGTTCACAGTCCAGTGAGGTTGCCGACATGGAATCCATGATAATCCTGGGATGAAGGCCGCCATGGGAAGATGTATATTAAAAGGGCAAAAGTGGTCCAGAAGAGGGCGTGAGTGGCTCGGGGGGTGGGGTAGGGCAGCCAGGAGAGCATTTCAAGCGGAAGGTGAGATTTTAGGTAGAAAAGCAGTTTATGCATTTCAGCAAACATTTTTGAGCTTCTACAATATGCCAGGTACAGCAGTAAGTGCTGAAGATACAAAAACTCTTAAATCATGATTGAAAACCCAAATTAATTAAGCTTAAAGTCAGTGAGTGATGTTGACCCTTGGAGCAGGGGCAGGACTGGGCTTGGAGAGAAGAGGAGGTGCTCAAGGAACCTTTAGAAAGTGAAATGTGAAGGATCTAGGGAAGAAAGGAAGAGGCGGCGTCTCGGATGACCCCTTGGCATGAATAAATGGGTGGGGGGCGGGATCTTCAACTGAAATAGAAAAATGGGGGAGTTGCAGTTGGAAGGCATGGGGTTGAGGCGCTGTGGAGGATCCAGGGAGAGAAGACAGAAGGGAATTGGAGTCATGACTCGCACTCAGGAGAGAAGCTGGCGCTGGAGATATGGGTTTGAGAGTCATCAGCGTTTGAGGTATGCGTTGGCAGTGGGACTTGTACCATTGGAGGTGCGTGATGGAGTCGCTTAGGGAGACTGAGTGAGAACAGGACCCCTGAGACCTGGGCCACCTGCATGGGTTCAGTTGGCACCGTTGACTGAATAACCTCCTCCAGATTATTAAGTCCTCCCTCGGCCTTTTACCTTCTGGGCAGAATAAGCCTCTAGCTGTCACTCCTGGTACCATCTCCCCTAGCCTTTTCACTTTCACTTTCCTCTACTCTGGGTCAGCCACATTGTCTGTTTCATCTGTGAAAATGTGGAAATCCTGAGCAATCATGCACCTGTGGTAAAGTACATGACAACAGTGGCCCAGGTGACCTTCCAACACGGCAGCCAGAATTGCTTTTGACTTTCCATGTACAGAACACTGGGGATGGAGACAAGAGACGAGATAGAAAAAGAAAAGGCAGTTTAGGGCCAAGGTCTGAAGTGGTGCTGTCCAATATGGTAGCCACTAGGGCTATTTAAATTGAATTAAAATTGGGAATTCCCTGGCAGTCCAGTGGTTAGGACTCAGCGTTCTCACTGCTGTGGCCTGGGTTCAATCCCTGGTCAGGGAACTAAGATCCCACAGGCCGTGCAGCATGACAGAAAAAAAATAAAATAAAAAAGAATGAGGTAGACTTCTATTTAAAATAAATAAATAAGGGACTTCCCTGGTGGCACAGGTGGCACAGAATCCACCTGCCAACGCAGGGGACACGGGTTTGATCCCTGGTCCTGGAAGATCCCACATGCCACGAGCTACTGAGCCCATGCGCCACAACTACTGAAGCCCGCGTGCCTAGAGCCCATGCTCTACAACAAGAGAAGCCACCGCAATAAGCAGCCCACACACCGTAAGGAAGAGTAGCCCGCGCCCAGCAACGAAGACCCAACGCAGCCAAAAAATAAATCAATAAATAAATTGAATTAAAATTAAAGTAAAAAACACAGTTCCTCAGTTGCACTAGCCGCATTTCAAGTATTCAGTGACTACACGTGGCTTGTGCCCACTGTATTGGAAACTGCAGATATAGAACATTCCCGTCATCACAGAAAATTTTGTTGGACAGAGTCCAGCCTAACTAAATCTAGGAATCCATCTCCTCTCAACTCTCTACTGTCTTGAGTTTTGAAAGGATTTTTTTTTTTTAAAGCAAAGGAAAAATGAGGAATAGCAAACGAGGTCATTGGGAGTGGAATGGGATGAAGAGTATAGTGAGGAGTGGAGAGGCCCAACTTTCAGGTTTCTGTCCTCCCATCCTTGAATGATAGCTAACAACGCCTTCCTTAGCACTTCACCTATCAGATAAAGAGGCAAACTGAAAAAACCCAGGAAGCTGAAGAGGGGGAAGAATTCACTTTAGAATGAGATGGAAATAGTTATAGAGTTGAACACCTTCTACAGAGTAGTGAGGGAATTGCTGGGATGTCAGAAGTTTCCAGGGGGCTCGGGCCTCCCCTATTCTCACCTGGCCTTCCTTTTCCCACCTCCAGAAAATGTGTAAGAAGGCACAGGTTTCCCCATTCAACCAGTGGAAAATTCTCCGTTGAATTGTGAACTAAAAGAACTCTAGGAATAGGCAAGCTTCCACAAGGCCTCAGAAATCATTCTTTGGAAAGTAGTAAACACAGGCTGGCATCATTTAACACTCTTGGCCCCAGAGGCCCAGAGACCAACCCCAAGGAATAGGGGGTGGGCTTTCAGCATCCCACTCATTCCAAATTCATCCTAAGTGTGTAGCTTTCTTCTTAGGAAGCCAAGACTTCAGGAGACATGTGTTGTCCAACCAGAGAGCGAGGGCTAAGGGGTGCTTCTCCCATGCAGGAAGGAATTAGATCCAGGCCTCCTGCTTCCCACTTTTTCCTTTGGTCCCTGCGGACCCTAGTGTCCAAACTCTTAGATTCTCAAGGCTCTCCCTTGGGCCTTGGGGCAGGATTCCCATTCTCTGCCTCTCCATCTCCCTGGAATTTTCCACTGCAGCTGCCTCCGCTCCCAGACACCCCTCCCTGGGCAAAATTCCCGGCTCCCTCCGCCTCCCCTTCCCTAATCACACCTCATTCCCACCCCCGGCCCTCAGGCCCAGCCCACAGTCCAACCCACAGCCCACACTAACCCCGGTGGTCCCAGTTAGGGAAATGGGAAGCCAGACCCTTATAAAAGGGTGAGAGGGAAGGTCCTAGGCTCTCTCCAGGGCGGGGATAAAGGACAGTGGAGGGGCTGGTCCCCTGTGGGGCTGGAGTGGGGGGAGTGGCCCTCCTCAAATCCCCATATAAGGCAGGGCAAGCAGTTAGGCTCCTGGATTGGCTGATTCAAATGAGCATTCCACCTGGCAACAGAGTTTCTATTGGCTCTCAGGAAAAATAGGAGGAAGGTGGATGGAGGTTGTTGGTGGCGGTGATTGGAGGGGGGGGAGGGGAGTGGAGATGACCGGAGTGGGGGGCGGTTACCAGGGCAACAGGGTAAGAGCCCAGCAGGGTGTCCGAGACAGCAGGCGGGGCTGCTAGGTGGAGAAGGGGGGAAGAGGAAAGGAGGGTGGGAGGGAGAGGAAAGAGACTGACGGGGAGGGAGCGAGACAGGGAGACTGGGCGGGGGGGGGGGGGGGAAGGGGGAGGAGGGGGGAGAGGGAGATAAATGAAGCAAGAGAGTACAGAGATAGAGAGAGTCAGAGATCGCTAAAGACATCAGCGAGTATGTCAAGAGAAACAGAGACAGATGGAAAGATCTCAGGGAAAGATGGACAGAAGTCGGCAAGGAGAAACCTGGGTGGGGCTCCAAGATTTCTGAGGAGACAGAGACTGAGAAACTGATAGAAGAGTCGAAAGAGAAATTAGGAGGTGTGGACACCAAGGGACCAAAAGATGGGGTATTTAAGCACTCAAAGACTAAATGGTGATGATTGGTCAGTTATGTCTTTTTTTATAAAGAAAATGAAAATGATAAAAAGATGAAGACTAATGATAGACAAATACAGGAGTGCACATACACCAAAAGATACCTTTTTCCAAACCCTAGCCTTCCATCCCATCCACCTTCCTGACCTTTGCTACACACCCCAGGTCTCCTGTCCCCTTCTGAAACCCCAAGCTTCTCAAAATGACCCAAAGATACTGAGACTGAAGGAGAGGAGCTGAGGGTGTGTGGAACAGTGTGGGCTGGAACCCCCTGCAAGGGAAGCAGATATCATCCAGAAAGGCTGGGGAAGATGGCAGCAGAGGAAAGAGAAAGACCAAGAGAGGGAAAATGTGGGAAATAAGGACATGAAGAGGAGTTGAGGAAAATCAGCTAAGGATATAGGGCCGGGTGACAGACTCAGATGAGACAAGAACAGTGTTGTCTGGAGAGAGAGGGAAGGCAGAGATGGAAGGTAGAAGAGGGCAAGTGAGAAGTGGAGAAGGGGCGACAGAAGAGAGTTGTGAGACAGAAATGGATGAGGAGGGATGGAGATAGAAGGACCAGGCAAAGAAAAGTGAGGTGGGATGGGCAAAGAAGAAAGGTCGAAGATGGAAAAGGGGAAAGGAGATTGGAAGGCCTCTGACTCCCCTCAGATCACAAGCGAGAGCCCGGAAGGGAGGAACCCAGCAGGGGTCACAAAAGTCAGCCTAGGGCTGGACGGAGGGTGGGCGGCCCTTTCTGCTCTCTCAACCCCTCCCAAGGCCACCCAGGGAACGTAGATGCCGCAGGAGAGGGGAAATCCAGCGAGATGTGGAAGTAGCTCCCGCCCTCTTCCTCCTCTTTAAGCTTTTGGTTTCTCTAATACCTGCCCGGCCTTTCCATCTGCTTCCCCCCCACCCCACCCCTTGGCAAAAATCTCGAGGCTATTGGTGGGGTGTCTGTAGGATCCAGGCCATCCCTCCAGCCCGCCCCCAAAAGACACACTCCACATTCGCCGGCAGTAGGTCGGGATTCGGAGAGGTACCTCCCCGCAGGAACCCCACCCCTTCCCACCTCCTCGCCCCACTCCTCTCGCCGCGACCGTAGTCTCTCCATTTCCCCCTCCTGGTGTAGTCCTCCCTCCCGCCTCTCGCGCGCTCCCTCCCCTCGCTTTCATCCTCCTATCCCCACCTCTCCAACCTCCGCTTTCATCCTCCTCCCCTCTCTTCTCCTCCCCGCTCCCGCCTGCCCCACCCCTGGGAAGCCCCTCCCGTCGGGCAGCGCCGCTTTATAAGCGGGTTCCCTGGCCGGGGGCGGCAGCGGCTGGTCGGCGGCAGCTCTGCGGGTGCGGGGGCGGCGAGCCGAGGACCGAGCGACCGCGGCCGGAGCGCGCCGGCCACCGCCCGCACCGCCCTTCCGCCCGCCCTCCGGACGGCCGCAGCCCTGCGGGTCTCCGCTCCAGACCCACCCCCGCCCCACCCCGCGCGCCTCTGCCGCCTCTTCCTGAGCCCCAGCTTGCCGAGCGGCCGCCGCTGCCGCTGTCGCCGCCGCCGCCGCCACCGCGCCAGGTTCCGGCCGCGGCCACCCTCCGCCGTCCAGGGCCCTTCCGTCCCGGCCCCGGGACCCCGACTCCCCGCCAGCTCCGGCCCCGGCCCCGGCACCATGTCGGAGAAGAGCGTGGAGGCAGCGGCCGAGTTGAGCGCCAAGGTACGGGCGGGGCCGGCAGCGGCCCGGCCTCCGCACGCCCCCCGGGCTCCGCGCAGTCGTGCGCCCCAGGCCGCCCCCGACGGCCGCAAGCTGCTTGCCCGGGTGCAGGGTCCCGGTGGACCCCGCTCCGCCCTCCCCCCGCGCCCCAGCCTGGCGCTGCCTGCCCCGCTCCGCGCGGCTCGCGCCAGCGCCCTCTAGCTTCCCGAGCGCCGTGCGCCCGGCTCCCGGCCTGGCCGCTCCGGCCCCGCGCCGTCCCCACCCCTCTCCGGCCCCGGCTCGCGCGCCTCCACCCCGGCCGGTGACCGTCGGAGCTCTGCGCGTCTCATCTACCCTGCCCCCTCCCCCGCGCCCCTCTCCGGCGCCCCGTCCCCTGTCCTCCCTTCCAGTCTGACCTCACCTTTCCTCCGCTAAGCGGTTTGAGAGCCTCCGGTGTAAACAGGACTCTCCTGGGAGGCTGTTCCTCTCGGCCCCTCCCCTCGAGGCCCAACCGACTCTTGCTTCTCTCCTCCGACAGCTACTGCCTCTGTCTATTTTCTCCTTCCCTCCTTTCCTTCCATCTGAATCCACTCCTTCGTCCACTGGCCTTCTTCAGCTCTCTTAGTCTGCATAGCCCTCCTCCAGCGTCTCCCCCCACGCTTAAAGAATCTTGAATTCCTAAAAACCAGAAGGGGGTCGGGAACAGCCTTCGAAAAAGCTGGGGCCCAGCATTGCATGGCATTGCATCGCGCTGCCCTTGCTCCCGTCAGCTCCCTCCCTGGCCCCATCCCTTCGGCCTTGCCTCTCTTCCAGCCTTTCTCTAATTTCCCTAGGGAACCTGCTGAGTGTCGCTTGGGGAAATTAATTCGGCCAGGGTTTGGGGGCTGGGAGCCCGACCTTGGGTGGGGGGTGATTGCTGAGGAGGTCACAGAGGTCTCCTGGAGGCCGGTGAAGTGAAAGGGGGAACCAATGGGATTCGAGGCAGTGGGAGAAGGGGCTCCGTGTGAGATCTGACAAGGTGTGCTGAGCGGCCCTCCGGTGGGCTGTGCGGTGGCATGTGACTTCACTGAGTAGGTGTCTTTGTATGTCTGAAATCCAGCGAGCGTGTGGGACTGCCCGTGTCAGTTACATGTGTGCGTGTGGAGACGTAGCTGTTCTGGAACCGTGTGGCTGCTTTGTGAGTGCCGAGTGGCTCAGCACTTGTGCTGTCTCGAGAGTGTGCCAGCGTGCCCAAGCACCGGGCCGTGCGTCTCCGGATCGCGTGGGCGCCCCTCTATAGCTGTGCGTGTGAATCAGTGTCAGCCTGTGTCAGTGTGTGTGCCCGTGTTGAGTAAATGAGGCCAGAGAGCTGCCTAGCACAAGACCTAGGTCACATACCCTCCTGGAAAAGGGATCATGGAAGGACAGTGACCAGAAGGACAGGACCAGACAGGGGAGGAGAGGGCCCGGCCCCTTGGACTTTGGCCTCTGGTAGACTCCCTCCCTCCCTGGCACTCACTCTCCTTTCCTCCATCAGCCCCGATGAGAAACTCAGGCCAGGGCCGTGCAGACCTGGTGCTGGGGCCCCCAGAGAGAAGCTGACGATCCCCTGGCTCTCCAGGCCCAGGATGTAGGGGAAAGCCCACCAGGTAGTAGAAATGCCACACCGACCATGTGGCAGAGAAATGAGGACAGCGAAGTGGCATGAAGAAACCTAGCTGGAGTGAGAGGGGCAAGCGTTTTGCGCTCCCCATAAAGGGAGAAGGGAATTGAGCGTCCCTCCAGGCCAACCACCCAGCACCAAACCTCTCTCCTGTCCCAACCCTGTTCCAGAAAGGACACACCCTCCCAGGGTGATCTACTCACCCAGAAAACTTCCATCCCCATGGAATCGGATACACAGAGTTGCACACCAACACCAGATCCGATCCGATCACACAGAGACACCACAGTGCCTGCCAAGGGGTGGGGTAGAGAGAGGACTGGAATCTCAATTGGAAGGGCCGGTGTGGTGTCCCGAGAGAGGGGACTCTTGTGAGCACCTCCCTGGGCCACATCACATCAGGACAAGACATCAAAGGTGTGCCTGCTGGGGTCTTGGGAAGGAGAGAGGGGCCGTGTGGAGGGAGGGGACTCTACACAGGGACCTTCCCCTCTACTTTCCCATCCTGCCCACACAGACCTTGTCTGTCTCTTCGTCTACCAGGTCCCAGAGTCTTTCCCTTCCACGTTTCCCTTACCCTACTTCCCCTACATCCCCCCTGGCAACGGTGACTCCTACCCTTCTGCCACACCAGTGCACACACCACACCAGGGCCCACGCCGTGCTGGTGCACGCACCATGGGTGGTCGGGAGGAGGAAGCCACCTGCACTGCCTGGGGGCAGGAGTGGGCAGAAGTGAGAGGGGGCACTGGGAGTCGTGCCAAAGGGGCTCTTCCTATTCCTGTAGCGTTGGGCCAGGTACGAGCCTGAGGATTAGGGGGGCACAAAGGCAGAAACAAAGGCTTTCGCAGCTGAGAGGGAAGCTGGGAGGGATGCCCAGGAGAGAGTACTCAGGAAAAGGCCCCAGAGGTAGACAAAAGGCAGAGCAGGGCCGGCAGAGGGAGGGGGCAGGCGAAGGAGGGACCTCAGAGGGGGTGGGGCATCAGGGCTGCGAGCAGATGGAGGGGATTTGCTTTGCTGAGCTGAACTCTTCAGCCGGTGAGGTTGGGCAGAACTTGGTGGGGGTGATGAGCGCTTACCTTGGCTGCCTCTTCCCGGGCTTCATCACTTTTCTCCTCCCTCGAGTCTTGGGGAAGGTGTCTGGTCTCAGCCCCTCTGTGGCTGTGAGGACCCTGGGACCTCTGTTCAGTCTCTAAGCCGCACCGCCCACTTTCTCCATCTCCCACTCCTCTATAGTCACTGCAGAGGGAGAACCGGGCCTGGAGGGACTTAAGTAAGGGCTGCAGATCATTTGTGGTGAGAGGAAGGTGACCTGTCTCTCTCTTGCAGGACCTAAAGGAGAAGAAAGAGAAGGTGGAGGAGAAGGCAAGCCGGAAAGAGCGAAAGAAAGAAGTGGTGGAGGTGCGGAAGGGTCACCTGCCCACCGTGCCCCCAGCTCCCTTCCTGGGGGCCTGCCTTTCCCCGACCCCTCCCATCCTCGCCACCCCGCCCTCAGGCCCCTTACCCTTGGCGGGGACGGTGGGTGGAGGCACAGGGCCATCCTGACACCTCCCTCTCCTGTCCGCAGGAGGAGGAGAACGGAGCTGAGGAGGAAGAAGAGACCGCCGAGGACGGCGAGGAGGAGGATGAAGGAGACGAGGAAGGTGGGGAGGGGCAGGGAAGGCTGGGCTCAGAGGAACCGTCAGGGTGGGTTTGAAGACTGAAGCAGGGCTGAGGGCCGCCACAGGGGGTCTCTGCTGGAGCTTCCAGCCCTTCCCCAATGACCCATTTCTGGCTCCTCAGATGAGGAAGAAGAAGAAGATGAGGACGAAGGGCCCGCGCTGAAGAGAGCTGCCGAAGAGGAGGTTTGGGCTGGGTTGTGGGCTGAGGGGCTGTCAGGGATGCAGCAGGGCCGGGAGCCCTTTGGATTTGGACCTAGATCCCGGTGGTGCAGGGCGGGGGCTGGAGCTGGAGCAGCACAGAGGGCGGTCCCTCTCCCAGGTGACGGCTACCGCAGCTCTTTCCCTCTCCACAGGATGAAGCGGATCCCAAGCGGCAGAAGACAGAAAATGGGGCGTCGGCATGAGCCCCCCGCCAGTGGGCTGGGGGTGGGAGGCCCCTCGGGGGCCTGGAGGTGAGGGTAGGGACAGCCGAGCACAGCCGCTCTTCACCTGGCTCCCTGCTCTGGGCCCCGCGCCAGAGCTGCCGCCCTCTCTCTCCCCAGCCTTCTCGTGCCGCCCCTCCACACACTGCCCCCTCCATCCTCACTGCCATCTTCCACCTCCTGACCTGCTCCATCTGAGCTCCCCAGCTGGTCCCCAGTGGCCCCCTCCCTCTCCCTCCTCTCTTCCTCCATCCCCGCAGCCAGCCCCACCCTCCTCTGGGAGCCTCTCCTTCCTAACCTCTGCATCCCAGCCTCACATCCTGCCCATCCCTACCCTGCCTGATCCCTGGGTCTCCCTCAGATCCCCTTCTCTCAGACAGCGCCAGGCCGGGGTGGGAACAGGGTTGGGGCCGAGCCCCACAGCTGCCCCCCTCCCCTCCCCTTTTTGTATAATTTAATAAAGAAACGGTCGCGCTTCTGTTTTTAACCTGCCTCCTGCTTACCCGGGCAGAGCGAGGAGGGTGGCCAATGGTACATTCTATCAGGACCCCTCCCCTCTATAAAAAATCAGCCAGCGGCACCCTCCTACCACCCACCCCGGGAGAAGACTGAGAGCAGCAGCGCTCCGGGTGGACAGGGTGGGGGTGGGGCGGTGTCTTTGAGAGCTGACTCGCGTCTCGGTTTTGGATTCTTGGGGATGTTCCTCCCAGCCATACACACACCCTTCCCTGCTAACCCGCACCGGGCTAGACACTGCTGAGCCCAGTGGAAAGCTACCAGCCCTATTGTGCTGAACCAGGCAAAGAAACAGCCTCAGAAACAGGAAGTCCCGCCCCTGAAGTGGGAGAGGGCAGGAGACCTGGGTCTCAGCCTCTTTGGATGGAGTGAGAGTTGCCTGGCACTGAGCAGTGAGCTCCTTCCTGGTCAAGCAGGGAGAACTCCAGGACCTCTTGCGGCTCCAGGCCTAATGCAAGTTCTGGCTCCGCAGGCTGGGTGGGTGGCGTGGGGAGGAGTTCCCCTCTGGCCTCAGCCTTCCTTCCCTAGTTCTGCCTCAGGTTTTCCCGAGGCAGGATCCCTGCTGCAAGATGTCTGCATTTTTCCGTATCACCCTTGCCCTCTCCTAGTTCAGAGCCTCTGGATTGGGAGAGCCTGCTGATCACAGAGGTCTGAGCTGTAGAGGGGTGTGTGTGATTCACTGATACCATTCATCCCCAAAGATGAGAAGACACCTGTAACTCACCCGGGGTCAGGGTCACACACACACACACACACACACACACACACACAGCTTTTGTCTTCACACTCCCTACCTGACCTTTAATCTCTGAGCCTGCCTCAGTTTCCTCATGTGTACAATGGGGGATAATATTAGATTTCATGAGTTACTGCACACAAAGTGCCCACTACAATGCCCAGCACATAATGAAGGCACAAGACAGTGTAGCTATTCTTTTCCCTGTGTGTGGGGTGCCCCTCTTCAGACCTACCATCTCTTAGGGTACAGCAGAGCTTCTAGGAGTCATTGGATGGGTGGGGAGACAGGTAGACGAGGGTAATGAAGTTCTGGGAAGGTAAGGGAATAAGGGAGGGGATGAGTACCAAGGAAAGAACTTGCCAAGAACGTATGACTGGGGCCTGGGGAGGCAGCTCAGAGATGGGCAAGTGGGTAGTTCAAGGCAGAAGAGAAGGGCAGAAGTTCCTCAGGAAAGAGAACAGTCAGGAGGGTGGGGGAGGAGTGGAGAGGGCGGTGGGGACACCCAGGACTGAGGAAATAAACAAGGGGAGCGCCATCACAGGGGTGGAGGTAATGCTGCTGGGAATCAGCCCCCTCAGACTTTCCACTGCGAAGCGAAACCGTGAGCCCTGGGGTGCTGGGGGGGGCGACGGGGAGGGGAAGTGCGAAAGGTGGAGGGAAGACAGAAGGACAGGGGCCAGGGCTCTGGGAGCAGCAGAAGGGCCTCTAGCTCAAGACAGCCACCTTACCTCCACTCTGCTCTCTGCCAGCACCCTGCCCTATCCCCCGGGACCCCCACCCCATCCCTGACCGCACCCTCCGGCTGCCCGATCTGCTGGGCTTTCCTCTAGATTCCAGCCCCTGGTCGTTGGTTCCTCCCTCTCTCTCCAGGCCTCCATTCCTCTTTTTCTAGATTCTCTTCCTCTAACACCCTCTTTGCAGAACCCCTCTTGAACATCAGTCCTTCCCCACTTTCTGACCTCTTCCCTTTGGAGGGCTGTGTGGCCCAGGGCTCAGAGGAGATGTGGGAGGCTCGGTTCCCGGTCTGGCTGCTTCTGCAACTGCTGTGGGCAGCTGCAGGTAAGGTGGGGACCACCCTCTGGGAGGGTTGACCTCCAGACCCACAGCAGGGGGTGAGGAGGGATTTCTCGATGACCACACAGAGATGCCAAGGCCCTTAGATTGGGTGGATTCTTCTAACGCCTTTCTTGGGGCAGTCCTTCAGCCCCCAAAGCCTCTCTTAGGTCTCCCCCTTGGCAGGGAAGGGGCAGAAACCCAAGGTCTCCCTCAGCCCTGTTTCTCCCTCAGAAAACACTGAGGCTCCTTCTCTGCGTTGAAGTCTTTTGGCTCACGGCCCCTCCCCTTGGCCTCTCTTTTCCTCCCCAGTGGAGGCTCCAGACCCTGGGGCAGAGGTCCCGGTGGTGTGGGCCCAGGAGGGGGCTCCTGCCCAGCTCCCCTGCAGCCCCACAATCCCCCTCCAGGACCTCAGCCTTCTGCGAACAAGACAAGTCACTTGGCAGCATCTACCAGACAGGTAGGCACCCCAGACTGCAGCAGCAAGACCCCCAGCTCCAGCCGTAAAGGCGTGCAGACTTCCAGTCCCGGGCCCAAGCCAGCCCTCTGTGTTCTCCCCCCGAGCTGTCAGTCCCTCTGAAGCCAGTGGCTCAGCCTCCCCTGCCGCCCCCCCCCCCCCTCCCCGCCCTTCCTCCGCAGCCTGCCTCCCTCACACCTGCGTCCCCCAGCACGCCTGCCTGTCTCCGGTAGTGGATGGTGCTGGCCAACCGGAGCGGGGGACGGGACGGTTAGCAGTCCAGAGATCTTCCTTTGGGTGGGCTTCCTCATCCTCAAAGTGTGGTTGGACGGCCTCTTCCCCGGGGTTTCTTCCCCTCGCATTTCTCAGTCCCATCTCTCTCCCGCCCAGTGAGCCCGCGGCGCTCTCCCCGCGGGGCCCGGGGCCCCGCCGCTACACGGTGCTTAGGCTGGCTCCCGGAGGCCTGCGCGTCGGGAGGCCGCCCCTGCAGCCCCGCGTGCAGCTGGATGAGCGCGGCCTCCAGCGCGGGGACTTCTCGCTGTGGCTGCGCCCGGCCCGACGCGCCGACGCCGGCGAGTACCACGCCGCTGTGCGCCTCGGGGACCGCGCTCTCGCCTGCCGCCTCCGTCTGCGCGTGGGCCAGGCGGCGGGTAGGTGTGGCGGGGGGTGGGCACGGAGAGGGGAACGGGGCTAGGAGGAGGGCGCCCCATATCCCGCCGCCCCGGAGGCAGGAAGGGCTGCGCAGAGGCTGGCTGTGCTTCTAAGGATGCGTCCCAGGCCCTGCCGGAGAGCCCCGAGCCCAGGGGCGGAAGGGGCCGGCGAGCCTGCCTGCGGGGTGGAAGGTGCCCCCGGAGAAGCACGTGTGTGTAGGGAGGGCCGGGTGGAGAGATCGTATCACCCCTCGAGCTCCCCTCCCCGACCCACAGCGGGAGTGCCAGGGTGGAGGAGGGGATGCACCCCTTCGAGGGGGGAGCGCGGGGCTGGAGTGACTCCGTTGAGACATCTGTAGTCTGTAGCTCGGGGTGGCCTCAGTGGGGATCCTCAAGCAAGGCCTGGAGAAGGGGAAGCGTAGACCAAGCCCAGTGAACTGGAGGCAGGGGGCAGGGGAAGTAGGCGGGGGACTCCTGGGTATGCATTATAAGCACCTCCGGGGCCAGGCCCTGGGCTGGGTGGGTGGGAGGACGGTTGGGAGAGAGAAGACAATGAGATCTGCAGCCAGGTGCCTGTTTCCAGGAGCTTCCAGCTTAGCTGGCCTGATGTGTTGGGAAAGTGGGCCTGATCAACCTTCTCTGCCCTTGCGCAGTGACTGCCAGCCCCCTCGGGTCTCTGTGGACCTCCAGTTCCGTCATTTTGAACTGTTCCTTCAGCCGCCCTGATCTCCCGGCCTCTGTGCACTGGTTCCGGGACCCAGGCAGAGTCCCCGTTCAGGAGTCCCCCCATCACCTCTTAGCCGGAAACTTCCTCTTCCTGCCCCATGTCAGCCCCTTGGACTCCGGGACCTGGGGCTGCATCCTCACCTACAGAGATGGCTTCAATGTCTCCACCACGTACAGCCTCACTGTTCTGGGTAACTCCTCCAGTCTGCGTTCACACTTGACCACAATCCCTTCCTGCCCCCCCTTCCCCCCGTCACCTCCCCCGGGCTTATGAGCCCCCAAACCAAGCTGATGGCACCTGTGATTGCTCTGGGCCTCACTGTCCCAGTCCTTTCTCTTTCTCTTTGCAGCCTTTCAGCGGCTTTTCCCTTCTAGCTTTTCCCTTGGTCATCCAGCCTCACTTGCCGCCCTTTGGTCTCCTATTGGCCCACGCACATTCGGGGGCTCTGAGCACCCGCAGTTCATCCACCTTATTCTGCTCCTTAGCACTCTTCAGAGCTGGACCACCTCCTTCACCCTTCCTCCTCCCTTCCCTGCAGACCTAGCGCTCCAGCCCCTTTGTAACTTGGGGCTCCCTTTTCTTTGCAGGCCTGGAGCCCCCAGTCCCTCTGACAGTATACGCTGGAGCTGGTTCCAGGGTGGAGCTGCCCTGCCACCTGCCTCTGGGTGTGGAGACCCAGTCTTCCCTCACGGCCACATGGACCCCTCCTGGGGGAGGCCCTGACCTCCTGGTGGCTGGAGACCATGGCAACTTTACCCTTCTACTAGAGGCTGTGGGCCAGGCCCAGGCTGGGACCTACACCTGCGGCGTCCACCTGCAGGGGCAGCAGCTCACTGCCACTGTCACTTTGGCAGTCATCACAGGTCAGCCCCATGTGGGAAAGGACAGGAAGGGAAGGCTAGCTGGGCAAAGACTGGGCAAGTCCGCCTCATGATGCCAGGCCACTGGGCACAAGTTGCAGGGGGATGCCCCTTGTGGCCTCCTGTTTTTTCGCCCCCATATAACGAACAGAAACTGAAAACCTCCCCTGAGTCACTGGATGAATGTTCCACTCTTCCGTAAGGGACTCCCCTGCTCTGAATTGGGGGGAGGGTCAGAGAAGTTAGAAGGAGAGGTGGCAGAAGTTTGAATGGTTCAAGAGAAGTGGAATATAGTTCAAGAACCCGTGTCCACTTTGGAGCCAGGGCCTGGGTTAAAGTCGCAGGAAGTGGCCTGGATTGGGGAGGAATGAATAAATCCGTCCCTTAGTCAGCAAATATTTACTGAGCGAGGGCTTTTCAAGACAGTATAAAACAAACATAGAAGAAAAAACTAAACAAACTCGGAAGGTATGTGTTGATTGATCGGTAACTATCACCGCTTGGTTGTGTCTGCCGTACTCACCTACGCCACTAAATAGCTCCACAAAGTAGGCACTTCATAATGGACATTGGTTGAATGAATAAATGAATCTGCCAACGACACACCTCCTGAAGCCCAGTGCTGGATTTCCACCTGCTTCCCAGGGATCTCTACGTAGATACGGTACCCACACCTCAGCCTCACTCTGAGCCCCATCTTTTCCTCGCACCCAATCCTCTTGCTAAGTCACCTTCCCGTCAGCCACTCGTGTCCTACTCATCCTCAACTTCCTCCTTCCCAGTCAGTTACCACAGCCTACCAGTTCTTTCTGTCCAAGGTCTTCCTGAGGGTCCACTGTCGAGTCAGTTTTCCAAGCTATCTGCATGACACCTCAATGGGAGAGAGATTGTTGTCCCTGTTTTACAGAGAAGGAACTTTCCCAAAGTCACAGAGCTGGGAAGTGCCAGACTTGGGGCTGAACTCAGGTGTCTGTGCCAGCAAACCTTCAGGGGCCTGTACGCCATGCTCAGCTCCAGGCCATTCATCGATTTTCTCCTCCTGCCCATCCCCGCCGCACAGCTTCGAGATGCTCTGTCCCTAGATCGGTTGATCTGTTCTCTAGACATTCAGAAATGGGGCTAGAATGCATTTGGGGGACACAGATGTGAGCCACAGCATGGAAGCAGGAAAAGTGCAAGGTCTCCGGGAGGCCAGCTCACCTGAACGATGGGGGAGGGGTTCTGAGCGTTTGAGTAGAAAGTCATGGAAAGGAATCTGGAATCTTTGTCACGTGATCCTTCGGGCCGTCCCCCGAAGGCAGTAGGGAGCCTGGAAAGTTTGGGGGCAGCAGAGTGATCTGACCAGAGCTTTGTCTTGATAAGATTAATGTGGCCATGACCCTGATCTCCTCCCCTCCACCTCACCCAATCAGAGCCCAGGTGAGTCAAGGCAAGTGAGACTTGGGGGTCGGGCCTAGGCTTTCATGTAAGGGGGTCGGGGCCCCCAAAGATCTCTTCCCTTTAATTTTTTCAGTGACTCCCAAATCCCACGGATCACCTGGCAACCTGAGAAAACTGCTTTGTGAGGTGACTCCGGCATCTGGACGAGAACACTTTGTGTGGAGCCCCCTGGACGAGCGGTCTCGCAGGACCTCCGCAGGCCCCTGGCTGCTGATGCCGGAGGCCAGGCTCCTTTCTCAGCCCTGGCAGTGCCGTCTGTACCAGGGGCAGAGGCTTCTCGGGACCGCCGTATATCTCGCTGAGCTGTCCCGCCCAGGTCCGAGACCCCACAGCGCCATAGCCCCAACTCCAGACCAGTCACCTCCATCCCACTTCCAGACCTCCTCCCCACACCACGCTCGCTCTTCCTCTCCAGTCAGGGAGCTGACCTCCAGCTCCTGTCTAGGCCTGACCCACTTCTGCCAATAATTAGCTGAGTGACCCTGGACGAGCGCCTTAAACTCTCCGGGTCTCATTGCCGGTAACATGTGGGGGTGTGGCAGGGTGTCCTTCCGGCCATGACCCTATGGCTCTTGCAATCCTGACCTCTCTCCGTAGGCGCCCAACGTTCCGGGGGAGCCCCGGGGGCCTGGGAAACAGGCCACCTTCCTCTCCTCATCCTTGGGATCCTCTTCCTCCTCGTGTTGGTGACTGGAGCCTTTAGCTTTCACCTTCGGAGAAGACGGGTGAGCCGGGAGCCCCCCTCCCCAGTCCTCGGTGTGCTGTCTGGCACCCCTTCCTCACGTAGATGAGCAAGGTTGACCCCTGAACTTGCCCTCAGAGCCCCCTCTCCATGAGCCTCTGCACTCCAGGGACCCCTTGTGCCTGAAGGAACCAAAGGAGGGGCTGAGGGAAGGCCTGGGACCATATGGGCAGGGAGGGGCCTGGGAAGGAATAGCTTATTCCCTTTCCCTTCCCCCTCCTCTTCCTCCTACCCTCTGTGTCTGTCTTCCCACAGTGGCGACCAAGCAGATTCTCTGCCTTAGAGCATGGGACTCACCCACCTCAGCCTCAGGGCAAGACAGAGGATCCGGAGCCGCAGCCGCAGCTGAAGCAGCCCTGAGCTGGAGCCGGGCAGCCCCTGCATCTCCGCACTTCAGTGCAAATAAACTCCCCGTCAGCAGCAAGCCTGAGTCCGGCCCCTTCTTGCCCAGGGAAGGTTCTGCCTCTCCCCAGCCTCTGGGCTCCCTTCTCACACCCCGGCCTTCTGACCTACTTTCCCCAGGCAGTCGTGCATCTTCCCCTTTTCCGTTCCTGGTTTCTTCGTGATTCTTTCTTCCTGGTGTCTGTCTTGCTCTTTCTTTCTCCTGGGGAGTCGTTTCCCTGAAGGTCCGGGCAGCCCTCACCCCTCACCCCTCCAGCCGTCTCCTCCGTCCTTCTGCTCACGCTGCTCCGGCTGCCCGGTTTCCTTTATATTTTGCCCTCAGGCCCACCCCACGCACGCCATACCTCAGCACTGTCCTTGGCCCTCTGGCGGCAGCGCACGCACGCGCGCACACACGCGCACACGCACACACGCGCACACACACACACACACACACACACACTCAGCCCTGCCGGGTCGAGTCCTCCCGAGATGGGGTCTCGCAACCTTTCTGGGTGGCAGCCTCCGCCTCACCCCTATATTCCGCAGCCCTGGGCGACCTGTCTGGTCGCAGGCACGAGCGCACACTGCCACCCAGTGGTCTCTGTTTGTCACACACCACAGGGTCACAGGGCAGGCTGAGGCGGATTAGCAGTGTGGGGACCGGGGACCAGGCAGCCCCGATGCCCCGTGGGCTGGCTCTACCTTTGTGACTGCACTCTCCGTGGTCCGCGCATGAGAGCGCACCCAGCAACTGTCTCCCGCCCTGTACACCCTCAGGACAGATCACCCTGGCCCTGGCAAAGTTATGATCCAAGTCTGACACAGGGGAGTCCTGGGGACAAAGTGCCCCACGTGGGGAAGAGAACAGACACCCAGACCCTGGCTGCTGCTAACGCCTCAGGAGTCCGGACCCCTGGCTTCTGGTCCCGGCTGTGCTGATGTGACCAGAGCTCGTCTCCTTGAGCCTCAGTTGCCTCATCTACGAAATGGGACCAGGAGGATAATGCACCCAAAGGGGTTGTGCAGATATGGGATAATACGAGGGCTTCGAAATCTGTGGGTGTGCTGAGCATCCATTCGTGAAGGAGGAGGAGACCCACGAGCCTGATCGCCTCCTTGCTCTGTCTGTCTGTCTCTCTAGGAGGGAACATTTCTCTGGGTGGGGCAGACGGTGCTTTAGCAGAGCACACACACACACACACACACACACACACACTCACACACACACACACACACACACACACACACACACACACACACACACACACACACAGGGACCCAGCCCTCCGCCTGCAGTGTTTGCAGGGCTCTGGACTTGGGCTGAGGGAGCTGTCACCCTGGACTGGAGGGAGAACACACTGCAAGTGGGTGGGAGCTGGTCTACAGGCGCCAATGGGGGGGTGCACAGACACAGGATGTGGCAAAGGCCCTGCCACTGTCCCCCGAGCCTGTGTGCTGTGTGCAGTGACACAGACACGAACCATGAAGCTGAAGACCTGCCCCGTGGAGACACAATGGCCAGAGACTTGGGGACAGAATGGGGAGAGGAGCACCTCCGTTCCGTGCAGAGCCCTGGCGGGGAGGGGCCGGAATAATGACCCATTTGAGGCCATCTGAGGTTCCCAGCCTTAGGATGGTGGTGACCCTTGTCTCGTCATAGGCAGGGACACAGGGGCACAGAAAGGAGGCTCTGGGGCTCGCCAGGGACGGTCGCACTGTAAGGGAAGGCCTGAAGCCCCTCTGAGCGGCCTTCAAAGCACCATCTACCCCCTTTGCTGTGGGCTAGGGGCGCTGCCAAGGAGACTCCTTAGCTCTGCCCACAGCCTGCTCTCCACGGCCGTGGTGAAAGCCACCAGGCTTTAATGGAGCAGGGGTTTCCTGGAAAGTTCTGTGGGTGACATTCTTCCTCTCTACGAGGTGACACCCTCTGCCCTTTGGGCTTCTGAGAGGAGTCACTGAGGATGCACAGGCTCTGTGCAGGGACGTCCCCGCGCTCATGCACAAAGGGGACAGGGAGGGGACAGAGGCCACCTGTTCCTCCACCCACTGAGGAAGAGAAGAGCAGAGAGCGGAAGGAAATGGGGGCAGGGGGCTTGTGTATACGATGCTCCTTTGATTAATTCTCAGCCTGTCTCTGTGGGATCTCTCCTGGGGGCAGGGTCACTTTCCTGCTCCTGCCTCTCTGGCCCTGAACCCCACTCCCCATCCAGCAAGAGAACCTCCAGCCCTTTCCGTGTCCTCTTAGGGTCCAGGGAGTGAGATCAATCCATCCTGTTTCACCAAGTTTATCTGCAAACTGACATTCCAGGTTGGGGTCCTGGAGGGGAAAGGGTGGCAAGGAGGCAGGGAGCTCATGGGGGTTGTGGGGAGGGGGAATCGTCTTAGGTCCTCGTTAAAAAGGAAGGGAGGGGAGCACCCTGGTGGCCTAGTGGTTAGGATTCCGGGTTTTCCCCCCTGTGGCCTGGGTTCAAGTCCTGGTAGGGAACTGAGATCCCACAAGCCGCGCGGCACAGCCAAAAAAAAAAGGAAGGGGGTGTATTAGTTATTTACTGCTACGTAACAAACCACCCCCAAACGCAGTAATGTAAGAGAGTAAAGATATTATCTCACAAGTTCAGGAATCTGGAAGCAGCCTGGCTGAGTAGTTCTGGTGCGGGTCTCTTACGGGGGTTTCTGCCACGATTTGGGCCAGGGCTGTAGGCATCTGAAGGCTGGGCTGGGCTGGAGGATCTGGTGGTGAAAAGTTCCCTCAGGTGGCTGCCCGCCAGGGGCGTTGGTCTCTCCCCACGTGGGCCTCTTCACAGGGCTGCCCATGACCTAGCAAGACGAACACTACCATGTCTTTACAACCTAATCTGGAGAGTGACATGCCATCCCTTCTGCCGTTTTCTGTTGGCCACAGAGCCCATGCTCGTACAGTGTCGGGGACAGCATGAGGGTGTGAGGCGAAGGCAGCAGCAATCGCGGGGGCCATGTTGCACCCCACTATCATGGTGGGGAACAGTGCCCAAAAGAGACATAGGCCAAGAGGGGGAAGAGGCCTCTCTGAGGACCTCCACCCCCAGCCCTGCCAGGGACGTGACAGCCTCCTCCAGAAGTTCTGGAGGCCAAACGAGGTCCAGAGCTTTGCCCAGTCCAGCGTGTCAGGCAAGAGGCCATACTGTGCGCCTTCAGGCCTGTGGTCACCGTTGCCGGTGTGTCCCCCACCCCTGATCTGGTCTTCTCATCTCCACGGGGCAGGGCAGCCCCACAAAGGTCCCGGCCTCACCTCCCGCAGCAGCCAGGGTACTAGGCCTGGGCTCCTGCTGTTACCCCTCCCCCAAAGGAGGTGCGCTTAGCTTTCCCTGCTCGGGCCCACCCCAAGGTGGGGTTCGACCTTTGAAGGGAATGAGATTCGGGTGGGGATGGGTTCTATCTGCTCCACTCTGTGGCTGACAGTTTCTCCAGGGCCTGCAGGTGCCAGCTGGCTGAGCCCAGGCTGGGCTCTGAAATTTGCCTGCTCATACCTCCCATGGGGCGGGAGGCCTTGCAACCACCCTCTGGGAGTTGTAGAAAGTGGTCGTGGAACCGGGGGGAATGTGGCCTGGGTGGAGGTGACTCAGCCCTGCAGAACTCTGCTTCCCAGAGAACAGCCTCTGTGCCCCTCTCCCCTCCCCTCCCCTCCCCTCCCCTCCCCCTCCCCTCCCTTCCCCCTCCCCTCCCCCTCCCCTCCCCCCCCCTCCCCCCCTCCCCCTCCCCCCTCCCCCCTCCCCCCTCCCCCCTCCCCCCCTCCCCAAGCCCCACTCGCACCCGCTTTGCCGAGGCTGTGGAGGGTGCCACTGCAGCTGCTCTGGTGAGGAGGCCACCACAGGACTGCACCTGGGGCTTCCAACCTCCCTGCTCCACAGGCGGCCCCACCCCTCCTCCCACAGCCTGGTCCCCAACACTCTGTCAGCAGCCTGGGTGCTGGCTACCCTCTGCCTCCATCTCTTGCTCCCCCCCGGTCTACCCCCGCACCTCCAGCCTGGAGACAAAATACACGCGGCAAAAATAGCTTTGTCTCGGAAACCAGGAGACTTCTGGAAACCCCCATGCTCCGTGCCTACCGTCATATAATGGGGCAGAGAGCTTAACTTCGGTTTCTTCTTCTGTAAAATGAGGATAGTAATACGTGCTGAAAAGGTCTGGCATATGCTAATGTATGTGACAGTGCTTTGAAAATGGAAAATCTCTCTCTAGATGTGAGGGATCCTGGTGACGCCAAGCCTCAGAAGCCCCAGATGAGATCACTGGCCTCCTACCCCCTCCGTTGCTGTGGGAGAAGACTTCCCGCCGCCTCATCCTGACCTTTTTTTTTTTTAATTGAAGTATAGTTGATTTACAATATTATATTAGTCTCAGGTGTACAGCATAGTGATTCAATATTTTTATAGATTATACTCCATTTAAAGTGATTACAAAATGATGGCTATATTTCCCTGTGCTTATTTATTTTATACATAGTAGTTTGTATCTCTTAACCACCTACCCCTATCTTGCCCTTCCCCCTTCATCCTGGCCTTTCTTTTTTAATTTATTTCATTTATTTATTTTTGGCTGCGTTGGGTCTTCGTTGCTGGGCACCGGCTGTCTCTAATTGCTGCGAGCTGGGGCTACTGTTTGTGGCGGTGCGCGGGCTTCTCACTGCGGTGGCTTCTCTTGTTGTGGAGCACGGGCTCTAGGCACACGGCTTCAGTAGTTGTGGCACATGGGCTCAGTAGTTGTGTCTCTTGGGCTCTAGAGCACAGGCTCAGTAATTGTGGCGCACGGGCTTAGTTGCTCCACGGCATGTGGGATCTTCACGGACCAGGGCTCCAACCCGTGTCCCCTGCATTGGCAGGCGGATTCTTAACCACTGTGCCACCAGGGAAGTCCTCCTAGCCTTTCTTACTGCAGAGGAGAGGCAGTAGGGTGAGGGGGACCATCCAGGGACTAGGGGCCAAGCAGGTAAGTTCAAATCCTAGTGCCATCAGGGGTAGTTACCAGCTTTGCGACTGTTAGTGATTCTCTTAAACTTTTCGGGCCTCAGTTTCCTCATCTGTATGGTCTGGAAAATAATACTTATGCCCGATCATTGCTGTAAGGATTAAATAAAATACACAACCATATAAAGCACACAGCAGTTCTACATGTTCAATATAAACTTGCTTGTCTCTTCCCCTTTTCTTTTCCTGCTTGAAAACCCCAGAGGGAGGCATTGGTTCTTGGGAACCCATCTTCACAGGCCACAGACCCAAGAGCTGGGTGGCAACACACCGTCCATCTGGTACATCAGTTGCAAACTGGTGGGCCCTGAGCTAGATCCAGCCCTTGGAATGCTTTGTGTGATTTATTCAGTGTTAGAACAAAACACAAAATTAGTTGCCAACATTAAAATTAGGAGATATTACATAAATGTCTGGTTTTCCACCTTCTGTTGAAATGTTGGCAGAGCTGGCGACTCTGGGTTCACGTTCTGGTACAACCTCTACTGTCAGCTCAGCTGGAGCTGTGTGGTTAGTAGCTGCCCTCAGTAGCTGAGGCAGGGCCTCTTTTTACCTCAGTCTTCACCCCTCCCTAATGTTTACTACCAGCTTTTCTCAGTTATAGTGCTTAGCAGGCTCCTATAGGCATTTAAGTCTGTGAGCCTTTCTCTAGCCCCTCTGCATTCATTCATTCAGAAAGTATTCAACAGCCAGGGGCTGGGGGGAGGGGGGAACAGAGAGTTTGCATTTAAGAGGGACAGAGTTTCAGTGGGGGAAGATGAAAAAGTTCTGGAGATGGATGGTGGTGAAGGTTGTACAATAACATGAACGTACTTAATGGCATAGAACTGAACACTTAAAAATGGTTAAAATGGTAAATATTATGGGATGTATCTATTACCACCATATATTTAAAATCAATCAATATCAATACAACTTAATATTTTAAAAAGTATTCGACAAGTATTAAGAGTCTACCAGGCCCCAGGCTCTCTGCTGGGTGCTAAGTAAGACAGATGTGGTCACCACTGTAGCCCGTGAGACAGACACTAAACGACAATTTCATAATTGTTTCACTTGGATAAGTGCTTCCAAGGGAGAAGCCGCACAGGGTACTGGGAGGTCTTACCACAAGGGAACCTTCATTCAACTGGGGCGCCTGAGCAGCCTTCTCAGACTAGGAGGAGGGGTCACGCGGAGGATGAGGGTGTGCTGTTCCTCACCCCACAACCCTCACCTCTGGACCACCCGCCTCCAGGCTTCCTTCAGGGGAGAAATCAACTTCAGTCTCATTCCAGCCTCTGTTATGTGGAATTTTCTTTCACTGAGAGCAGAGCCCAGTGGTTACTGATCTATGCTTCCCGTGGAAGCCTTTCTCAACCTCCCAGTTGCAATAAGGTTCCCTATGATAAGCTGTCCCAACATTCTGTGCTTCTCCCTTTGTGGCACTTATCCAGTTGTGATGGAATTATTAAATGTTTAGTGTCCGTGTCACCATGTCTAGCTTACTGAACATCACACCCCCGGGCCCCAGCAGCGTGCCTTGGGCTGTTAAACACCGCACACTTGTTGAATATACCCATGAATGGAGAGAACTGGGCCAGGTCAGGGGTTATAATCTTAAATGCCTACAGGAGCCTGCTCAGTCATGTAAATGAGAAAAGCAGGCAGGCGGTACACAGGAAGGATGTTTGCATTCCTGCCTGAAGGAGGACACACCCTCTCCCTTGAAGGACAAGCCTTAGAGGTTGCGCCTAACACTTGCTCTTACTTCCATTAACCAAACCCGAGTCATTTAGCCATACCCAGCTGCAAGGGAGGCTGGGAAATATCACTGAAATCTGGGCAACAGTGAGCTCAGCTAAAAATCGAGGGTTCTATTACTAAGGAAGAAGGAGAAAACAGATTTGGGGGACAACTAAAGGTCTGTGCAGAGAGAGAGCTAAGATCTAAAGAGTGGTTACAAGTTTTCCAGTTTGGTGATTCTCAACGTGTGGCCCATGGGGGTCCCTGAGACCCTTTTGGGGAGCGGGGGTTGCCAGGTCAAACCATTTTCATAAAAATAATAGGACATTATTTACCTTTGTCACTACGTTGACATTACAGTGATGTTGCAAAATCTGGGTTAGACTGCTGCCTTAGCACAAATCAAGGTCATGGTGTCAAACCCTGCTATGGCCATCGTGCTCTCCACCGCCAGGCACTTGCAGTAAAAAAAGAAGAAAAAATTAATGCCAGTTTCACTTTAGAATGCACTTGATGAAGCAGTAAATAAATATTAATTGTATTAACTCTCAACCCTTGGGTACACTGTGTTATGAAATGAGAAGTAGCAGAAAGTGCTTTGGCTGCAAATAAAGCACAATGGTTGTATCAATAGAAACACTTGTATTAATAGTTGCACTTGCAAGCTGAACTAGCCACTTTTGTTCATAGTAAGGGAATGCCGTGATGACACGCGCATATTGGAAGGACCACTCAGGCTGCTGTGCAGAGGATGGCCTGGAGGAAGGTAGAATGGAGAGGCCAGGAGGCCAATGAGGAGGCAGGAGCTGTGGTCCAGGTGAAGGATGATGAGGGAACCGTGGACTGGAGTGGTGGTGGTGGGCAGAGTGACTTGGACAGACGTCAGAGCTGCTTAGAAGGTAACGTCTGGGGGAATTGGTCAATAAATACATGGGAGGGGGCGGGTGAGGAAGGAGTCAGAGATTACACCCAGTTCCTTGGGCTTGAGCAGCTTGGTGGGTGGTGGAGCCCTCACTGAGTGGGAAACTGGAACAAGAAGTAGGTTTGGGGGCTTCCCTGGTGGCACAGTGGTTGAGAGTCTGCCTGCCAATGCAGGGGACACGGGTTCATGCCTCGGTCCGGGAAGATCCCACATGCCATGGAGTGGCTGGGCCCGTGAGCCATGGCCGCTGAGCCTGTGCGTCCGGAGCCTGTGCTCCGCAACGGGAGAGGCCACAACAGTGAGAGGCCCGCGTACCGCAAAAAAAAAAAAAAAAAAAAAAAAAAAAAAAAAAAAGAAGTAGGCTTGGAGGGTAGTAGTATTCAGGGGATGAATTTGGTTTGGGATGCATTGAGTTTGCTATGTCTGATGAGCATGCAAATGGAGAAACCCAATGGGCAGACGGATACCCCCATTTGGCGCTCATGAGAGGTCTGGACCAGAGAGAAACATTTGAGGGTTGGCCAGAGACGAAGGCCCAGGGGAAAGGAGCCTGGTCCATGGTCACTCTGGGTGTCTGAAATGCCTCAGCCCAGGCCCTTTCTGCTACACGGGCCCAACTATAATGCCCCTGGGGAGGGAGCCCCAGAAGCCCCCCCTGAACAAATGTCCTCAGGGCCCTGGAGCCAGGGGTTGTGTGGGGCTGACCACAACGGCTATCGTAGACCCTCTATCTCCCCGCCTCCCACGTCTGCTTTCCCTGAAGCCCAGGCCAGACTGTAGCATCACTGATACAATCTTTTTCTTGCCACCCAACGAAAAGCACAGTGACCCTTTTTCTCGCTACTCAATGAGAAACGCAGTGACGCTCTGGGCTCTGGCCGGGTTCTACAGATGTTTTTCCCTTGACTTTGCCATTTTCATTTTGACAACTTCCCCAAGAAGCAGGGGGTGGGGACCCCAGCCCCAGGTGGTGACGCTGGGGGCTGGCCCAGGCCTGGGGCGTGGAGGAGCCTCACTACCAGGCTTCCTGTCTCTCCGTTTGAGCACATCTCTGCAGAAGTAACAGGCGCTCTCCCCCGTGGGCTCTCGCTCCCAACGCTCACATAGACACACCTGTGCAAGAAGCAGAGGGGAAGAGAGATCCAGGCCCAGAGGTAAGAGGAACAGACAGGGCTTTGTTCCTTCCCGAGGGTCGGGGAAGGGGAGAGGAATGTCACAGAAGACGTGTTGGATTTCCAGGTCTCTGCCCACAGCTCTGACCACCTTCTCTTGCATTTCATGAGCATTGATCTCCCCTTGGAAATGGGAGCTTGCAGAGGCCGGGGATTACGCCACACTTCTCTCCGCGGTCCCACGGCGCACAGCTCGGTTCCCGGAGCGGAAGGGTGTTGACTCGGAAGGGTGACTCCGAGAGCAGAGAAGGAATGGGTGCCCCGGGCTGAGAAAGGCCACTAGTCATGGGGAGTGGAGGAGATGAAGACAGGGAGAGGGGAAAAGAAGACAAGAGGGAAGGAGGGATGGGAAAGACATAAAAATAATCAACAAATATTAAGGAGGGAGGAGGCCTAGAAAAAAGAAAGGAAAAGAGAAAAGAAAATAAAAGCAAGAAAAAGAGAAAGAGAAGTAGAATCTGGTCTAGAGACAGCTCTCCCCCCAAATTAATTTTCCCAATGACCCAATCACCAAAAACTCACACCAGAACGCATACTGGCAGCAGTTCGTAAGCTGTGTGATTGATGTAGCCTCCATCGACTCCCTGTTTATGGGTTTCTACACTTTTGTTGACTTCTTTGTGCATTTTTAGGATTTTTGAACAATATGTCTAAAGGCACTTCCACTTTAATTAGCTTCAAAATGGTTAATGAAGCAGTTGAAAGGTAACATTCCCAGAAAGGGTTGAAACGGAGCTCTTCGGCATGGCGTGCTGTAAGAGTGACAGACACGTATTTTTAGGCCACGACATCGTTAGAAAAATTGGTTCTAAGGAATTGGTTTTAGGTGTCTCAGCTGCTCTGCAAAAGGAGGCTAGTGGGGATTAGAAAAAGATTTGCAGACCCTCCCTGGGCTTGGTGGGCGTGTGTGTGTGTGTGTGTGTGTGTGTGTGTGTGTGTGTGTGTGTGTGTGTGTGTGTGTGTGTGTGTGTGTGTGTGTGTGTGTGTGTGTGTGTGTGTGTGTGTGTGTGTGTGTGTGTGTGTGTGTGTGTGTGTGTGTGTCTCGTGGGGGGGGCACGCAGAAGGTGATACCCCTCAAGTGGGATGCCCTGAGGACCCCAGCCTTCCACTTCCATGCCCTGGGTCCTTTCCTCTTTCCTGAGGCCTCCCTGGCCTCCAGCCCTGTTCCCTGGGTGTCCTCTGTCCTCCCTTCCTGGCTGGATTCTGGGCGAAGGGCCTCCCTCCCCACGGTCAGATTCCTCAAAATAGGCCCCATTCTCGCTAATTCAAAGATTTCACTCTGGGTGGGAGAGCTCTTCCTGAACGTCCTGCTCTTGTGGCGTGACTTTTTCGGGCTGCGAGGCTGAGGGTAGAACCTGACGGGGGAGGTCACGCACCTCATGTTCTGACAAACAATTTCTTGCGCTGTGTAGGCTCTGGGCTCGAACAAAATGGCCGCCCTCCTCACCTCAGATGAAAGGGTTCCCAGAGGACCAGGTCAGAGAGAACCCCGGGCTGTTTCCCTCTTTCAGCGTGGGGCCCCTTAGGTAGAAGAGGCCCCCCTGGGATACAAACTCCCCCCACCGACCGGTTTGGGGCAGAAGCCCCTCAGCCCTCGGGCCCTGATCCTGGCCACGGTGATGTCCGCCACGCAGTTGGAGACCGAGGGCCCGGCGCGCTGTCGACCCTCAGTGAGCGCTGGTTGAATGAACCACCTCTGATGAGGGTGGGTGTCGGGGAGGAGCAGGCGGGGGCCTGGGTTTGTGGGCTCCGAGGCTGAGGACTGTTCTGCACCTTTCGGGGGATTGTGGTAGGAGGGGGGGCTCCGCTCTCCCCACGTGGGCGGCAGAGGCAAAGGAGAGGATGGCGGAGGTTGCAGCCAGGGAACCACAAGGGTCCCTTAGAGGGACCGCGTCTCTAGGAAGTTAGTTCCTGTGAAGCCGGGGAGCAGCAGCACCCGGGCGCGTGCGGTGGAGGCCGCATCCCGCGGCGGGGCTGGAGGGGGCTGATGGGGGCCGTGGGGAGGAGATGAAAGCGCCTGCAGGACCACAGACCGGCGCTGCGGTGGGGATGCGCCCGCCTCCTCCCCCCCAGCCTCGCTCCTCAGCGCAGCCCGGGGCGGGGAGGCTCGGGGCGCCAAGGGTGTGCGGGGCCTCGCCACTCTGGCCTCTCCTTGCCTCTCTTTGGGTGTCCTGCTCAGAATTTGCTTTGCTTAACCTCTGCCCCTACCTTGTTTGTACGCCCCTGGGCTTTGTGTGTGATCGTGGACTGTGTGAAGTGCAGCTGTTGCTTTAATGAGCTGCTCTGGGTCTCTCCCTGCCGCCCTCTTTCCTACCCATCCTCTCGTCATCCTCCCTTGGGGCTTCTGTGTGTTTCTCTGAATCTGTCCTTTCCCTTCTCTCTCTTTTTTTTTTTTAATATTTATTAATTTAATTAATTAATTTATTTTGGCTGCACTGGATCTTCGTTGTGGCATGCGCGTGGGATCTAGTTCCCTGACCAGGGATCGAACCCAGGCCCCCTGCATTGGGAATGCGGAATCTTACCCACTGGACCGCCAGGGAAGTCCCTGTCCTTTTCCCTTTGTCCAGCCTGCAGCCATCTCCCCGGCATCCGCCCCTGGGCTCCAGGCTGTGTTCTGCAGGCTCCCTTCACATAGAGGCTTGTGGAAGCCTGCATCCCTGCCAGAGGTCTGGATGCCGGTTTCCAGGCCAGAAGGGCCTAGAGAGTAGTGGCAGCTGGAGAGAGGAGGGATGCTAAAGGAGAAGAGGCAAGGGGCTCTTAAGGTGAGCCCAGGAGAGCCAGACTCACCTCCTGGTGTCTGAGGCACAGAGGAAGGGGGACACGGATGCAGGGAGTTGAAGGTGGAGGCATCAGCGTGGGGAAGCATAGGTGCAGGAATGCACAGATGTGAGCAGAGAAACGGGGGGAGAGAGGAGCCAGGGCCTCGGGGACCAGCGGGCCCTCCCAGCCGCTCTCAGGGGCTGTGGTGTACAGGATGCTACTGTACCGGGGCAGAGCGCCTCTGGGGAGGCTGAGGATGTGGAAATCAAAGGCCAGCTCTCTGAGGCAGCAGCGGAGGCCCCAGGCACCAAAGCAGACAGCGGCTGGAAACCCAGAACCTCCCCCATCAAGTTGAGGCCTGCGGTGGTTTGGGGCAGCGCAGGGAGCTGGTGGCGAGAGGTGGCCCTTGCGCAGACCCCAGGATCACCGAGTGGGGAAGAAAGAATGACCACCACTCGGGGAGAGGCAAGAATGTTCCCAACCTTGCTCAGGCATCTAGGCTGACTTTGGACGCCAGGGAAGGGCTATCCCACCTGCAGACTCCTTCACTCTCCGCTCACCAAGGACACGGTGAGTCTGGGGTGGTGGCAGGGGGACCCGCTCTCAGACGTCAGTGTGCCCTGCCCTACACTTTCACCCCAGCCTTCCCCTCTGTGCCTCCACGGCCTAGGCCAACTTGCAAAACAACTTCGCCCGTGACTAGCCTCCCTCTTCCTTTCCTGGAAACCTTCTTCATGACCTCTTCTCTTCCTATTTCCCTGGTTTAAAAGAATTCTATCCAGTTCCCACCGTGAGTTGGGCCCAAGATAGTTCCTCTTTCAGGCAGATGGAGTAACAGGAGGGGGCTTTCCCCCTGCCCCCCGAACCTCACGAGGAGGACCAAGCCCTCAGCACCCATCTGAGTGCTACATCCTAATCATGGATCAGTGCCCAACAGGAAACAGAATGCGTCTCAGATGGTTCAGGACCATCTGCAGAAAGAGGTGTGGACAGGGGCCCAACCAGCATGTTGAGGAACCAGATACCAGTAGGAAGAGGCAGAGTCTTGAAGGGGAAAGGGCCAACCTGTTGTTTCTAGAACCCAGTGAGGGTTTGAGCTGTGGTTAGGGGGCCATCTGACAGGAGCTGCCGTTGCCAGGGGAGGGAGCGGGGAGAGAGGGAATACAGCCATTGCCAGAAAATATGCCCAGAGCCGGGAGAGAGTAAGGATAAAATACCCCCGCCTCTCTCCCCGGCCCTCCCATCTCTTGTGGGTGCTTCCCAGTGGCCAACCCCAACCAGGAGTTGGAGCATGAGGGAGCCGGGGTGACACGCTGTGTGGGGTGTGTAGCAGTCAGCCTCCTTGTGCAAAGCAGGGCAGAGAGGAAGGAGCATGCCTGGGGGGGTGCGCACAAGAACAGGCAGCGTGGACGGGATGATTGGGCTTCATCCAGGCCAGGCTTGGGTGGGTACAGACCCTTCAATGACCCATTTTAGTAACAGAATTAACATGTTGAGTACAGAAAAAAGTAATCAGTGATTTCCCCTCTTCTGTTCAATTCAATTTGGTTTAAGTGACCCAAACACAACCCGAGACCTTTCTCTGTGCTCCAGCTGGTGCCAGTGGCGGCATTGCTGGCTGGACCACCACCTCTAACCCAGAGGAGATCAGGGTGGTGGAGGAGAGGTGGGAGCCCAAGTCATTGCACCCGAAGGTAGAAGGTGGGATGTGCCCAAGGGGGTGTCAAGTTCAGAGTGGGAGGCTGTGGGAGTTCAGAGGGGGCAGATCATTGCAAAGGTGGTCTCGGGGGAGAGAAAGACCAGGCAGAGGGGGAGAGAAAAGTAGGTCTGGATGCACAAACTCTGGGCCAGGTGCATGCCGGCACTGCCCCCAAGGCCGTCTATGCTCTGAGGCCCGCTTACAGCCTGGGCCTGGAGTTCAAAGACACTTTTCTTTAAATTGCAGTACAGTTGATTTACAATGTTGTGTTAGCTTCTGCTGCACAGCAAAGTGATTCAGGTACGTGTATATATATATACACGTATACATTGTTTTTCATATTCTTTTCCATTATGGTTAATTACAGGATATTGAATATAGTTCCCTGTGTTACACAATAGGACCTTGTTGTTTTTCCATTCTGTATATAATAGTTTGCATATGCTAATCCCAAACTCCCAGTCCAACCCTTCTCCACCCCGCTCACTCGAAGGCACTCGAGCCTGCCCCTGCCTGCCTTCGAGGCACTGTCTGGTGGCCTTCCTTTAGTCTCTACTTCCTCCATGTCATCTGTCTTGAACCGTTACCACATCAAGCCTCCTAAAGCTCTACAAAGACCACTCACACCTCTGCTCAGAAAAACAGCAGCGACTCCCAGTGGCCTGCAGAGCCGAGTCCTTACCCTCTAGCCTGCCTCTGAAGATTCAAGGTCAGGTTCCACGCCCCCTCCCATGTCAACCCCCACTACTTCCCTCCACAGCCCCCTGACCTTGCACGTGGCAGTGGGATGCCCCTCCCCTTTCTTTTCCAGCTAGCTCAGGGCTTTCAGACTTGAGCCGTCCATCAGTCGCCCAGAGGTTTGTGAAAACACAGGCGGCTGGACACACCCCCAGCTTCTGATTCAGCAGTTCTGGGGTGGACCTTTCTCACATGTTCTCAGGTATCAGCTGCTGCTGATGACCTCTGACCACACACTGAGAATCACTGCTCCAACCCAGTGCCACCCATTCCTTGAGGCCTGTTCAGAGCCTTTCTGCGACCCCCTCCTCCACAGCCTTGTCTGTCTTCCAAGCCCACAGAAACTCTGAAACATCATCTTTCTCCTTGTCCCACTCAGAGACCTCGTAGGGTCGGTCTGACAGTGAGCAGGGAATCGCCCTCTGCTCTTTCTCTGGCCGCATCACTCACACTGAATCAGGCCCCAAGTCCTGGCAGTTTTATTTTATTTTTTAAATATTTATTTATTTATTTATTTTGGCTGTGCCTGGTCTTAGTTGCAGCATGCGGATCTTTAGTTGCGGCATGCAGACTTCTTAGTTGTGGCATGCATGCGGGATCTAGTTCCCAGACCAGGGATCAAACCTGGGCCCCCTGCATTGGGAGCGTGGAGTCTTACCCCCTGGACCACCAGGGAAGTCCCAGTCCTGGGAGTTTTAATTCAGAGCTCCTCCCTCAAGTCCGTCTCTCTGAGTTCAGGCCTCATCTTGTCTCATCAGGATTCTTTTTTTTTTTTTAACATCTTTATTGGAGTTAAATGATGCTTTACGATGGTGTGTTAGTTTCTGCTTTATAACAAAGTGGATCTGTTATACATATACATATGTTCCCGTATCTCTTCCCTCTTGCATCTCCCTCCCTCCCACCCTCCCTATCCCACCCCTCTAGGTGGTCACAAAGCACCGAGCTGATCTCCCTGTGCTATGCGGCTGCTTCCCACTAGCTATCGATTTTACGTTTGGTAGTGTATATATGTCCATGCCTCTCTCACTTTGTCACAGCTTACCCTTCCCTCCCCGTATCCTCAAGTCCATTCTCTAGTAGGTCTGTGTCTTTATTCCTGTCTTACCCCTAGGTTCTTCACGACATTTTTTTTTCTTAGAGTCCATATATATGTGTTAGCATACGGTATTTGTCTTTCTCTTTCTGACTTACTTCACTTTGTATGACAGACTGTAGGTCCATCCACCTCACTACAAATAGCTCAATTTCGTTTCTTTTCATGGCTGAGTAATATTCCATTGTATATATGTGCCACATCTTCTTTATCCGTTCATCCAATGATGGACACTTAGGTTGTTTCCATCTCCTGGCTATTGTAAATAGAGCTGCAGTGAACATTGGGGTGCATGTGTCTGTTTGAATTATGGTTTTCTCAGGGTATATGCCCAGTAGTGGGATTGCTGGGTCATATGGTAGTTCTAGTTGTAGTTTGGAGTTTTCTCACCAGGATTCTTGAAATCCTGCCTCCAGTGTTTGACCTCCTCCAGCTCATTGTTTGCTCAACAGCTGAAGGCATCTATCTTGTAAATCTACTCCTGTCCTTCTCTAAGTAAATCTCCCTAGCGCCCAGGGTCGAGTCCCAGCCTCCCAGTATGGCACTCAAGGACCTTCATGACCTGGCTTGGCTCCCTGGTCCTAGTCCCAATTTACCACCTGCTCCGAGAATCCGTTTCTGGTCCCACCTGGCAGAGAACCCACCCCCGGTCTGGGTACAGCATGTGTGGCATGTCCAGTGGGTGTCTTGTTTAGAGATCTACACGTCTAGGTCCTGGCCTGGCTGTCCAGGTCCTGAAGGGGTCCCAGGCCAGGTGAACGCCTGCTGACTGATGACTGGTGTCTCCCCCAGGCCCTGCCTTTCCTTTGGGGGAAGGCCCAGGTCCCTGCCTGCCTCAGCAAAGCCACAATGGACCCCGGAACCTCTCTTAGGCACCTGTTCCTGGTGCTGCAACTGGGTGAGTGCTCAGACTTGGAGTCTGGGTGCAGGTGGCCTGGGAGGAGGGGCTGATTGGGAAATGCAATGTGTGTGTGGGGCGGATAAGGCGGAGGCAGCGCAGCCACACCCTCGAAGCCTGACCCCCTGTTTTTCCACCTAGTGATGCTCCCAGCCGGCACTCAGGGGAAGAAAGTGGTGCTGGGTAAGGCAGGAGAACTCGCAGAGCTGCCCTGCAAGGCTTCCCAGAATAAGAGCCTGTTCTTCAGCTGGAAAAATTCTTACCAGACCAAGATTCTGGGGCGTCACGGCTACTTCTGGCACAAAGGTAGGCTGGCCCCACTCCCCGTTCAGAGAGGAAAGCCCCAGGGATTGAACACCCCTGGTGTCAGAGCCCAGCTCCGAGTAAACTCTGGGATCCTGGAGGTTCCAGCTGAGAGTCTCAGGGACTCTCCAAGTGCAGAGCCTCCCTCTGCCAGCTGCTGGTGGGCTGGGGAATGGCTTCTGGTGGTCCATTATAATTTCATTATATTAATGGATATTAGAAAAATAACTATCATATAAAACCCATGATTTCACGAATATTGTTGCTACAGATCCATGACCATACTTGGTTTACTTTCATTAAAAGCAATAGAATGGGGGCTTCCCTGGTGGCGCAGTGGTTGGGAGTCCGCCTGCCGATGCAGGGGACGCGGGTTCGTGCCCCGGTCCGGGAAGATCTCACATGCCGCGGAGCGGCTGGGCCCGTGAGCCATGGCCGCTGAGCCTGCGCGTCCGGAGCCTGTGCTCCGCAACGGGAGAGGCCACAGCAGCGAGAGGCCCGCGTACCGCAAAAAAAAAAAAAAAAAGAAAAGAGAGGAACCATGCATGTAGAAGCATATATATATATATATATAGGTTCCCCTCTCTTCTTACATAAAATCAATTTATCATATATGGGTATATATTATATGTATATATATATATGGAGAGAGAGAGAGAGAGAGAGAGAGAGGCTATATGTTAATTAAGTAATTAGATAACGTTCTAGGTGCTGGGGATATAATATAGTCAAGAACAAAAGAGACGTTCAGGCAATGAGCACACCATAACAGTGCCCCTGGTTCTAACCTTGGGTTTTTTTTTTTTTTTCTTAAAATTATGCAGGTATTTTGAAGATTGTTCTGTATTCAATATGTGTGCATCTATCTGTATCTGCATATATCTGTCCCTCTCTATATATTTCTACCTCATTTCTTTTCTGTGACTGCATAGTTCTTTTGTATAATTATACCATGACTTATTTGACTAATCCCATATTGTTCGACACTTAGGCTATTTTCATTTTACTGCTCTCACAAAAAAGAATTCTTCAGTGAGTCAAACCTGGTATCTTTGGAAACGTACAAATGTCTCTGTAGGATGAATTCCTAGAAGTGAAATCTGTGGGCCAGGTCAGCTTGCTCTTTAGATATCTTTTTATTATACAAATTTTGCTGAAATGGCATCTGCTATAGTAAGATGCAACTGTATATCAATGTGCACTTTTCAATATGTTACTTCCTTTATGTAAATTTTATTGATGTTAACTGTTTTTTTCTCCAGATTTTTAAAGTATTACATGCTCATTATAGAATATTTGGCAAATGCAGAAAAGAATAAGGAAGAGAATCAAATGCACACATAATTCTACCACTCAGAGATATGTTGTTAACATTTTCATTTACTTCCTTCTGATCTTTGTTTAGTGTGGAAAATATATATTATTTACATAGATGATATCACAGTATACATACTTTTTATCCTACTCCCTCAGAACATTATATCATGATGGGACAATCAATTATTAGGCTAATTTTTTAAAGTAATCTGTCAATGTTTACTAAGTACAAAGTTCTAAAATCTTTTTACCTAGTAATAGCTATTCTGGAAAATCTATTTTTTAAATAGTTTTATTTTATTTATTTATTTGGCCATGCCACGCGGCTTGCGGGATCTTAGTTCCCCAACCAGGGTTTGAATCCCCACCCTTGGCAGTGAAAGTGCGGAGCCCTATCCACTGGACCGCCAGGGAATTCCCTGGAAAATCTAGTTGACAGAAATAAAATCAGGAATATTTCATGAAACCTGTGCAAGGATGTTGTTATAAGCATTGCTTATAATATGAAAGCACAGAATTCAAACTGAAAACCCATCAATGATGAAAGGGTTAAACTATGGTACAACTGTGGGAAACTATGCAGATAATAAAAAACAAGGGCTTTCCGGAAAATTGAGTAGACATACATATTAGTCTGCTTGGGCTGCCATAACAAAATACCATGGTCTGGGTGACTCAAACAAGAGAAACACATATTCTCACAGTTCTGGAGGCTGGATGTCCTGAGATCAGGGTGCCAGCACGGTTGGGTTCTTTATTTATTTATTTATTTATCTATCATTTTTGGCTGCGTTGGGTCTTCATTGCTACGTGCAGACTTTCTCTAGTTGCAGCAAGTGGGGGCTATGCTTCATTGTGGTGAGCAGGCTTCTCATTGCAGTGGCTTCTCTTGTTGCGGAGCATGGGCTCTAGAGTGCAGGCTTCAGTAGTTGTGGCTCACGGGCTCTAGAGTGTAGGCTTAGTAGTTGTGCCACACGGGCTTAGTTGCTCTGCCACATGTGGGATCTTCCTGGACTAGGGCTCAAACCCATGTCCCCTGCATTGGCAGGCAGATTTTTAACCACTGCGCCACCAGGTAAGCCCCATGGTCGGGTTCTTAAGAGAGCTCTCTTCCTGGCTTGCAGACGGCCACCTACTTGCTCTGTCCTCACATGGCAGAGACAGAGAGAGGGCTCTCTGGGGTCTCTTCTTATGAGGGCACTAATCCCTCCAGGAAGGCCCCACCCTCATGGCCTCATATAAATCTAATTACCTCCCTATCTCCCAATATCATCACATTGAGTGTTAGGACTTCTACATATGAATTTTGGGGGAACACAATTCAGTCCATAGTAACATACTCTTCACTCTTCCTCTCACGAAATACAAATGAAAACCTAGACATTGCATATAGAACTAACATAAGAAGATTCTGAAAGGTATTGAGAAGAGAGCAGACTGGTAGGGACCTCAGGGCCTGAAGAACAACAGGTTGGCGAGTTTTCTTTTTGCCTCGAATACCCCAGTCTTGGAGCTGAAGAAGCCGGCAACCTGGAAGCTCTGATGGGCACAGACGAAAATAAGCCTCACAGAAGCCTGCTCTCTTTAGTCAAAGGACCAGGAAAGGAGCAACCCAGCAAGACAAAAAACTTCAATATAACGACTGTTCTACTTCAGCCAAACACCAGAGGAAAACTGTGACCCCGCACCCTCCCATGCCAACAAAGGCTGACTGGGAGCTTAAACTTCCACACACCCCCACCCAGGCTGTGTAGGCACCCAACACCTCCATTGAGATGGGATCAGAGAATGCAAAGTAGAGAATGGGGCTGTGCATCCCCCCCAGCCAGTGAGAAGGCTCCTCCACCCCCTGTAAAGTCAGTGGAGATCACAGGAAGATCCTGGACTTCCACCCCACCCAGCAGTCAGGAGGCACCCCACCCTGCTGGGGTGGTGTCAGAAGAGGTCTAGTGGAGAGTCAAGACCTTTACCATCACCCTGTAGTAACCAGGATCTATGGAGACCACATGGGGAACTGGAACTTCCCCACGTGGGGAACTGGAACTTCCACCCCTGACCAGTTATGAGGAGCATCCCCCTCTAGCACAGTGGAGAGTGAGGGGAGAACCTAGATTTCTTCCTCTACCTGGCAGTAATAAGAATGGTATAAAAGAAAGCCAGTTAAAAAAGAAGGTTTAAATAAGATCCAGAATCTCATAACATAACACTCAAATGTCCAGGTTCCAAGTGAAAATCACTCTTGATACTAAGAACCAGAAACATCTCAAACTGGATGAAAAAAAGAACCAACAGATGCCCACACTGAGATGAAAGAGAGGATAGAATTATCTGACAAATACTTTAAAGCAGCCATGATAAAAAGTTCTTCAGCAAACAATTACAAACATGCTTGAAACAAATGAAAACCAGAAAGCTTCAGCAAAGAAACAGAGGATGTTGGAAATTTCCTGCTGGTCCAGTGGTTAGAACTTGGTGCTTTACTGCTGGGGCCCAGGTTTGATCCCTAGTTGGGGAACTAAAATTCCACAAGCTGCACAGCCTGGCCAAAAAAAAAGGGTAATATAAAAAGAACCAAATGGAAATTTTAGAATGGAAAAATATAACCAAAATACAAGGGATCAATGAATGAGCCCAACAGCACATTGGGGTGGGGGGGACAGAGGAAAGAATCAGTGAACTGCAAGATAGAACAATAGAAATTACACAATCTGAACAACAGAGAGAAAATAGAGTGGAAAAAAATGAACAAAGCCATAGGGACTTGTGGGACTCTAACAAAAGATGTAATATTTGTGTCAATGAGTGAAGGAGAAGGGAAAGAAAATTGAACTGAAAAAGTACTGGAAAAAATAGTGGCTGAAAAATTTGCAAATTTGGCAAGAGATATTAACCTATAGATTCAAGAAGTTGAGCAAAACCTAAGCAGGATAAACCTAAAGAAATCCACATCAAGACACTTCTTAGGGCTTCCCGGGTGGCGCAGTGGTTAAGAATCCTCCTGCCAGTGCAGGGGACACAGGTTCGAGCCCTGGTCCAGGAGGATCCCACATGCCGTGGAGCAACTAAGCCTGTATACCACAACTACTGAGTCTGTGCTCTAGAACCCGTGAGCCACAACTACTGAGCCTGCGTGCCACAACTACTGAAGCCCGCGTGCCTAGAGCCCATGCTCTGCAACAAAGAGAAGCCACCGCAATGAGAAGCCCACGCACTGCAATGAAGAGTAGCCCTGGTCACCGCAACTAGAGAAAGCCCGCACACAGCAACAAAGACCCAATGCAGCCAAAAATAAAATTAAAAAATAAAATAAATTTTAAAAAAACATCATAATTAAACTTCTAAAAACTAAAGACAGGGCTTCCCTGGTGGCACAGTGGTTGACAGTCCGCCTGCCGATGCAGGGGACACGGGTTCATGCCCCGGCTCGGGAAGATCCCACATGCCGCGGAGCGGCTGGGCCCGTGAGCCATGGCCGCCGAGCCTGCGCGTCCGGAGCCTGTGCTCCGCAACGGGAGAGGCCACAACAGTGAGAGGCCTGCGTACCGCAAAAAAAAAAAAAAAAAAGTTGGTATATACTGCAAGATCACTTCCAGAAAGGTTCTAGCCATTTACAATAAGTCTAGATAATAATGTCACTGTGTGCCTATCTCACCAGCACCCTTGCTGACACTGAATAGTAATATTTAAAACTTTTTTTTTTGGCTAATTTGATGGTTGAAAACTATATCATTGTTGGTTTAATTTGCATTTCTATGATTGCCTGTGAGATTGAAACATATGTACTCCCTTCTAAACGTTCTTACCTCTTTTGTGTTGACGTTTTTGTTCTGTTACCATGATTTGAATTTCCTTCAGAACAGCTCCCCTTCCCGGCTTCCTGATCTCTGACCACGGCAGCATCACTCTCCTGACTCCCCCAGTTTCTGAACCATAGAGCCAATTTTTTTTTTTCCCCTACTTCAGTCCCTGATTTCCCATCAGTCACTGCTTATGGCCATTCCTTCCCGTGGAAGTGTTTTTCTGTTTCATCTTCTTTGTTCTCATGGGAACTCCACCCTCATTAGCCAAGGCTACATACCCCTCCCCTGGATTACAGTGGAAGCTTCCTGGCAATTCTCTCTGCTACCAGTCTCTCCTACTTCAATTCTCTTCCTCCTGCAGCAGTACCGGCTCCCAAAGCAATGCTTTGCGTGTTTCACTCCCTAGTCCATTAGGCTAAGCCTGGAAGCCTCTGCCTGACATTCTTCCCCTCAGCATCGCTTGCTGCAGCTCCCCAGCCAGAAACCTCACACCCAGGTGTTTTCCTCACTGCTTTTTTTTTTTTTTTTTTTTGCGGTACGCGGGCCTCTCACTGTTGTGGCCTCTCCCATTGCAGAGCACAGGCTCTGGACGCGCAGGCTCAGCGGCCATAGCTCACGGGCCCAGCCGCTCCGCGGCATGTGGGATCTTCCCGGACTGGGGCACGAACCCATGTCCCCTGAATCGGCAGGCGGACTCCCAACCACTGCGCCACCAGGGAAGCCCCTTCCTCACTGCTTTGAGGTGGTTGCCTGTGCAGCTTTCCTGGAGCTTTTCCCCCTTCCTAGATGTCCTTGCTGCAACCCTTTCCTCTAGCTCACCGCCTGAACTTCTTTTAAGGCTTGGTTCAGTACTGGTCTCCTCCATGAATTGATCCCAGATGCACTGATAACCTTTGACCTTTCACAAAGTAGAATCACTTTTACAAGGTATGGAACAGTCCGGACAAGGGGGTCATGACGAGGCTCGGAAGACGTTTTAAAAGGGAAGCAAGGAGGAAAAGTTATTTTAGGGAAAGGGTGTTACATTTCATTTGGAACCAATTGCGTTTTGGGTGATGGCAGGACATCCAGATAAAGTCATCCCTTGGGCCACTGGAAACGTGGGCCCAGGATGTAGGCGAGAGGCTGGGGCTGGGGGTCATCTGCAGAGCCGACAGGGGATGCAGTGGAATTGAGAATGTCTACAGAAACGGGGAAGAGGATCCAGGAGAGAGTCCGGAGTAGCACCTAAATGTAGACAGCAGAATAGGAGTCCAAGGGGAAGAAAAGGGAAGGGTGCTCAGATGTGGAGGAGAGAATCGAAAGAAGTCACACGGGGGCAGAACCAGAGGAGGCTACCCCTTCAAGAAGTTTGGTAGATTGTAAAAGGAATGTAGTAGGATTTCAGAAAAATTGGGGAGCTAACCAGCACACGGATCCAGGGGAGAGAGCAGGTAGGGTAGGGACTCCTGCAGGACAAATGAAAGGGGAGGTGGGCAGAGCTGGAGGAAAATCGGGGGTGGGTGTGAGCCCAGGGCTACAGGTTATCTGGAAAGGTCTCCTGGAGAGGGTGGCCCTGAGCAGCGGGAAGGGGCTGTGGGGTCTGGAAGAGGCAAGAAAGGAGAATGACGGCCGACTTGACAGTACGTCTCCCACACCAAGGCCAAAATGGGGAGAGGGCCAGGGGGTTGAGGGTGGGAGCTTTATCTCAGCCGCCTTCACCCCATCCCTGCAAATATGCATTCTAAGTAAAAGCCTGTGTCTTCGCTATGCAAATTTAGCTGCTAAAGCCCTTCATTGTAATGAAGTTCTGGGGCTGCTGCTGCACCCAGAAAATAGTTAGCTAAAGGGAAGAGCTTCCTCTGGGTGCTGGTTGTTCTGATGAGGAGACTGGAGGAGGCCGCATGTCCGTGCTTGCAGAACTTTCCAGAGACAGTACTGCACAGCGTACCCAACAGCCTGAATCTTAATCCTGGCTCCACCACTTACTGATGTCAAAATTCAAAAGGTAGGGCTTCCGTGGTGGCGCAGTGGTTGAGAGTCCGCCTGCCGATGCAGGGGACACGGGTTCGTGCCCCGGTCCGGGAAGATCCCACATGCCGTGGAGCGGCTGGGCCCGTGAGCCATGGCCGCTGAGCCTGCGCGTCCGGAGCCTGTGTTCCACAACGGGAGAGGCCACAACGGTGAGAGGCCCGCGTACCACAAAAAAATAAAATAAAATAAAATAAAATAAATTCAAAAGGTAGAAAAGGGCATAAAGTGAAAAGCCCTCCCACACCTGTCTCATGGGGATGCACTTCCTCTCCCTAGGGACTACTAAGGCGACCATTTCCTTACATTCACCTCTAGAAATATTTGTTCATATACCAGGCAGGATAGGTAGATAGAGAGACAGATAGATAGATGGATAGATAGATATAGATAGATAGATGTTAAATAACTTTCCCCCTCCTTTTCAAGCAATGGTAGCCTGCTTAATATCTTGCTTTTTTCAGTTAATGATGTTTCTTAGATATTATTCCATCTCAGATTAGGACCCGAGGCAGATTCTGCTGGAAATGAGCAACTCAGATCAGCAGAGTTGTGGGCACCGCCCTCGCCAGGGGGTGCCGTGCCTCCAGGGTACCCCAACCTCCTCAGTACGGTGGCATTCTACTCCCAGGTGCCTCCAACCTGAACTCTCGAGTCGAATCAAAAATAAACCTGTGGGACCAAGGATCCTTTCCTCTGGTCATCAAGGATCTTGAAGTACCTGACTCGGGGACTTACATCTGCGAAGTGGAGGACAAGAAGATCGAGGTGGAATTGCAGGTGTTCAGATGTGAGTGGGGCAGCCTGGGATGAGGACACCTCCAGCCAACCTCCCTTCCTCCTTGACTCCCATCCCTGTGCCCAAACCAGGACCTGAGCTGGTGGCATTTCAACAGTCCAGAGACTGATCAGACAGGCCGCCGCATCTCCTCAGCCCCTCCTCAGGCCTTGGGTCAGGCAGGGGGAGTCAAAGAGACCTAGGGGTGGGGGTGAGGGAAATGGAAAGGCAGGAGACAGAGGGAGGACTGAGAGAGACAAGGAGAGGGGGAGGGGAAAGGGAAACGCTGCCTTGGGCTGGGGATGGGCAGAAGGGAGATGCTGGGATGGGGGTAACGCAGAGACACCCTTGGTCTCCTGGCTTCTTCCCTTCTCCTTGAAGATGGTGCGTGTGTGTGACACAACTGGCCTGCTCCCCCCACAGTGACTGCCAGCTCGGACACCCGCTTGCTGCTGGGACAGAGCCTGACCCTGACCTTGGAAGGCCCCTCTGGTAGTAACCCTTCAGTGCAATGGAAAGGTCCAGGGAATAAAAGGAAGAATGAGGCCAAGAGTCTGTCACTGCCCCAGGTGGGGCTGCAGGACAGTGGCACTTGGACATGTACCGTCTCCCAGGCCCAGCAGACACTGGTGTTCAACAAGCACATCCTGGTGCTGGGTAAGAGGCGCTCCCCTCCTCCGCAGGCCCCCTGGCCTGACAGACGGTCCCTCTGCTCTCGCTGCTGCTCCAGTTCTGGGTCTGCCCTGGGGGACATACTGGGCCCTCTCTTCCTCAAGCTTCTCATTTACAGCCACGTCTCAGGGTAGTGGACATGGGGGAAGGAAGGGACAGGGGATGTGAGGACGTGAGGGACCCCAGAGACCCAGGAGGAAGCCCCAAAGGAGGGCTGTCAAGGGCGTCTATGTTCTCCGTTGCCTCAGCTCCCCCCTCCCACCAAGTTGGCAAAGCCACTAATTCAGGGACACTCAGAGCAGCAAGCCAGTCCAGATGAAATCTGACGTTGCAAACTTGATGCCTCCTGAGCTAGGCTTCGGGAGGGAAAAAAGAGCCCAGAAGGCAGGCACCACCCCAGATCCTGTCCTCCAGGTGCTTACGGGACACACGGTAGGGTGTGCGGTGGTGAAGTGTGTGGACTCTGGTTGAAATCCTGGCTCTGGCTTAACCGTGCGGCCTTGGGCAAGTTACTGAACCTCTCTTGGTTTCTGCATCTGTAAAACAGGGATGGTCTAGCCTACCTTGTCGTGTTATGAGCAGAAGTAACGTACGGAATGCACTTAGAACAGCACCTGGCACGTAGTCAGCCAGGATTTGCTCTTATCTTGTGAAGGGTGATAACTTATGTACCCAAGTGGTGCAGACCAAATGGCCTCTGTGCTCTAGGATCCTGAGGAGGGAGAGGCCCTTGTGGCTAGGCTGTTCTAGGAGGGCTTCTAGGGGGAGGGGCTGCTGCCGTGGGACCTCCCTGGGGTGCAGAGCTGAGAGAGGAGAGGAGAGGTAGATGGGAGTTTAAGCGCCCGAATGGCAGCCTGGGTGTTTGGACTCACCTGGTCTCCTCCCGTCTCCCCCCACCACGTGCCTACCCGCCGCGTGCCTGCGTATGGACCCGGGTTCTCTCCCGTCCCCCTCCAGCCTTCCAGGAGGTCTCCAGCACAGTCTATGCAAAGGAGGGGGAGCAGATGAACTTTTCCTTCCCACTCACATTCGGAGATGAAAATCTGAGCGGGGAGCTGAGTTGGCTGCAGGCAAAGGGGAATTCCTCCCCCGAGTCCTGGATCACCTTCACATTGAACAACGGGAAGGTGACTGTGGGAAAGGCTCGCAAGGACCTCAAGCTCCGCATGAGTAAGGAGCTCCCCCTCCACCTGACTCTGCCCCAGGCCTTGCCTCAGTACGCAGGTTCTGGAAACCTGACCCTGAATCTCACCAAGGGGAAGTTGTATCAGGAAGTGAAGCTCGTGGTGATGAGAGGTGAGGAGATAGGCTGAGAAGGTGAGGGCGGGGTGGGGCTGGAGGGACCTGGCCCTGGGACCCTCCAAGGCAGGACAGGCCCCCAGAGGGATGCCTAGGCCCTGGCTGCCTGATGGAGCCAATCAAGGGCTGGTTTTGAACTGAGGTTGCAATGCTCTGTCTGTCCCTGACATCCAAGAGCCGGCCTAAGGTGGCCTCCACTAGAATTCCCAGGGGTCCTCCCTGAGAACCAGGCTCTGGTTCTGCCTCTGCCCGACCCCCTGTGACCCCTCTGTGGCTCGGCTTTCTCCTAAAGAGGGTAACAGTACGACAGTGATGGTGACAAGGTCAGACGCCACACTGAGTTCTCCCCATCCTTATCTCCTTGATCATCCTAACAACTTCACAAATAATAACGGCTAATATTTGATGCTTTGTACCTGCCGGGCCCCAGTCAAGCGCTCTACATGTATTTCTCCATTTAATTTTTGTCTGGGCCTCAGGTGGGTAAGTAACTTGTTCAGAGACTCACAGATAGTAAGCAGTGGGGCTGGGGTTCAAATGTAAGACTGTTGGACCTCAAAAACCCTGTTTCCTCCATCATAACTGCATGAAAATGTGCTCTGAGAGGCTAAAAGAGGAATGCCAATGTAAAGTATCATTTTCATTGTCCTACGAATCGCCTTAGAGCATGGAGGTGCTGGGAACCCAGAGGTCCAGGCTCCCAGTCTCAGGCTCTTGTCCCTCTGCAGTGACTAAGTCCCCAAACAGTTTGACCTGTGAGGTGCTGGGACCCACGTCCCCCAGGCTGACACTGAGCTTGAAGAAGGAGAACCAGAGTATGAGGGTCTCAGATCAGCAGAAGCTGGTGACGGTGCTGGGCCCCGAAGCAGGCATGTGGCAGTGTCTACTGAGCGACAAGGGCAAAGTCCTGCTGGAATCCAAGGTCAAGAGTGAGTGAGAGTCCAGATTCCGTGGCCTAACCCCGAGCCCCGACCTCCTCCACCGTGGGACCCTCCCAAGGCTGGTGGAGGCCACCCAGCCTCCCAGTTGCTCTGAGATGGGTGGGTTATAGGTATGGTGCCTGGACACAGGGGTGATGAGGTGAAGTGGGGTGTGGTCCTGGGCTCTTGTAGTCCTACAAGTTCCCATCTCCCTAAGGTCTACAGCCCAGGCGTGGGGTCCACCTGACCAAGAGCCCCCCTCCCTGGCTCCTCTTCAAACCCAGACAGAGAGACACACACACACATACACACATTCATGCGCATGGCACATAGCGTGGACCGCCGCTTCTAGCTCCCCAGGGTACAGTGCAGTGTCTAAACCTTAAAACCCCTTCCCCAGCCTTTACCTTCCAGCCCTGGGGGCCCCTGAGGGCCCCGTGCACCCTGCCCCGCTCTCCCAGCCCAAGGACCAGACCCAAGTGTGGCAGGGCAACGAGGCCCTCCCTCCTCGGGCCCCCCTGCTGCGTGCCCTGTGCCTGAGTGCAGCGGGCAGGGAGCTGAGCACAGCTCTCTCTCTTGCAGTTTTGCCCCCGGTGCTCGCCCGCGCCTGGCCGAAGCTTCTGGCTGTGGTGCTGGGGGGGGTCGCCAGTCTTCTGCTTCTCACTGGATTTTGCATCTTCTCTGCTAAATACTGGCACCGCAGGGTGAGTGAGCCTCCCCAGACGCCCTCGTTCCCCCGCGGGGCACTTGCGCACCTGAGGCCTGTGCGGCAACAAGGGTACCCTGTGTCGGTGACCTGCTTCTGCTCTGGCTCCCTCGGCCCGCTGCTCAGCAGCCTCACTGCCAGCTGGGTCCCGTCCCAGATCCCACGCGGAGGGAGAGACAGGAAGGCGCAGAGTTAATTCTGGGACAGATGGCCTCAGCCACAGTCACTGCCTCTCCCCTCCCACGCCCCCCTCCAAGGGGCAGCTCCCTTTCGGAGGCCTGGGACCCTCACGACTCCTCTCTTTCTCCCTGGACAGCGCCGGGCACAGCGGACATCTCAGATCAAGAGACTCCTCAGTGAGAAGAAGACCTGCCACTGCTCGCAGTAACTAGGGGGCAGAGAGGGAAGGGGGGAGAAGAGAGGGAAGGGAGGGGAGGAAAAAGAGGAGAGGGGGGCTAGAGGGAGGTGGTGGAGAGGAGAGAAGCAGGCAGGGATGGCCCAGGAGGTAGGTAGCTGGCGGGAGGTGGAGGACGGCGAGGTGAGGGGCAGGGGGCCTGCGATGTGTCCGGAGGCCATCACTGAGCTGGAAGAGAAAAGCAGGGTCTGGGAGCCAGGGAGGGCCTGGAAAGCAAGGAGCTGGGGAGGAACAGACACGCTCCTCTTATTCTTCGTCCCTCCAGCCGGCTCCAGAAGACATGTAGTCTCACCTGAGGCCCCAGCCAGGAGGAGCTTCCCATCTGCAGCCTCCCCAGCTGGCTCCCCCTGCATTTCCTGTTGGTCTCCTGGGCCTGCGGACCAGATGAATGTAGCCAGCATAGCGCCTCTGTCTGCCTCCTGCCCTCCCCGTCCAGTGGGCCTTGGGTCCGCTCTTCCAGAGGCTCGCTCACACCCCCTCTTCCCCATTTCCTTTTCACTCAAACCCTAGCCCTTCTTTGATGATTTCTTCTCGACCCTCTCCCTCACTGCTCACTTGCATCTCAGGGGAGCACGTGGGACCGGCCCTGCCTGCCCTGGAGGGTGAGGCTGGGTGTCTGAAGCACGAAGCACAGGGCGGTCACTGTTCGGGAGAGGACCCTGGGACCAGAGAAGGCAGGGACTAGCCCAAGGTCACACAGCCCGTCAAGGACGGGTCCAGATCCAAAGGCTCCTGACCGCCAGCCTGTGCTGCTCCATTCTGCCTGCGTCTTACCCTGTGTCAGCAGAACCACAGACTTACATCCCGACCTGAGCACAGACCAGCGCCCTGGGCACACTCGTGCGCAGATACAGTTCCTTACCACCCAAGCAGCGTGGCGCTGTCTACAAATCAGTTTCACATCCTTAGTCTATTTGAACCTCATGAAAATCCTACAAGACTGGTAGTGACAGGACCAAGATTATTATCTCCAGTTTATAGACCAGAAATGGAATGCAGAGAGGTCAGGTGATTGCCTGACCTAGGTTCACACGGCTAGTACGTGGGCTAGCCCAGGTCTCTTGACCTCTAGGTCCACTGCTGTCTCTTGAACACAGGGGCAAATACCACACAGATCTCTGCAGTTGGCTGGTCATAGATGCCCGGTACTACCTTGGATTCCCTTCACCGCAGGGAGGTTGCCTCAGAGAGTTCAGGGCCTCCCTGCCGAGGATCCCTCCTTCATCTCAGCAGAATCCTATTACCAGAGGACAAAACCTGTAGTTCTCCTAATCAGGGCACAGGCTGGAGCACAGTGACCCGCCACGCACCCTATCAGAACCTTCTAGAAGGTGAGCTTTGCCAGGGGGACAGGGTGGGGAGCTGGCCAGACAGTGAACCCTCTGAGGGTACCTCTGGGCCTCAGAGATACCCACTGGGCCTCAGTCTCCCTGCCCCATACCCCCCTTCATCCCTCCGCCAAATGATTCAGGAGACAAGAAAATTGGGTTTACAAGCTTTCTTCTTCCTCCTCTTCTTTTTTTTTTTTTTTTTTTTTGCGGTACGCGGGCCTCTCACTGTCGTGGCCTCTCCCGTTGCGGAGCACAGGCTCCGGATGCGCAGGCTCAGCGGCCATGGCTCACGGGCCCAGCCGCTCCGCGGCATGTGGGATCTTCCCGGACCGGGGCACGAACCCATGTCCCCTGCATCGGCAGGCGGACTCTCAACCACTGCGCCACCACGGAAACCGCTTCCTCCTCTTCTTGATCCATTTCTCTCAGGATCCCCAGCCTCCTCTGCCTCTCCTCCCTTCCCTTTCTCACCATGTCCCGCAGTCCCTACCCCTTCCCCCTTTTCCTTTCCCTTCAGCTTGCCGCCTCTTCCAGGAAGAACACCCGGTTGTCTCCAGGGCTGCCCATGGCTTGCTTTGTATTCCTGCCCATTCCCCACCCCTGCCTCCCTGAGCTGACAGAAAAATCCAAGAGACTGACTTTAAGGAAGATGCTCTTCTTCATTTGTGAGTGTGTGTGTGTGTGTGTGTGTGTGAGAGAGAGAGAGAGAGAGAGAGAGAGAGAGAGAGAGATGGCTCTTTTCTGGGGACCTGGAATCTTCTGATCTGTGGGGTCAGACCCAGAGGAGAGGTTGCCAGGCTTGCCCCAGGAAGGAGACGAAGGTTCCCTGGGGAGGGAAAAATCCTCTGGAGGCCGATTACCCACCTCCCCACCCCAGAGGGCCCTGAGTGTGCGGGTGTGTGATACACTGAAGGGGAGAAACTGCAGGGGCTGTGTGTGCCCTGCACGTGAAAAACTGTGATGTGTGCGGGAGAATTGTGTGTGTCGCCCACACAAGTGTGAATTTGTGCTCCAGGAGGGGGAAGTGGTGTGTATTGGTGGGGTGCTTTCTTTCAGCCTGTGTACCCCGCATCCCGCAAGCAGCCCCAGCGTCCTCACCAGCGCCCCTCACTCGGCAGCCTCCAGCACATGCCCGCGTGAGCTACGCCCGGGCACAGCCCTTACAGATACACACAGTGACACACGTGTCCAACTCCCCGAGCAACACCAGCTGCCTCATCGAGCTTGAGTTCGTGTTGAAAACCGGGTGGGGTGGGGGCAGGACACGATCCAGTTCTCCAATGAAGCCGGTTCCCCGCCGTCCTCCTCGCTCCCTCCCTCCTGGCGCCTTCTTCGCCCCTCCCCCTCCAAGTCCCCACCGTCCGGTCCCCCGCCCCGCGCTCGCCCCCGCCCCTCAAGGCTCGCCTCCGTCCCGACCCGGGGCTGCGGCGGCAGGACCCCGGGAGAGAGGGGCTCGGGGGGACGTAGGGGGCCGAACGGAGAGGCTGGGACGGGCGGGAGGAGGGAGGCCCGGAGGGAGGAGGGAGGAGGGAGGAGGGCGGCGAGCTGGAGCCGGCAGGCGGCGGGAGCCGGGGAGAGCCGCGTCGGGAGTGCTGTCTCCATGGCAGTGCTGGGCGCAGCCCGAGGTAAGGCGACCCCGGCCCTGTCCCCCGTGGTCCCCTCCCCTCTCCCCCCGCCGCCTCCTCTCCCCCTCGGGCCGGCCCCTCCTCCCCAGCCACCTGCTGTTTCTGCCCTGGAGACCGCGGTGGGTGGCCCGCAGGAGGGAGGAGCCGCCTGACCTTTTACCCGTTTACCCCGAAGGGCGAGGGACCCCTTTCCGCCCTGGAGTCCCCCGGACCCCCTCCCACCTTCCTCTGATCTCTCTCCGTCCTTCACCTCCTCTCTCTGCCCTTCACATCCTTCCTGCCTCCCTCCCTCTCCGAGTCCCCAGCTCTTTCTTCCCGAGCCCACCCTCTGGGCCTGGGTGGGTGTGGATGGGAAGGGGTCCAAGGCTGGAGGGGAGATGGGGGGCGCTCCTGACCGATTCCCTCCATCTCCCTCTAGCTGGCCATTGCCATGGCAACTAGGGTGTACTGGGCTCCGAGGGAAGACAAAGGTGGGGGATGGACTAGGACCTCTTGGGGAGGGCAAGGGTCTAAGGGTCTGCTACAGGAAACAGACCCTACCACTGATGTGCCCCATTTTTACCTCGCTTACCCCAAAGCCATTATGCCCATCCTTCCTGCCTCCACTCTCTTCAGGCTTTCACCCGAGTTCCTCTGAACCCCCTCCCCAGGGCTCGATGAAGCTCAGAGTCACCAAATTCAGAACATCCTCCTTCCCATCAGAGGGAAACTGAGGCTCAGGACAGGGGAGGAAAGAGTGGGGGTCTATGAGGTGGAGGGAGTCTGAACCTTATTGAACACTGGGCTTTTCTTCTCAGCCTCCCTATTCCCTGCTCCCTCCCTCCATCCCCCCCTCACCTCCCCCCAAAGCCTCCTCTCCAGGGGTCTCTTGGCTTTTCCTTCTATTTTCAAATACTATCACTTTGCCCCCTCTCTCCTTCTCTTCTGTTCAAACTCTCCTCCTTCCCCCTAGTTTCCCCCTCTTTCCTTTTCTGGATGCTTCTGATGTCAGTGGTTCCCCTGTCTTCGGGTTCCCTGCCACCCCCCACCCCACCCCACCCCACCCCCGCCTCGGTCCCAGCCTCCTTTCTCCCATCTTCCCAGATACCCGGTGAGTGGGCGGGTGATGCAGGCTTGGGGAGATGGAACTGAGCACCTGGACCCCTGGACCCAGGAGCCTGGAAGGTTGGGGAATGACTGTAATACCATATCCCAGTTTCCAGTGAGTCTTACCTCTGCCATGGTAGCTCTGAGGAGAGATTCAGGGATGTGAAGACAGCGGTTGAGGAGTGCTGAGCAGGGGACAGAAAGAGGGACCCGGGAGGGCCAGAAGCAGGAAAAATGGCTGACGAAGGATGGGAGACAGGAGGTCAGAATACCTTCTCTCCTGGAGGTCTGGAAAGCAGGGCTCTCATCCGTGTGGGGTGTTAGAGTGACCGTCTGCTTTAAGGCAGGAGAATGTTCTGGGTGACCCCATGACCCCTAGTAACCAGTCATTTCTATCATTTCAAGAGAAGGGAGCCTTGGGTACCAGCTGGAGACCAGCCTAGACCCCAGCTTTGCTCCGCCCCTTCCACACCTCATCTCTCCCTTGCAGGGTGTCCAGGCGGCTGAGCCCCGCCCCCATGCCCCTTGAGGCATCCGGAGGACCCCTGACTGGCCTAGCACCAGAGGCAGAAGACAGCTGGAAGTCCTGACATGGGGACCAGGGCTTCCCAGCCAGCCTCCTAGTTGGGAAAGCGGTCAGCTTGCCTCCCCCAGCAACTACAGGGATACTTCTGGAAGGGTCCCACCCAGCATGGAGGCGGAGGACCACCTCTGCTGACCCTCCGTCTCCTCCCCTGCCCTCCACACCTGACCTTAGCTGGGTCAGCCGTGCAATGCTGAGCACTAGGGTAGGCCTAGGGGCGGCCTGCCTCACTCCAGGGCAAGGACTGTGGGCATCATGGGGGTGCGTGTGAGTGGGGCTCCTGGGTGAGACCTAGCCCCCACCCCCAAGAGCTCAAGGGGGGTGGGGGGACCGACGAAGGATGGCTCGGGGTGGGGCGGGGGCAGAGGAGGCCTCCCTCCGCTCAAACGCGTTGTCCTGGCTGGCCTGCGGGCTCCTGGCACTGCTGGCCAACGCCTGGATCATCCTCAGCATCTCGGCCAAGCAGCAGAAGCACAAGCCGCTGGAGCTGCTGCTCTGCTTCCTGGCAGGCACGCACATCCTCATGGCGGCCGTGCCCCTCACCACCTTCGCTGTGGTGCAGCTCCGGCGCCAGGCCTCCTCCGACTATGACTGGAACGAAAGCATCTGCAAGGTCTTTGTGTCCACCTACTACACGCTGGCCCTGGCCACCTGCTTCACCGTCGCCTCGCTCTCCTACCACCGCATGTGGATGGTGCGCTGGCCCGTCAACTACCGCCTCAGCAACGCCAAGAAGCAGGCGCTGCACGCCGTCGTGGGCATCTGGATGGTCAGCTTCATCCTCTCCACGCTGCCCTCCATCGGCTGGCACAACAACGGCGAGCGCTACTACGCCCGCGGCTGCCAGTTCATCGTCTCCAAGATTGGCCTCGGCTTTGGCGTCTGCTTCAGCCTCTTGCTACTTGGGGGCATCGTCATGGGGCTGGTCTGTGTGGCCATCACCTTCTACCAGACGCTGTGGGCCCGGCCCCGGAGGGCTCAACAGGCCCGGAGAGCGGGGGCTGGGGGCGGGGCCAAGGGGGGTGGGCCAGGGGGGTTGGGCACCCGGCCAGCCTTTGAGGTGCCGGCCATTGTGGTGGAGGATGCCCGAGGGAAGCGGCGGTCCTCGCTGGATGGGTCCGAGTCGGCCAAGACATCCCTGCAGGTCACCAACTTGGTCAGCGCCATCGTCTTTCTCTATGACTCACTCACAGGGGTGCCCATCTTGGTGAGATTGGGACTCCCCCCCACCTGCTCTCTCCAATACCCAGACCCCAGCATGATCACCTGACCTCTAACTCCATCATCCTTCTTCCTGTCCTCTACCCAGCCCCACTTGTGAACCCCCATCTCTATCATCCATCTCCTAGTTCCCACTAGCCCAGCTCCGTAGCCTGTTCGCCAGTGACCAGTACTCAACTCCATCCATCCTTCCGTCCCACTCCCTGTCCTCTGGCTCCATCATCTATCCTGCAGCTCCACTATTCAGCCCCCAAGACCCATCACCCAGCTGCTAAGCTCCACACTCCACTCCCGAGCTCCCTCTGGATACAACAGGGTCTTGAGCACCCCTGGGTGGCAACCCCAGAGAGCTCACCACCCCCCCACCCCCCCGCCCCCAGCTTTCTGCATCCCCATCTAGTCCCTCTTTCTGAATTTCAGTCTGTCTTCAAGTTTACTGTACGGCGTCTGCTCCTCTCCCTCTGCACCCCTGGGCTTTCTCTCCAGTACTCTGTCCTGATCTTCCTCTGAGGCAATCCCTTCCCCTCTGTTCAGCCTTCTTCACCGCCAGCTTTGCCTCTGTCCCGATCCTACGTGATCCGGACCATCCGCTCCTGACTTCTTGCCCCGCCCTCGGCTGCACTAGGATGTCGGATCTGGGGTCGAGTGGGCCCCCTCGGCTCTGGGCCCTGACCCGGGGCCACTCTCCATCCTCCTGCCAGGTGGTGAGCTTCTTCTCCCTGAAGTCGGACTCGGCTCCCCCCTGGATGGTGCTGGCCGTGCTGTGGTGCTCCATGGCACAGACGCTGCTGCTGCCTTCCTTCATCTGGTCCTGCGAGCGCTACCGCGCCGACGTGCGCACGGTGTGGGAGCAGTGCGTGGCTATCATGTCCGAGGAGGATGGCGACGACGGTCAGAGGAGGGGCTGGGCTTTCGCTTTCCTAGGCGTCGGCTCCCTTTCCTGCCCTTTTCTACCAGCCCTTTTTCTTGTGGGGACGGGCTGCCCTGGAGTGCCCCCTGCTGGACAGAACCTGCAGCGCCCCTGGGTTGACTCGTGGCTCCCCTCTCCCCAATCATCACCCCGATGCACACCCACTGCTTCCTCCTCTCGGTGTCTGTTCCCCCTCGAAGGCCACACTAGCCAGCTCTGCCTCCGCCGAGCCTAAGAAACAGTCCAGAGAACTAACACAACCATAAAGGAAGGCTGTGGAACCAAGGGAAAGCTAAGCTTCCTGAGAGAGACTCCCCAGCTACAGGGACAGCTCCTGGCGTGGGATTGGGGGGCCAGGGGTAACTGTTTCAGATAAGTGTGTCTATATGTATGAATCACTAGGGATTCCGCACCGAATGGAACAGACGTTGGCCGCTCTTGTTTTCCTCTTGGAGCTTACAGACTAATGGAAACAGGATTCTCTGGGGAGCTTATAAGGGGGTGGGAGCTTTTAAAGGGGGTGGGGAAGTGGGTGTTCCCTGCCTGTAACCACTCTGCCCCTTTTTTCTCCTAGATGGGGGCTGCGATGATTATGCAGATGGCCGAGTGTGCAAAGTTCGCTTTGATGCCAATGGGGCCACAGGACCAGGGGGTAGGGACCCTACCCAAGTGAAGCTGCTGCCTGGAAGGCACACGCTCTTTCCCCCTCTTGAGAGGGTCCACTACTTACAGGTATGGGACTAGGCAGTACACCTCCTATTCTGGGTATCCCCTCACTACTTTTCTCCAGTCTCTGTTATCCGCCCGACCCCCGATTCCCTAGCCCCAGCCTGCAGGGCACATGAGGAGTAGGTGAAAGGAAGGCATGGCAAGGGAGGCTCCCCTTCAGACCGCTCAGAACCAGGTTTGCCCATCAGAGGATGTTTTGCAGAAGTGTAAGGGGTGGAACCATCTTGCAGAGTCCCCACTTTGGTTCCTGCCTCTACCCCCTTTGTCCCGGCAGCACCCCTGGGTCTACTTGCTCCTCTCCCCAGGTCCCTCTGTCCCGCCGTCTGTCCCACGATGAGATCAACATCTTCTCTACTCCTCGGGCACCTGGCTCTTTCCTGCACAAGTGGTCATCCTCTGATGACATCCGGGTCCTCCCAGCCCAGAGCCGGGCCCTAGGGGGCCCTCCTGAGTACCTGGGACCGAGACAAAGGCTGGAGGAGGAGGAGGAGGAGGCTGAAGGCGGGGGGCTGGCCAGCCTTCGCCAATTCCTGGAGGGCGGGGTTCTGGGGTCAGGTGGGGGACCCCCACGGGGTCCAGGCTTCTTCCGAGAGGAGATCACCACCTTCATTGACGAGACACCTCTGCCTTCTCCGACGGCCTCGCCGGGGCCCTCTCCTCGCCGGCCCAGGCCGCTGGGAGTCTCACCCCGCCGACTCTCCCTTGGGTCCCCTGATAGCAGAGTCGTTGGACTTCCTTTGGGGCTAAGTGCAGGGCGACGCTGCTCCCTGACAGGAGGTGAGGGGAGTGCAAGAGCTTGGGGAGGATCTTGGGACCCAGGTAACCCCATCTTCTCCCAGCTGACCCTGTGAGCCCAGGTGGGCCTGCTGGACTCGGGGGTGGGGGGGCCTGGGTGCGTAACGCCTCGTTCTGTCCCTGACCCTGAGGCAGCTGCCTCCAGACTCTGGGGAGATGGAACCCCTGCTGTCTCCCATCCAAGTGACCAGATGCCTGACTCACCTTCCATCATCCCTAGCAAAATGTATTAAAGTCTGAAGTGTCACCATGGAAACCTGTGTGTCCAATGTGCTGTGGTGGCAAAGGGGATGGTCAGAGGCTCGGGGGCTGGAATGGCTCATAGAAGACAAACTGAAGCAGGCACACTGGACAGAGGCACAGAAATATACACGGAGAAAGACAAACATGCAGACATTCACAGAGACGGCCTTCTGAGAGCACCTCGGGCTGGGCTGGGCTGGGCTGGGCGGGAGGGCGGTGTGGAGGGGGGAGGACATAGGGAGACACTTGAGTTAGCTGGTTTGGGGTCTGAAGGATCTTCGTTGAGATCTGTGGAGGTGGTTTTAGAGGATGTCTCTATCTCCCATGCCTCAGCACTCCTCCTTTTCCCAAATCTGTATGTGCGGACTTTCTGGGCAGGAAAGGATTTGAGCAGACCTGGTGTCACAGACCTGGGGTTTACCCCCCTCCCTGCTGCATTTGAAAGTTCTTTGTCCAAAAGCGCATGTGTGCGGGTTTGTGGGAGGCATCCACGCTCCTTTTCCTGGACCCCAAGAGTGGAGGAGAACGCAGCCGCAGTAGCTCTTCCCACCCGCTGGGCCTCGGCGTCTGGAGTCCGGGGTCCTACGGGGCTCCTCAGGCTGTCTTCAGAGCACCAGGCCTGCTCCACCGCCGGCCGTCTGCCCTGCTCTCCCCGCGGTCTGTTTCTTGGTCCACACCACCCTGCTGGTACTAAAGCCCGCGTTCTCCACCTTCTGCCAGGCGTCCTCTGACTCCCGGCTGGCTCTCACCCCGGCCTCTCCCAGGGCTGGGGCTCGGCCCCATCAGCTCCCGTCGGCACCGCTCATTCCTCCTCTCTTCCTCTCCTCCCTCCTCTCTATCTCGCCTTCCTTTCCCCTCCCTCTTCCTTCCCCGTTTCCTCCCTCTTCCTCGCGGCTCCCGCAGTTCCCTCCTGCAGCCGGCCGGCGGCTCTCGCACGATGTTCCGGCTCCTCCAGTGGCTGCCGCTCTTGCTGCTGCTGCCTCCCCCGGGGTCCCCCGAGCCCCCCGGCCTGGCCCCGCTGTCCGCGGGGGCGCCCCCCCAGGCCCCCGACTTGCTCTACGCCGACGGGCTGCGCGCCTACGCGGCGGGGGCCTGGGCGCCGGCGGTGGCTCTGCTGCGGGAGGCGCTGCGGAGCCGGGCGGCGCTGGGCCGCGCGCGGCTGGACTGCGGGGCGCGCTGCGCGGCCGAGCCAGGGGCCGCGCTCCCCGCCTCCCCGGGGCCCGACTCCGGGCCGGGAGCGGCGCGGGGTGCCTGGGAGCCGCTGCTCCTCCGCGCCGCGCTCCGGCGCGCCGAGTGCCTGACCCAGTGCGGGGCGCGGAGGCTGGGTCCGGGGGGCGCGGCGCGGCTCCGAGTGGGGAGCGCGCTCCAGGACGCCTTCCGCCGCCGGGAGCCCTACAACTACCTGCAGAGGGCCTACTACCAGGTGCGCAGTGGCCCGGGCCCCGGGGGTCCTCCCTGGCCCCGCCGCTGTCCTCCTCCAGCTCCCGGGAGGGGCGGCGGGCCAGCGCCCGGACCCGGGTGGGGCTGTGTGGATAGGACCTCGTCTTTGGAGTCCGTCCTATCAAACCGCGACAAACACCCATCGAGGCCGCCGAGGGACAGCCTTGGGAGAGTGGGAGCGAAGTTGGAATGGGTGTCATGCGGCGGGGTGGAAGTAGGTCGGAGATGGAGGGCAGGGGCCTGGAGTTTTAGAAAGTCTTACTGAGACCTACGTGGAGTGACAGCCGCCTCTTCCCAGGAATGAAGGGGGAGGATTAGGGTTGAGATCCGCCGCTGGAGAGAGAGCATGGGGGCGGGAAAGGGGGTGAGTGTGAGCCTTCGCTTGGGGCAGGAGAGAGCTTCGGGAAAGAAAGAGGAGGGAGCGGGCCAGGGCTGAGGGGCCCGGTGTCCCGGGGCAGGGGCAATGGACGCTGCGCGATACTGGTGCGGTCCTTGTTGCCTAATAATGCCTACGTGGCCGGGGAAGGGGGGCGCTGGTCACACACACCTCAGCTCAGGGTCCTAGAGCCCAGCGGCTTTTGCTGGTCGCTCGGGTCACCTCTACTTCCGCACCGCACTTAGCCATCACTTCCACTTCGTCTCTCCAGCGAGGTCCCTCTGCCCATACCCCACCCACTCCATCACTTCCACTTCGTCTCTCCAGCGAGGTCCCTCTGCCCATACCCCACCCACTCCAGTCTTCAGACCCCGCTTCCGCTTCCGTAGCTACCAGACTCCTGAGAGCCCCAACATACTGGGGGTCTGGAGGTTGGGTGGTGGGCAGTTCTCACCTACCGGTCTTCCAGAAGGCTCTGGGGCAGTGTCAGGTGTGTCTGGGGTGCGGAGGCTGGGGAGGAGGCAGAGTCTGACACCCCTACCCCAGGGCTGACTCCCTCATCTTCCCCGCTTCTCAGCTGAAGAAGTTGGACCTGGCAGCAGCCGCAGCGCACACCTTCTTTGTGGCCAACCCGACGCACCTTCAGATGCGAGAGGACATGGCTAAGTACAGACGGATGTCCGGGGTTCGGCCCCAGAGCTTCCGGGACCTGGAGACGCCCCCATACTGGGTGAGACCCTCAGCACGACCCCTATCCCGCCCCCAGTCTTTGACTGGCTGGATACACAGGCCTCGCCGGACTGTGCATTGTCCGCTGGGCATCAGGAAGTCTGGGTACCGTCCTCTGTGACCCTGATGGGAAGTCCCTCTCTGGGACTTAGTTTTCTTCCCGAGATTCACAAAGTCCCACGTTCTAACATTTGGATTCCGAGGCCCACCCTGTATTCCCCAAGGTGAACTGGGACCTGGAGTCCAGGCCCCAAATGAGACCCACACCCCTCCCCTTCTTTCCCCCTCCCGATCTAGTCTGGCAACCCTTAACCCCAGGATTTCAGGTGACTGAACACTCCCCTCCCCTGCAGGCAGCCTATGACACCGGCCTGGAGCTGCTGGGGCACCAGGAAGCAGCATTGGCACTGCCCTGGCTGGAGGAGGCCCTGCAGGAGAGCCTGGCCCAGGTGGAGAGCTGCCGGGCCGGCTGCGAGGGGCCTGAGGAGCAGCAGAAGGCGGAAGAGGAGGCGGAGGGGACCGGGAGCTCAGGAGGCCTGTACGAGGCCATCGCAGGTGAGGAGCTGGGCAGAGGGGACCGGGAGCCCTGGAGGCCTGTACGAGGCCATCGCAGGTGAGGAGCTGACGCACTGCGCGGGGCCTCACGGTGCCCAGGGAGGTGCGACGCAAGCTGAGCGGCGCACGTGTGTCCCCCGCAGGGCACTGGATAGGGGTCCTGCGGTGCCGGCAGCGCTGTGTGGGGGACACGGCCACACGTCCTGGTCGCAGCTTCCCTGTCCCAGACTTCCTTCCCAGCCAGCTGAGGCGGCTGCACGAGGCCCATGCTCAGGGTCAGTGGGGCAAGGGTGAGCCCTGGGGGTGGCTGAGGTCGGAAACGGGGAGAGTGAAGGTTTGTCTCTGATGGTATCCTGAGCCCCGTCCCTCCCTCCCTCCATCTGTCTCTGCATCTGTAGTTGGTCAGGGCTCCATGGGGACCACCACCTCAGGAGGACGCTTGCTCTCCTTTGGTGCCATGGTGGAAAGCTCGGAGGGGTCACAGGGCTCCTTCTGTCCTTGCTGTTTCTCACCTTCCTTTATTCTCTCCTCTCTTCCTCCCCTCTGAACTCTGCCCACACAGCTCAGGTATGTTCCAGTAAGCTTTGGAAAGAAGCAGTGGAGGAGCCTGTCTGCTGGGTGGGATGGGGCCCTGGGAGGCCACCTTCTCCGGCTCTGCCTCTGTCCCCCTGGCTTCTTGCCTCTGCCCAGGGGTCACAGCGGTGCCCGGTCTCTGGGTCCCGCCCCACGCTGTTCTCTGTCTCCAGTAGGGAATCTGTCCCAGGCTGTGGAAAATGTGCTGAGCGTTCTCCTCTTCTACCCGGAGGATGAGGCTGCCAGGAAGGCTCTGGACCAGTACCAGGCCCAGCTAGGAGAGCCGAGACCTGGCCTCGGGCCAAGAGAGGTAGCCCCTCCGCACTCACCCTGTGAGGCAGCCCGAAATCAAACAGATATACTGGAGAAGCCACCTGGATCCCGCCCCCATTCTGGCCAAAGGCGACCCCAAGGCCAGCATCTGCTCGGTCTCCACTCCCTGCTGCCCACTGCAGGCTCTACCTCTGAGTCCAAGCACCAGCCCAGCCCTCTTCCATTAACCTCGCCCCTGCCTGCCCCCACCTGGGCACAACACACACACACACACTACCCCCAGTCTGAGCCCCGACACCCTGAAGCTGAAGGAGGGCTGAGCCGAGGGGCACAGCCAAGGTTAGGGAGCCTGCGGGCTCCCCTGCTCTCCTCCAGACTTAACTTCCCTGTCGTCCCCCCCCACCCCCGCTGTCCCCCTTCTCCAGGACATACAGCGCTTCGTCCTTCGATCCCTGGGGGAGAAGAGACAGCTCTACTATGCCATGGAGCACCTGGGGGCCAGCTTCAAGGATCCCGTGAGTGACCCCACTGCTCCCCACCCGCCCCCAGGAGGGGGACAGCAGTAATGCCCTATGTGGATGTGCCGCATCCGTTCCCAACAGCGTTTCCCATTTCTCCATAACCCTTCGAGGGTTGGAGAGGACTCTGTGTCCCAGCGTCGCAGGGACAGAGGCGGGCGGCTTTGGGGTCATGCAGGCCTAAATGTTGGTCTCTCTGCCACGAGCAAGCTCTGGACCTTCACTTGCCTCGGCCTCGATTTCCTTACCTGTAAAATGGGAACATCACACTTATCTCATAGCCCTGTTGAAGCCACGTCGCTTGCTCCGAAGTACAGAAAGCTCTGTTGCGGCTGCTTTCCTTACTCTTTGTTGTAGTTGTGGAGGGGACTAAAGGGCAGAGGTTATTCTCGCTAGTGCTACAGCATAAGGCAGGCTTCCTCAACCTTTTTGCCACTATTGCCATTTTGGACCAGATACTTCCTAACTGGGAGAAGGGGGCTGTATAGGCCACCTTCCCTGTAGGCCGGCCTCTGCCCAGTAGGTGTCGCTAGCACTCCCTGAGTCATGACCATCAAAACTGTTTGCAGACATTGCAACGTCCCCTAACGGGCAAATCTCCCTGTTTGGAAACCGTTGGTTAAATCCCAACTCTGTCCCTTATCAGCTGTGTGGTCTTGGGCATGTTGCTTTATGTCTCTGTGTCTCAGAGTCCTCTCAACTGCAAAATGGGCACATTACTGCGACCTGTTTGATCAGACTGTTGTGAACTTTAAATGATAAATTCCACATCCACATATAAAGCTCTTAGAATAGCGCCTGGCAAATGGTGCTACGTAAGTTGTTGTTGTTGTTATTATTATCATCCTTATTGCAGAGTTTGGCCCAGTGCCCAGGGCTCCCGACAGTGAGTCCAGGGCTTTCTCCACCTCCACCTTCCCCTCTGGAAGCAGGAGGACCTTAATGTGGTAGCTCAGGGTCTACCGTCAGGGATTCAGGGGTGGACTGGATGGGTGATGACGCTTTTCCTGACTGTCCCAGGATCCCTGGACCCCAGCAGCTTTCATCCCTGAGGCCCTTAGAGAAAAACTCAGGTAGGAGGTGCCTTGTGGTGGGAGGGGCGTGGCCTGAGCTGGAAGGGGAGGGATGGGTCCTGGGGAAGATGGGTCTGGGCTGGCCTGTGCGTCCGCTGAGCGTGTCTCTCACCCCTGAGAGAGGATCGGGAGAAGACGCCGTGGGACCGTGAGCCTCCACAGCCGAAGCCCTTGACTCACTGGAAGGGTGAGTTCCTGGGACAGCAGGAGGCAGGAGCCTGGAGGGGCTGGGGGCTGCCAGCTACCGCTGGGCCTGCTCTCAGGGGACCCTCAGCCCCGCTCCTGTCCCTCCCCGGCAGATGTCCTCCTCCTGGAGGGCGTAACCCTGACCCAGGACGCGAGGCAGCTGAATGGGTCGGAGCGAGCGGTGCTAGACGGGCTGCTCACCCCAGCCGAGTGCGGGGTGCTCCTGCAGCTGGCCAAGGTGAGAAGACCTGTGGGGGGGGGGCACTGCCGCTACTTGGGGACCCTCTGGCACAGCTGTCTGCCCCCTTGCTCTTGGCCTGCCCCCTGTCCTGCTCTCCCTGACTCTCCAGCGGGGACTGTGCTTGCCACTGCCTCCCCGCTGGGGACAAGTTGCTTTTCCTCTTAACTTAGCTGACATGGGCTGGTCATTTTACAGAAGGATTTTGTGAGAAACTGATAGGAAGAACAAAATACAAAGCATAAATGCATCAGAAAGGGTGAGTGCGCAGGTGAAGGTTCCTTGGTTGGCCGAGAGCTCAGTTACTGGCTCGGCAGACATGCAGGCTGTTTCTCCATCATCGCCTCCCCTCCTGGATTGGGTGAGATGGTCTGTATTCACCAGGTCGACTCTGCCATTTTATGAAGCTTCAGTCTCACTCTGGGCTAGCGGTTCTTCGACACACGCTCTTTGAGACCCTGCTGTATACTGGAAATGCCTAGGTTCCAGGGAGAGGTAGATGAACACAGACCGTGCATTGGGGAGCTCAGTGTATAGAGAAGGAATCAGGCATGGAGACATAATCAGAGTGGGTGGTGAGTTTGATGAAAGAAGTCTGTACAGGGTACTCCTCCACGAACTTCCCTGGCCGTCCAGTGGTTAAGACTCCAAACTTCCACTGCAGGGGGCATGGGTTCGATCCCTGGTCAGGGAGCTAGGATCCCGCGCCGAGATGCAAAGTCACGGAAGGCTTGCCGGAGGGGCTGGCATTTGAGCTCAGTCTTAAGGATGAGTTAACCAAACAGAGAGGGAAGGAAAGTCAGGCTGCAAGGGAGAAGAACAAGGGGGGTTCTGGGAACTGCAGTGGAGCACAGGAGTTAAGAACATGGGCCAGTCCCAGCAGGGATTACCTGTGTGACCTTGGGCAATGTATTTTAACATCTGTGAGCCTAGTTTCCTCTCTATGAAACGGGGCTAAATGCAGCGGTTATGTTGTAGGGTTGCTGTGGTGGCTGTGAGGATTAAATGAGTTAGTACGTGGTAAAGCTCTTGGAAGAATGTGGAAATAGCATGATCTATCGCTATTAACGTCAGGCCGTATGTTATCCAGATGCGGTGTAGGGGTGGAGGCCCAGGAGAGATGGGGAAGGGCCTCTGTACCCTACCAAGGAGTTTGGACTTTATTTGTGGACGGCTTACTGGAGGATTTAAGGAGGGGTGGACTCTTGTCTTCCTGCAGAACCTCCAAGGGCAGGGTCTGGAGCCCTCATCCTGTAGGGAGCTCCCTCTAGTGGCAGTGTGGAGAATGCAGCGGGAGAGGGAAGTGAGCGGGAGCCTCTGGGATGATTGCAAGAGGGCCGCCGCCCTAGGTTAGGTTCTCATTTCAAGGGAATGAAGATGGGGACAGATGAGAAATATTTAGAAAATCAAAGAGAAAGAATTTGAGGACTAATTCTATGTGGAAGATGAAGAAAGAATGGAGTCAAGGATAACTCCCAAGTATCAGACCTTTCTGTTCCTTGATTACACGAAACTCATTCTGGTCCCAGGACCTTTGCATTTGCTATTTCTGCTGCCTGGAACATTTTTTCTCTCAGCTATTCCTTCATATCGTTTGGTTTCAATGTATGTGTCACCTCATCACCTAGCTGTCCCCTGATCCCTGCCGGGTCACTCTCGGGGTTGTATCCCTGCTTTAATTTTCCATGTAACACTTATCACCATCTGAATTGATCTGGTTTGTTTGTTTATTATCTCAAAATATAAACCCTGCTGGAACTTTTCATGTTCACAGCTGAGTCTGCAGTGCCTAGAACAGTGCCTGGCACGTAGTAGGTGCTCAGTGCCTACTGAATGAATGAATGAATAAAAGAATAGAGTGTTAGATGGCTTGAGTGGCCAGGTAGCCTCTATATAAACCTCTCAGAGATGAGGCTTATATACGGGGTAATTAGATAGTGGTACCCTGAGTTTCAAAAAGCAGACAGAATAGAAAAAAAGAAAGAAAAAGCAGAGAGTAGGTATCAGGAAAGGGACACTCAGATACTAGGAGACCCCCAGTTGATAAGAGTCATGTAGGCAGTTGGGTAACTGGGACTTAGCACAAGGGTACTCAAGTTCTCCAAGAGCATGTAAGGTGAGAAGGGATGGAAGAGAGACACCTTTGCTGTTGCCACGTCCCTACCTCGAGTCAGCCAGGACCTGTCCCGACTGTCGAACCTCCTGCCAGCGTCCTTTTCCAGAGCAACTCCCCTATTCTCGGCTCATCGGGATGAGTGATCAAGCCCCTTCTGCCCCCTTCCCCAGGTGTCCTTACCTCGCAGGGCCCCTTCCCCACTGTAGGAAGCTCTCCAGAGTTCTGTGCACAGTCCCTTCCGTGAGTGGGGTTCCAGATCTTTACCAGGAGTGACAACACAGACGCGGAGATAGTCATTCTCTGGGAAAGGGCAGCAGCTCAGAGAACTCCGGGAGCTTCTAGCCTCTTCCAGGGAGTTGGGAGGGTTGGAGGGAAGGCCATGTGGCCCTGTGGGCAGTGAGGTGGGCGATAGCCCGGGGCCGGGGAGGGTGACTCCCCCAGCCAACCCCCTCCCTGCTTAGGACGCGGCTGAGTCTGGAGCCAGGTCTGGCTATCAGGGCCGCCGCTCCCCACACACTCCCCACGAACGCTTCGAGGGGCTCACGGTGCTCAAGGCCGCCCAGGTGAGAGGAGGCCCCCAGGCCCTGGCCTGATGCCAGAACTGGAGAAGAGGGCCGGGCATCTCCTGTGGAGGGTTCTTCCGGGACCGAGAGTAGCCGAGTCCTCGGCCCAGGGTTGAGGAGGGACTTCCAGACCGAGGGGCCCGGGTTGCCGTCATGGAGCAGTTGGGCGGATGGGCGCCCCCAAACCGTGGGTGGAGGGCAGTGGAAGTGGGGCAGGGGCAGGGGCCACCCTTCCAGTGCCTCCCCCTTCCTGGCCCTTCCTCCTCTGCTGGCAGCTGGCCCGGGCTGGGGTTGTGGGCAGTCAGGGCGCCCAGCTGCTTCTGGAGGTGAGCGAGCGCGTGCGGAGCCTGACACAGGCCTACTTCTCCCCGGACCGGCCCCTGCACCTCTCCTTCACCCACCTGGTGTGTCGCAGTGCCATAGAAGGTAACCGCCAGGGACCCTGCCGCTGCGCCCCAGCCTCGGGGCCCCTCGGGGCCGGTGCGCCGCACACCTTCCGCAGCCCCAGCCACGTGCGTCCCAGTCTTCACTGCACGAGGACTGACTCCCCTGCCCAGGCCGGGCCCGGCTGTGACCCCGGAGCTGCAGGGTGGGTGTCGGTGGGCGGGCACCGGGCAGCGGGGCGCCCACCAGGCCCCTTCGCTTCCCAGGAGAGCAGGCACAGCGCATGGACCTGAGCCACCCGGTGCATGCAGACAACTGCGTCCTGGACCCTGACACCGGGGAGTGCTGGCGGGAGCCCCCAGCCTACACCTACCGAGACTACAGGTGGGCGGCCCTCCAGGGGTCAGGCAGGGGGGCCTGGGCGGGGGTCTCACCACCTCCTGTCTTCCTCCCTCCCCAGCGGACTCCTCTACCTCAATGATGACTTCCAGGGTGGGCACCTGTTCTTCACAGAGCCCAACGCCCTCACCGTCACGGTAAATGGGGGCTGGGGCGGGGGACAGGGAGCCCAGCTGTGGGCTCAGGACTCAAAACAGAAGGTTCCCAGAGGCAAATGCAGGGAAGTGGCTGGGGCCGCCTTAGCCCTCTCCTTCCCTGGCCTCCCCAGCGCCTCCCACCACTTGTGTGTTCAGGGGCTCTCCGAGCCCCTCCCAGGAGACCTCCAAGGGGCCCCTCCAGGCCCTCCTAAAGGAGGGCGGGTGAAGCACAGGACCCCAAGCCCCTATTCCAGGTACAAGTTGGGGGCTAGGATCGGTGGAAGAGCGGAGCAGTGCTTCTTCATTGTGTATTGCTCTGCCTTGTCCAATTACTTCCTTCTCTGCTCACCACCGGTAACCCAAGCTCTCTTTGGGGTGGAAAAGTGTCCTCAAGATCCTTATGCCCAGAACCCGGAGTCTGGTGCTGCGCTCGTGCCTTCAGGTGGCTTCACACCTGGTACAAAGAGTTGGCCAGGAAAAGTGAGGGCACTGGGGCGGATGGAGGTCCCTTCTCCCTTTGGCTCCAACTCCTCTAGCCTCAATCTGGCACTTGGGCTCCCCAAGTGGAGGCCCATTTCCCACTTGCCCCCAGACAGCCCCTGAATTATGGAGGGGAAGTGGTGGGCAAGAGAGCTGCCTTCTCTGGGCCCCCTACCCCCGTCCTACTCCAGGGACTCAGGGCCAGGTTTTCCGAGGGCCCCTCCCTGGAGCTGCATCCGCCATGGCCCGCCAGGCGCAGGTCCGTCCTCGCTGCGGACGCCTCGTGGCCTTCAGCTCCGGCGTGGAGAATCCCCACGGCGTGTGGGCCGTGACGCGAGGGCGGCGCTGCAGCCTGGCGCTGTGGCACACGTGGGCCCCTGAGCACGGGGAGCAGGTGAGGAGCGAGCGGGAGTAGCCGTGTGAGGGGCGGGCAGGCTGACGGGTAAGGCGCAGGGGCTGAGCTGAGCCAGGGAGGGGCCTTGGGGCAGGGTGGATGCAGGAGATCAGGCCAGACCCTCCTCTCCACGCCTCCCAGGAGTGGACAGAAGCCAAAGAGCTACTGCAGGAGCCAGAGAAGGAGGAGGGAGAAGGAATGCCCAGCAGAGACCCCGCCCCAGAACCCCCCAGCCACAGGCTTCAGCGGGTCCAGGACAAGGCTGGGAAGCCGCCTCGGGTCCGAGAGGAGCTGTGAGGGGCTGAGCCAGCTCCTTGGGGATGTGGCCTCTTGACTTGTGGGGGGTCTGCCTTGATGCCAAGACCCCCGAGAAGTCCCCATGTGACAGGAGCAGAACAGCGAGCTCTCCATCCCTGCGCGCCCGCCAGCCTGGGGATCACAAGGGCCGTGCAGCCCTGGACTCAGAGGACACTGCACAGACTAGCCTGGGCCCAGCTGACGGACCTGCAGCCCTAGGACAGACAGAAGACGCGATGCTGCCGCCGTGGAGAGAAACGGCAGGGGGTAGGGCCCGACTGCTTTAAATGAGGAGAACGAGAGGGAGGGTCACCCCACTGCCCGCTCCCCGCCCGTCAATAAAGAGCCTGAAGATCCCTGAGCCGGGGCCCAGTCAAGTGTGTCGCGGCAGCTTCCCTGGCGCTGGAGGGTGGAGAGGCTGTGACCAGCCAGGGAGGCCAGGTATCGTGGGCCTCCCAGAGGCAGGGCCTCTCCAGCCTGTGATTTGTCAGGGAAATCTCGGCCACCTGCTCCCCTCGTGCAGATGAACCCTAACCCTGACAGCTGCTCCTTGGGCCTCCTACTCTAAGCCCTGTCTTCCCTCTCTGAGCATTTTGCCTGGGGCTCCGGGCAGCCTCATCCCTCTGGTTCTTGCCTTCTCAGCCCCAGCAGGACCCTGTGAGTCCTGGGGGCCAGCAGTGGGCCCAGCCCCGGATGGGAGCAGGGGACGGGGCTGCCCTCCACTTGCCATTCTTTTCTCCACCCAGAGCTGGGCCAGGCCTGTCCATCCTCCTCTCTGGAGCCCCCGGACCTTCCCCCTCTACCCCAGGATCAGACCCTGGGGGCAGCTGGCTGGGGCTTGTCCAGAAGAAGGATTATCCAGATCAGTCCCTTGTAATCTCAGCCCCAGCCCGCACCCTCCCCGTGCTCGCCGGAGCCCTCTCCGCGCCCCACCGGAGCTAAGGCGCACAGTTTTGGGTATTGACAGTGGCCGTCTCTCACCCTCATTCTCTGGCTCCTGGACTGGTTCCTAGCCAGGCCCTGACTGCCAAGATCATCGCCACTGGTGGGGGCCAGGGCCTGGGGGCCCCCCGGAGCTGTGGTCGTGCTGCTCCTTTGCACCCCTCCCAAACCCAGCCCTTAATCCTCACAGCTTTGCTCTAATCCCATGGGGCCTGATGCTCTGCTCTCTGCCTGGAGACTGGCCGGGGAAGCACCCGCACCCCTTCCTCCCTCCGGGGCTCGTCACGGGGGCTGCTTCTCCGTGGAGTCCCGCGCTCCTGCTGCCACCCACCCACCCCCCAACCTGGGCTGGGCCCAAGCCTCTCGGAAGCCACACGCCTCCCGCCCTGTCCTCTCCCCCCACCCCGGCCAGCTGACTTCATTTGCCTGACGTCGTTGGCCCTACCCTTCCCTGTCAGTGCCCCCCCGCCCCCCGCCCCCAGTCGGGGCCAGGCCAGGCCAGCTCCCCTGGCAGCAGAGCCGGGGCAGGTGACGGGCGGGCGTCGCAGCTGAGGGAGCGAGGAGACGCCTGGGAACCGGAGCTGGAAGCCTAAAGAGGTCCAGTCAGAGCCCAAGTAAGAGGGAGCTGGGCTGGCTGTGCCCTCTGGGGCTGGGGCCTGCAGGCAGGGCTGGGCCAGCGCCGGGCCGGCTGCACAGGACTCCACACTGGGAGGGGCGGGCGGGGAAAGTGGTGCAGACCACCCAGTCAGTTCCCTGTCTGGGGACTGGGCTCCAGCCTTCGTGAGGGGTCCGGTGTGAGGTGTGAGGGACAGAGACATGGGGATCCACCTACACCCACCCTGTGTTCCTGGCAGGAGCCCGAGCCACCCCTCCCGCTGCCCGCCATGGGGGAGATGGAGCAGCTGCGGCAGGAAGCAGAGCAGCTCAAGAAGCAGATTGCAGTAACCCCAGAACCCTCCCACCAGGGAACCCCAGAAAACAAGGAACCGGGCCGTGCGGGAGTGGGGCCTGCGGGGGAAGAGGGCTGGATTCACCCTTGAGTGACGCCCGAGAGACCCCTGACCTGGAAGTCGCCAGAGACCTCCTGAATTTGGATCTCATATTTGAGAGGCGCCCCCAAACCCTAGAGCCCCAAACCCACCCGCATCAGACGCCCACGCACCCCCCCCCGACACCCTGCCCTTACCGTCCCCTGATGTCTGCTTCCCCCCAGGATGCCAGGAAGGCCTGTGCTGACACTACTCTGGCAGAGGTGAGAGCTCCTGTCCGCCTGACAGGGCCGGAGGGGAGGAGTGGGGAGGGGAGCCCCTGGCCAGCCACAGCCTGGTGCCCAAGCTCTAGTACAGCATGTCCTTGGAGTGAGGAATGACATGAATTCATTCATTCAACAAACATTTTGCGAGGTCGGTCTGCTCTGGGCCAGGCACCGAGTCGGAGACTAAGGAGGCAGACTCTGTCCTGTCCTCGTCCATAAAACAGTGATTACCCCGCCTCGCGGGGTGGCAAGGATGAAGAGGGGTAGGGCTTTGTCAATCAGAAGCCCTTCGCGACTCTAGGTACTAGCTGTCTAATACTGAAGTCGTCAGTTCTAAGATGCATTTTTTCACATTTTGACGTCTCGGAAATTGAGATGCATCCAACAATCGATGGTTACAATTATAATTCGCAGATTTTTTCCTTCGTAGAGTTGGTGGCATCTTAGATTGGATTAAATGTTAATAATAAGAGTAAACATTTACTGAACATGAGCCAGGCACTGAGCTAAGTTGCTTAAATACATAATTTCATTTCATTTTCATGACAACCCCATAAGGTAGGTGCTATAAACCTCATTCTACAGGCTCAGAGGAAAACAGGCTCAGAGAGGTTAAGTAACTGGCCTGAGATAACAAAGCAAGTAAATGGCAAGTCAAGTCTTTTGACCCTGGAGCCCCAGCCTAAGTCTAGAAGGTCAAAGGAGTTTCAGGGCCGTGCAGCTGCTCTGGGTACCCAGTGAGAGCTGGCCGTGCAGCAGTGGTGGGCGAGGGCAGGCTCCTAGCAGCTGGGTTCAGCCAGATGTGTGCATCTCTTCCCAAGTCTGTGTGTGGTGGTCTCACATCGGCAGCTTGGACTGGTCAAGGTGGTATTATTTGTACGATGGAAATCCCCCTCCCCCTCCCCCTCCCCCCCCAGCCCACGCAGGAGAGGTGGTGGTTAAACCCTTAGCAACATGCCTGTGTCTGTCTCCCGCATCAGTCTAAGCCACTGCCGGGCAGGGCCTGATAACTCTGAGACTGGGGCCCTGACCCTGAGCCTGGCACGTAACAGAAACTTGTACAGATCAGTGGCTGTGACACTGACACGTGGGCATGCGCCCTGCTCACCCCCGATTTCCTTTTTTTTTTTTTTTTTTTTTGCGGGATCTCATTTCCCCGACCACCACGGATCGAACCCGTACCCCCTGTATTGGGAGCATGGAGTCTTAACCACTGGACTGCCAGGGAAGTCCTCACCCTGATTTTTAATGCTCCCTTTCCTGCAGCTGGTGTCTGGCCTAGAGGTCGTGGGACGAGTGCAGATGCGGACGCGGCGGACGCTAAGGGGACACCTGGCCAAGATCTACGCCATGCACTGGGCCACCGACTCCAAGTGAGGCTTAAGAGGCGTGGGTGGCCAGGGGTGGGTGTTAGGGGGACACAGGAAGGAGAGTTGGGTGGCACGAGCGTTCTCTCCCCAGGCTGCTGGTAAGTGCCTCGCAAGACGGGAAGCTGATTGTGTGGGACACCTACACCACCAACAAGGTATCAGCCCTGGCTCCCGGCCCCTCTGCCGCCCTCCTTCCTGGGGGCCTCTTGCTCCCCTTCTCTGCTCTCCACCTGGGAGCTCAGCGCAGGCCCCCGCTGCCCCGCCCCCCGCAGGTGCACGCCATCCCGCTGCGCTCCTCCTGGGTCATGACCTGTGCCTACGCCCCGTCGGGGAACTTCGTGGCATGTGGGGGGCTGGACAACATGTGCTCCATCTACAGCCTCAAATCCCGGGAGGGCAATGTCAAGGTCAGCCGGGAGCTCTCTGCTCACACAGGTGAGTGAGTGAGAGACTGAGGGTCCCAGGAAGCCCCGGCCCTGCGGGGGGCGGCCGGCAGCCAGGGCACTGTCCTAACTACCCCCAGGTTATCTCTCCTGCTGCCGCTTCCTGGACGACAATAACATTGTGACCAGCTCCGGGGACACCACGTGGTGAGGACCGAGCGCTGTGGGTGCTGGGGCTTGGGAGGCACCTCTGTGCTGGCCTTTCTCTGTGACCCCCCTCCCCTCCCCTCCCCCCACCCCGCAGTGCTCTGTGGGACATCGAGACCGGGCAGCAGAAGACTGTGTTTGTGGGACACACGGGGGACTGCATGAGCCTGGCCGTGTCCCCTGACTTCAAACTCTTCATTTCGGGGGCCTGTGATGCCAGCGCCAAGCTCTGGGACGTGCGGGAGGGGACCTGCCGGCAGACGTTCACGGGCCACGAGTCGGACATCAATGCTATCTGCGTGAGCAGTCCCCTCACCCCCGCCCCCTCTGTTCTCTGACTCCCAGGAACACCTCTCCACCTACAACACACACAGCCTTCATCCCCTCCTGCAGCCCCCGACCCTTTCCTTTTTTTTTAATTTATTAATTTTTGGCTGCGTTGGGTCTTCATTGCTGCGTGCAGGCTTTCCTCTAGTTGTGGCTCGCGGGCTGTAGAGCGCAGGCGCAGTAGCTGTGGCGCACGGGCTTAGTTGCTCCGCGGCGTGTGGGATCCTCCCGGACCAGGGCTCGAACCCGTGTCCCCCGCATTGGCAGGCGGATTCTGATCTACTGCGCCGCCAGGGAAGCCCCTGCGCCTTTCAACTTTCCACTTTGAAATAATTTTCCCTCACAGAAAAGTTGCAAGAGTAACAAGAAGAGCTCCCATCTACCCTTCACCCATATTCACTGTTACCTTTCTGCCACATTTGCTTCATCATTCCCTCTCTGTAGAGTGAGGGAGGGATAGATGGACAGACGGACACAGACACACACACACCTAGATGTAGGTATAGACACGCTTTGTCATTAGCTTTTTCCCTGGGTTCTTTGAAAGTAAGTTGCAGATCTCATGCCTCTTTACCCATTAAATACTTCAGTGTGTACTTCCTAAAATCAAGGCCGTTCTCTTTCGTAGTCACAGTCTAATTCTTAAAATCAGGAAATTTACATTGACGCAGTACTATAGTCTATATTCGAATCTCACCAATTATCTGAAAAATAGCCATGTTTTTTTTCTGTCCAGGAACATGTATCACATTCCCTTGCCTTGGATTTTCAGTTCCTTTTTTTTTTTTTTAACATCTTTATTGGGGTATAATTGCTTTACAATGGTGTGTTAGTTTCTGCTTTATAACAAAGTGAATCAGTTATACATATACATATGTTTCTTTTAAACTGGAACCGTTTGCGCCCTTTCTCTGTCTTTCGTGACATTGACATTTTTGAAGAGTACAAGCCAGTTTTCTGTAGACTTTCCCTCCATCGGGTTATGTGACATTTCCTCATGATGAGATTCAGGATATGCATTTGTACTTGGCCCTGTGCTTACACACTGATCCAGCCGACTGTAGTCGTTGGCGTCTGGGACAGCCTCCGCCCTTCTGACCATGTGACCCTGGGCACGCTGCCCACCCTCCCTCAGCCCCATGCTCTCCCCTGCAACGTGGAAATACTGTGGAGCAGGGAAGGGGGTAGGGAGCCCGGCTGCAGCTGGCATGTGACAAACGTCAGCGGTGAAGAGCGACCGTGCTGGCGGTGGAAGGGACGGGGGCGGGGGCCAGAGAGGCTGAGGGAAACAGCTGGGCCTGGAGTCACCAGGGCAGGAGCAGGGAGAGGGCAGGAAAGGCAGCGGGCTACCCAGGTCTGAGTCCTGACCCCTGGCCACCTGTACCCGCAGTTCTTCCCCAATGGAGAGGCCATCTGCACGGGCTCGGACGACGCCTCCTGCCGCCTGTTTGACCTGCGGGCAGACCAGGAGCTGACCAGCTACTCCCACGAGAGCATCGTCTGCGGCATCACATCCGTGGCCTTCTCCCTCAGCGGCCGCCTGCTCTTTGCGGGCTACGACGACTTCAACTGCAATGTCTGGGACTCCATGAAGTGCGAGCGAGTGGGTAAGAACCTGCCCACCACGGCCACCTCGCTCCCCTTGTGGGGACCCTCTTACCACTGCTCCCTAATTATTCGGTAACTGAGCTCTACCCCTAGAAGCCAGCCCCCCTTGCTTCCCAATCTAGGACCACCTTCTCTCAAAGCGAAGTTGCTCTAACGGGCCCTTCTCCACTGCGCCTGCCATGGCTGCTTCCCACCGGAAGAGCTCCTCCTGGCCACCCCCAGACCTGTGGGCCTTGAATGTCCAGTCAGTGCTGGGTTTCAGGGGCATCCACCAAAGGGAAGGGCCATCTCAGGGACTATGCAGTGACAGAATTCAGGGGATGGAGAGTGACCTGGTGGCCCTGACCCCAACCTGGGTGCTTCTCTAGGACTGGCCTGGTCTGAAGCTGAATCAGATAGTGTGGCTTCTTCTCTTGGGAGAGGCCAGGTGCCCAGTGAAGATAACACTGGGCCAGAGAGTCAGGATCCAAGTCTTGATTCCACTGCTTACTTTCTGAGTGGCCTTGGGCAAGTCACTTCTCTCGGGCCCTAAATCTCCATTTGGAAGCCCTCCCCATTTTCTAGTGCCCTTGCTTTTCTCCCGGCACGTTGACATGCCCAGCCCTCCCAGGCCCCTCCCCTCCCCTCCCCCACCCCAGGTTCTGCACAGAGAGATTGGCCTCAATAGAAGGCCCGCCCCTTAGGGCTAATCCTCTTTCCTCTTCTAGTCAGCTGTGTCGCCTGGCTAACCTAGGGGCCCTGTGTGCACACACTCCCTGCCAGGCTAACTCCTCTCCCTTTTCTTCAGGCATCCTCTCTGGCCACGACAACAGGGTCAGCTGCCTGGGGGTCACAGCTGATGGGATGGCTGTGGCCACTGGTTCCTGGGACAGCTTCCTCAAAATCTGGAACTGAGGAGGCTGCAGGACGGGGGGTAAAAGGCCACGAAGACACTCGGCTGCCCTCTCCCCTGCCCGATTTCTTTAAGATTTTCTCTTCTACCCTGCAGCCGCCCTTCCCGCCCAGCTTTCCCCTTTGAGGGCGTGGGGAGTATGGGGAGAGTGCCTTTGGGAGGCAACACCAGGGACATGAGTGGGGAACTGCCCCATCTCCTCCCATGGCCTCCCCTTCTCCATGGTCCTGACAGCTTCTCCACCCTTGGCGGGCCTAGCAGGCTTCCCACTGAGGCCACAGGCCCTAGGATTCCCCCACCCCCAGAGCCACCACCTTTGTCTAGACCCGAGTGGCGCAGGGCCCTCAGCTCTGGCACTACTAGGGTCCTGGCCCCCTTCTCCTTCGTACTTCCTCCTTTGTCTACCTTCTTGCCTCTCCTAAAGCACTGGCAATAAAGTAGTGCCCTGGTATGTCTGTGATGTTTGCCTCCCACCCCACTTCTGTTCCAAACAGATGCAGGTCCCACTTAAGTAATAACGTATTACATGTGTAATGATAAAGGCTGGGTACCAGAGAGCTGTGGGCAGAAAGGAAGGTTGAGGCAGGAGCCCAAGCCTCATGGGCAGGGCCTGAGCTGGGGCAGGAGGAGGAGGCTGGGAGGGGGGCTGTGCACAACGGTTCCCCACCGCCTGCCTTTGGTGCATATGTGTGTGTTTGTACAGGAGGGCTGTGCTGAGAAGGAATCAGATTGTAAGAGGCCTAAAAAAGCTAAAAAGTCTAGACTTTACCCTACAGGCAATGCGGGACGATTGAAGAGTTTTGAGTGGAGTAGTAACGTGATCAGCGATGCTCCTCGGGAAGATGGCCCTGGCGGCAATGTCGGTTGATGAAATGGAGGAAGGGGAGCCTGGAGGAAATGGAGGGAAACAAGGTAGGAGGTAGGTGGCAAGAAATGCAAGAGCGATAGGACAGAGGGGGATGGGAAGGGGTGGGGAAGGGATTAAAGATGCAGACTCTCCAGGAGGAAGTGACCAGCGCCTAGGCTATGGGCTATTCAAAGGGAAGGATTCAAGGTAATGGCCGAGGTTAGGGTTTGGCAACTGGGCGGATGGTGCTGCCGTTCACTCGGAGAGAGGATGGGGCAGGACGAGTAACTCTGGGGGAAAGATCACAAATTCAACTTTAGACAAGCTCTGAAGTTCCTCTGGGGCAGCTGGATGAAGATCAGGGTTAGGTAGAGAGACCTGGATGTCACCAGAATACAGATGGGTAACAGATGAAGCCCTAGAAGTGAACACCCAGGGACAGCAAGAGGAAAGGGCCGAGGACAGTGCCCTGGGGAACACCAGGATTTAAGGGAGGTGCATAAATGAGGCTTGGAGGTGTCAGTGCGGGACACTCAGGCCGTGGAACACAAGCCCCCCCTCCCCCCACCCCGCCCCAGGCTGCCTTTCTGCATACAAAAGACCCAGTGCAAGGTTTAGATATAATACTTAAAAACATCATTTAAGTGGGAATGTAAATTGATACAGCCACTATGGAGAACAGTATGGAGGTTCCTTAAAAAACTACAAATAGAACTACCATATGACCCAGCCATCCCACTACTGGGCATATACCCTGAGAAAACCATAATTCAAACAGACACATGCACCCCAATGTTCACTGCAGCACTATTTACAATAGCCAGGTCATGGAAGCAACCTAAATGCCCATCGACAGAGGATTGGATAAAGAAGATGTGGTACATATACACAGTGGAATATTACTCAGACATAAAAAGGAACGAAACTGGGTCATTTGTAGAGATGTGGATGGACCTAGAGACTGTCATACAGAGTGAAGTAAGTCAGAAAGAGAAAAACAAAAATCGTATATTAACACATATATGTGGAATCTAGAAAAATGGTACAGATGAACCTATTTGCAAAGCAGAAACAGAGACACAGACATAGAGAACAAATGTATGGACACAAACGGGGGCTGGGATGAATTGGGAGATTGGGATGGACATATATACACTACTATGCATAAAATAGACAACTGAGAACCTACTGTACAGCACAGGGAACTCTACTCAGTGCTCTGTGGTGACTTAAATGGGAAGGAAATCCAAAAAAGAGGGGATATATGTATACGTATAGCTGATTCACTTTGCTGTACAGCAGAAACTAACACAACATTGTAAAGCAACTATACTCCGATAAAAAAAAAATCATTTAAAATCACTTGCTTTAATATACAGAAACACATAAAACACAAAGAAAGCCAAGGAAGCTCTCAGTCCCAGAGTTGGTAGTGTAGGGGGAGTTGAAGAAAACGAGCCTTTCCAGTCTCCCAGGGAAAGAAGGGGTGAGAGGACACAGAATATCACTAGGCCCCTGGTGAGTCCCAGTGCTGGGGCCATGCGTGCCCTAGTTCTCTACCAAAGGAAAGTGCTGATTTTCCTTGTCGTGGCCCTGGCCTTGCTCCCATGCTCGTCCTCCAGTTTTCAGAAGTCGTCCAGTTCCCAGAACGGCCCCTTCCTTTAGTTCCCTAACATTTTCACTCAGGGGAGAAGGCCGCTTTCCCTGCAAAAGGCAGTGGGCAAGATGAGGGAGGGCGGGAGGTTGTTCAGGGGAGAGAAGATAGGGGAATAGGGCTCCCATCTTTACGTTGGATTTCCTAGTAATAGCTTTCACCCTCTCCCCCTTTACCTGTCGTGGTGTCAGAGTCCCAGGGGAGTTGTCATCCTGCAGGATGGTGAGAGGAGATCTCCCTAGCACCTTGCTGTTTGCTTTCCATCTGCTGCACTTAGAACCTAGAGTTGGTAAGGAGTTAAAACAAGGAGCCAAGATTAGGGGTTTACAGTTTATTTCTCCTCCATCCATTCATGGACATTATCCCAGAGTGTTCTCCCAATTTCTCTACCCCATACCTTGCCCTTAGATTCTGTACCTGAAGACCAAGGAGTCTCGGGGTCTCTCGAGGGCTTGTCTGAGTCCTGGCTGGCCATAGCGGTTTCTGAGGCATGTCCTATTTCCTCCTTGGAAAACACCTGCCTGGAGGGGAGTTCAGTCTGGCTCCAAGGTGACATCTGATCCTCAAGGGAAAACTGGGTGCCCAGAGGCAAGTCCAGTGGAGAAGATGAAGGTGTCTCTAGGGGCAGAACAGGCTCTGGGGGAAGATTTAATTTGGGGTCTTCGGTCTCAAATACGTCACTCAGCTGTTTCACCAGTGGGCTTGGGGGCTCTATGGGGGGGAGAAGTGAGGTGAGATAGTGACCCTCTGTTACAAAGCATTCAGCAAGGAGGACAAGATACATGAGCCTTAGGAGTCACGCCCTGGTGGGTGAGGGACTGGGAAGAGAGAAGTTGGTGAGAGGGAGCAAAGTGTTGAGAAAAGAGTGACATGGGGGCTTCCGTGGTGGCGCAGTGGTTGAGAGTCCGCCTGCCGATGCAGGGGACACGGGTTCGTGCCCCGGTCCGGGAGGATCCCACATGCCGCGGAGTGGCTGGTACCGTGAGCCGTGGCCGCTGAGCCTGCGCGTCCGGAGCCTGTGCTCCGCAGCGGGAGAGGCCACAACAGCGAGAGGCCCGCGTACCGGGAAAAAAAAAAAAAAAAAAAAAAGAGTGACATGGGTTCAAAGCAGGAGGATGGAGGCCCCTTCTGATAATGCTGTCACCCAAGGATGCCAGGTGACAGCGTTACCAGGATTCCCTGGGCCCAACACTTACCTCCGCTGGTCTTCATAGGTGTCCGTGCAATGCCAAGGGTAGGAGAGCGGGGATCTGAGTCCTGGGACTGCTTAGGGCCCTCCAGCTGCTCCCCTGCTGGCAGGTTTGGCTGAGGAGAGCTCTCTACCTGTCAGGACCAAAGGCTAGAACAAGTCTGGGCCCTCACTCTTCCCCGCCAGGTCTCTAGCCTCAGGTCCACACTCCAGACGAGAATTGCCAAGGCCCTCAGACACCCAGCCTACTTCACCGGGATTGAGAATGTGGAAAATAAGGCGGGGGGTGGTGGCGGGGAGTGAGCGCTCTCAGAATCAGGTTAGGCAGAGGCCCCCAAATTCAGACAGTTTCGCTGCCTCCCCCACCCCGATCCTGAGTACCTGGATGGGAGTGCGCAGGATGCCCGCGCTGGGTGAACGGGGGTCCGCCACGCGAGCCAGCAGCTTGTTGTGAGGCGGAGGCCGCGCTGGAGTGACTGGGACGCTCTTGGCTGAGCCCATCTCAACCAGGAGAAATAGGATGGGGCAGGGCCCGGCCCGGGCGAGGAAGGGATGCCTGTGAGAAGTGACTCAGGTCTCAGTCCCTACCGCGACCACGTTCGCCCTCTGACTCCAGACCACCCGCTGAGGAAGCGCCTGGCCGCCGGGCCAGAGGTCTCAGAGGGGATGATGACTGATACAGACAACAAGGCAGCTCCTTCTGGGCCTCCGGGGCCCGCTAACTTATTCACTAATTTATTCACATTACTTACCGGGCCCCAGTTCCAGCTTTGGATGCAAAACAGCTCGATCCTCAACTCCCGCAGCTAAGTTTCAAACTTCCCGCCACGCCCCTGCCTTGACCCTATTGGCTGAGTCGACCCTGGTTCCTATAGGTCCGCTATGTGAGACCCGCCTCCAGTGCAGGAAGCCATTGGGCTGGGAGGACGTCTATCATGGGGACTGTGGGGCCAATGGACGACGGCTTGACTTGCCAGGGGTGCCGCCTCCTCGATAGAGGGACTTTTGTTCAGTATAGGGCTGCGAGCTGTCTGTCGTAAGACTTTGCAGAATGCCAGTTTTCGCTTTTGAGACCTTCAGTTTCGAAATCAAATGATTTTATTAAAAAATAGAATCATGAATTATTATGTACATATCCAGCTGGAGACGGAGTTATGAAGATTTTTCTGAGGCCAAAGAGATCGTAATCTTTATTGGTCGACGGAGTTAGCAATCACTCGACACTAACTCTCAAACCCCGCCTCATTGGACAGCCCCTTTTCAAATATCAATACTACAACTGCCCTTCTATTTTCCCATTGGACAGGTCCCCAGGAAAGTTTCTGGGATTGACTGGTTTAAACCACCGTCAGTTTCTGCTCTTCAATAGACAGCACACTAATGGATTGTAGGGTACCGGAGTCCCAGCAGCCAAAACTCCGGGACCCATCTCACTGCTCTACGTGCGCTCTAACCTGGAGGAGTGGGATTGGCTCTTCCGAGCATCGATTGCATTAGAAGCGCTTTTCATTGGCGATAGTCAAGAGCCGGGCAGAGGGCGGAGCACTAGCGGGCAGGCTCAGTCCAACTGCCATTCTCGCCCGTCTTTCCTTCAGCGCATGCGCCTAACGAGTGGCGCTCATTGGCCTAAAGGGTAGGGGGTGGGGGACTAGAAGCGGTGGGAGCCGCTGTGTGTCCAGGAGCTGCTGCCGGTGTCATGGCGGAGCTGAGTGAGGAGGCGCTGCTGTCAGTATTACCGACTATCCGGGTCCCCAAGGCTGGAGACCGGGTCCACAAAGACGAGTGCGCCTTCTCCTTCGACACACCGGTAAGCCCATTCCCCACGGCCGCAGCGAGCACGACTTCCTTCCATCGCCCTGGTCATTCCGCCGGGGCCTGCAAGTCTTGGGCCACCGCCTCCCTGCGGTGCACCATGGGACTTGTAGTCTCCCACGCTACCCCTGCCGTTGCTTCGAATTCGCGGGAGCTGTCGTGTGACTACCGCCCCCGGAAGTCACCGCGCCCGCCTCACCCGCACCCGGTCTCGTGGAGCACTGTGGGGATTGTAGTCGCTCGCTCCCTTCGTTACCGTTCTAAGCCAGAGGCGCAACCCGGTTGCCAGACTACATCTCCCATGTGGACCCCTGCGAAAGCCTGGGAGTTGGCCTTGCCTATCGCGCATGGCTCTCCGGGTTTTGTAGTCTCGTGTGGGAGGGATGGTGCAACCCCCACACACAGTTCTGGGCCCGGGTTGGGGTAGGAGGGTGGGGACTGCAGTTCCCAGGCGACTAGTAGTCTGGAAGTGGCCTTGAAGAAACCCGGTTCTGAAAAAGGCAGAGTTAGAGAGCCTCCACCCATGGTTAATATGGACAGGGGCCGGGGAGGTGGGTCATTGGTGGTAGGGAGAGGAGGAAAGAGGAGAGGAAAGCCCTAGTCGTTTCTCCTTTGAGGTGAATTATGGCCGCAGCCCTCTCTTTCTCCCGCCCATCACAGAGAGCAGAGGGAACCCTTCTGAAAGTATTCCCAGAGAGGTGGTTTCTTTCGTGTTGGGTACTAAGGCCCCTTTCCCATCCCGCTCCCACTCCTGACTAGTTAGGCAAAGCCGCCGCCCACACCGTGCTTCACGTTTTGCAGGCTCCACCCGGTACCTCCCTCCCTTCCTGCAGTTCTGCCTTCCTGTGACACCCTGAGGCAGACACAAGCCTCCAGCTAGGCCAGAGCCTGAACTGAGAGGGCAGCAGCTTGGCTGGGATCCGCCCCCCTCACCACCCCTCCCTCAAGCCGCTGCTGGGCCCTGCCCAGGGTGTTCAGCCAGACCAGCTCATGGCCGGGAAAACTGCAAGTCAGAGTGGAAAGGCTTCATTAATGCATCGCCAGTGCTGGGGATAGCAGCGTGATCTGAGGCCCAGTTCAGGATCATCACTGTGATTTGTAGGTTGCTTGGTTTTCTAGGCTTTGATCTGGGCCCCAGACAATGTGCTGCTTCTCTGAAGTCTGGCTTTGGCAGAGCTAAAAGAGGACGGCTGCTCAGAGCAGAGCTCCAGGGTTCCCAGTCTTTGGTGGAGTCAGCGTCTTCTCTTTGCAACATAGGAGTTTAATCACTGCAGAGCTCCCACAGGCCTCCCAGTCTTATCAAGTGCATGCATTGGTGAAGCACTGTCTTTCTCAGGAGGGAAAGGTTTTTTCCTCAATTATCAACAGATGGTAGAAGTCTCCCTTCTTTCAATTACCTACAGTGGCTCCTTCTCTACACTCCTGTCCCTCTCCTTAGTAATGGTTTGAACAGTCCAAAAGGGGCTTTTGTAATCTCATGACACTTTCCTTCTCTCACCCCAAGTCAGGAGATCTCCATTGGTTGGCTTTGCTAACCAACTTCCGGTATATTTGATTATCTTCAAATTGGGTTCATGGTAGAAAAAGCTTATATTACCTCCGTGATGAGAAATGCTGTATTTGTTCATGCACATTATAACCCACACTGTTCTAGGGAGTGGTACAGAGCAATCTATGGGACTGAGAACTGCGTGCGGTGCCCTATTTTTTTTTTTTTTTTTTTTTTTGCGGTACGCAGGCCTCTCACTGTTGTGGCCTCTCCCGTTGCGGAGCACAGGCTCCGGACGTGCAGGCTCAGCGGCCATGGCTCACGGGCCCAACCGCTCCGCGGCATGTGGGATCTTCCCGGACCGGGGCACAAACCCGCATCCCCTGCATCGGCAGGCGGACACTCAACCACTGCGCCACCAGGGAAGCCCCCGGTGCCCTATTTTTAACTCACAGCAGAGAATTTTTCAAGGCCACTGAGGCTTTAATTCCAGGAAGAAGATGCCTGTTGTTGCTTGGATCTGAGGGAAGACTCTTGTCCAATTTCCTCCTTCTCCATCACTCTCTTCACAAGGGCACGGGTGGACTTGCTCAGTTTGGGGAAAGCCCGTCTTCCCTCCTCAGCTGTGATTTGCAGTGGACACTTGTCTTTCCCTGTTTTCTTCCTGGGTCATATGTGTTCTTGTCTCAGAAGGTGTTGATAGATGGTTCTAGAAAGAGGATGGCTTTGAGGTTGGAGGTTGATGGGACTTCAGTGGGGATTTGGTTATTGTTCGGGGGCGGGAGGGGCGAAGCATCAGGGCGGTGACTGGAGAATGCTGGACTTCATGTCCTTGCCAGACTGGGTCCCAGTTCAGCTGTGAGCCCCAAGCGAGGCATTGTTCTCCTGGAGCCAGACCTCAGCAGGCAAGGAAGGAGGAGACCAGTGTGGACCAGGGATCGACTGCCTAGTAGAGTGAGGGAAGGGAAAGGTCTGGCCTTGCTGGCGAGCTCGGGCTTAGGTGTCTTGTTCAGGCGCTGGCATCTGTGCTCCTCCGGTCTGGAAGGTTTGCTGAATCTTGGAGGTCGGGTGGGGTTGGTCATGGTGTCCCTAGATTAGGTTCAGTGTCTGGCATGGAGGTCTTTCCAAGTCTATGGTAGCTGATCCCCGTTCACTCTCTGGATCTCTGGGCTCCAGGAAAGAGGTAAAGGGAGTTCTCTGCGGTATACCAGAGGGCTCCCAAGAAGAAGCAAGAAGGAAGAGGAGTGGGGACTGATAGGTGTTGCTCAGCCCCGGTGTCCTTGTGGGTTGTTATCAAAGTCACAGGAGGATGGGGAGACTCTTAGCCAGGTGCCAGGTCCTAGAAGGCTAAGTGACTCGCCAAAAGCCACACGGTGTTTGAGGACAGATCTTGCTTCCGGAAACCGGCAGTTTCTGACTCCAGGTCTTGGTCTCCCCTGGCCAGGCTTCATCCTGCCTGTGTTCCCTCCCCTGCCTCTTGTCCTGCAGGAGTCTGAGGGTGGCCTCTACATCTGCATGAACACATTCCTGGGTTTTGGGAAACAGTATGTGGAGAGACATTTCAACAAGACCGGCCAGCGAGTCTACCTGCACCTCCGGCGGACCCGGCGCCCGGTAGGCAAGGCCTGAGGACGTTCGGGCACATCCCACTGGGCCCCCGTATTGAATCTGTCTGTTCCATCCTGACCTCCCGCAGGCCTCAGTTTCCCCCTCACCTATTTCTGTTGGTGTCATTAAAACCCAGCACGTGTGTTTTTTAGCTCCTTTCTCTTCCGAGATTAGCCCACTCCATCCCGTCCATCCTCCTCATTTGTACCTTCCTTGGTGCTCATGGCTGACGCTGCCCTTCCTGCCTCGTTGCAGAAAGAGGAAGACACAACTGCAGGCACTGGAGACCCTCCCCGCAAGAAGCCCACCCGTCTGGCTATCGGTGAGCATCACGGCCGTCCTGTTCTCCTCCCTGAGCTGGCCATTCCTGCTCTCAGAGGTACTAGGAAAGCCCCCGAAGGATGGGCCTGATCCGTGGCCCTGAAGCCCTGGAGGGGACAAGGTGAAGTGCTATCTCAGAGGAGGGGTGTTGACCTGTGGTGGTGGTCCTACCCCCCCTCTTCTTCCCTGTCTTACCAGGTGTCGAAGGCGGGTTTGAGCTCAACGAGGAGAAGTATGAATACGATGAGGATGTAAAAATCGTCATTTTGCCGGATTACCTGGAGATAGCCCGGGATGGGTTGGGGGGACTGCCTGACATTGTCAGAGATCGGGTATGAATACCTTCCTGCCCTACCGAAGATTCTAGGGCAGGCGGGGCCAGAGCAGTGATGTCGTGGGCAAGGCCCGAGAAAGCTGAAGACCACGGGGCTAGAGGGGCACGTGGGGCTATGGGCTGGGTCCTGTCTCTCACCCTCTGCTTCCCCCAGGTGACCAGTGCAGTGGAGGCCCTACTGTCGGCCGACTCAGCCTCCCGCAAGCAGGAGGTGCAGGCCTGGGATGGGGAAGTACGGCAGGTGTCTAAGCATGCCTTCAACGTCAAGCAGCTGGACAGCCCTGCTCGAATCCCTCCCTGGTGAGGCCTGGCCCCTCCACCTCGGGGTGCAGCCCCCAGAGCTGGGGCCAAGAGGCCACCCTCCTGGGGGTCTGGTGGGAGAGAGGGTCGGGAGCAGGCTAAGGAGGGAGACCTGGGGGAGCTGAGCTAAGTGAGGGCATCTCCAGAGGAGAGGAGAAGAGAGAGGTCTTGGACCAGCGGGGGACCCACCTCTCCCATAACCCCCTGACCCATATTTCGGCTAATTTTCTTCTCCCGGGGTTAGTGGCTGGAAGTGCTCCAAGTGCGACATGAGGGAGAACCTGTGGCTCAACCTGACCGATGGCTCCATCCTCTGTGGCCGGCGCTACTTCGACGGCAGCGGGGGCAACAACCACGCCGTGGAGCACTACAGGGAGACGGGCTACCCGCTAGCCGTCAAGCTGGGCACCATCACACCTGACGGAGCTGGTACTACCCCCCCCCTGCTCCCCGCCCCGCCACCGACCACCTCCACGCGGAAATCGCTGGGTCTTAACCCTTAACTCATCTCACGTGACACGAACAAGACGCCAGTTTGTTCTCTTGATAAACGATGAAAATATTGCAGTAAAACTGAATTTTCAGTTAACCCCCAAATCTCAGTCCTCTTCCTAGGGGTCACCATTGTTGTCTCTTAGGGAGTATTCTTTCAAACACATCTCACTCTAGAACCTTACCTGTAGGGTGGGGGCACAAGGAATTCCAACCCTTGTCCTGTTTCACCCCATCTTCCCGGACAGCCAGTCCCAGAAGGGCTTACGGCCTCACTGATGCTCGAGGGTGCCAAGAGCGTTACCCTCACGGCTCGTCCTTCTGTCCCACCGAGGCCTCTCAGGGCAGGGGGTGGGGTTGGTGGTCAGGCTGGGCCTGAGCCGCCCCCTCTGACGCTGCTGCTGCTTCCTATGCTAGATGTGTACTCATATGACGAGGATGACATGGTCCTGGACCCCAACCTGGCCGAGCACCTGTCCCACTTTGGTATCGACATGCTGAAGATGCAGAAGGTGAGACCCCTTCAGCTTCTAGAATCGTTTCATCATTCACTGACTACTCCTGAGCCCCTACTATGTGCTGGTCACTGCAAATGAGACGGAGTGGTCCTCGCTCTCATAGGCTTACATTCCAGATAAGAGGCAGGCATTGATCAGATGCTCACGCAGATACGGGAGTAACTGCAGACTGTGGAGGGTGTGCAGGAGTTTCCAGGGGGCCGCCTAGTCCAGGGGATGGAGGAAGTGGCGCTTGGGTGATCTGAGGGTGAGAAGGGGTGGCTTCAGCATGCATGAACGCTTTAGCTCAGGGGAGTTGAGTTCGTTCCATCCCCTCATTTGGGCAGAGGCCTGCTGCCTAACGGGCCCCTGGGACAGTTGCCTGTGGCCTTCCGGAACTTGCACTGGAGGATACCCGATGGGCCTCCCGTGTCAGAGCCCGTAATTCAGCACATTCCAGGCTCCAGCTGGCTCTCGTCCTAGACCAAGTGAGAGAACGGAAAAGACGCAGGGCTGCGTTCCTTAGCCTGTCTGAGGTGCCCCTTCCTGTGCAGACGGACAAGACGATGACGGAGTTGGAGATAGACATGAACCAGCGCATCGGCGAGTGGGAGCTGATCCAGGAGTCGGGGGTGCCGCTCAAGCCCCTGTTCGGGCCCGGCTACACAGGCATCCGCAACTTGGGCAACAGCTGCTACCTCAACTCGGTGGTCCAGGTGCTCTTCAGCATCCCCGACTTCCAGAGGAAGTGAGTGCTGCCCTCTCCCCCGGGCCGGCCCCTGGGCTCTGCGCCCATGACGCCCGCTCCTCCCCTGGCAGCCAGCCTCCAGGCACCCTCCTTTGGCTGCCCTCAGGCCCTCTGTTCTAGCTCAGTCTTAGCTCCTGGTACACTGCGACGGGAGCAGGTTCTAGGACTGCGTCACTATCAACCCGGCCACACACAAACCCACTGGTGGGGCCAGACGCCCAACCCCAGGGCCCCCCGAGGCCTCCTGACTGACTCAAGGGCGAGCAGGTGGTCTTTATTTTAGGCCAGTGACATCAGGTGAGCACCTAGCAGGTACATGGAGCATCTGGGGATAGGGGAGGGCTAGGGACTTGACGGTAGGAGAAAGGCAGGTTCTCAGCATAAGTGAGTGTCTAATTGGGAAGGCCTGGTACACACGTGAAAACTTAGAACACATTGACACGTTCTGTTCAAAGAATATGAACCGGGGGCTTCCCTGGTGGCACAGTGGTTGAGAGTCCGCCTGCTGATGCAGGGGACACGGGTTCATGCCCCGGTCCGGGAAGATCCCACGTGCCGCAGAGCGGCTGGGCCCGTGAGCCATGTCCGCTGAGCCATGGCCGCTGAGCCTGCGTGTCCGGAGCCTGCGCTCCACAACGGGAGAGGCCACAACAGTGAGAGGCCCGCGTACCACAGAAAAAAAAAGAATATGAACCGTATTTATCCTTCTCCTGGGCTGTCTTCTCCCTTCCCCTGACTCTCTGTCAGGGACGGGGCTGGAGTGCCCTGCATGCCGACCAAGTTGGAAATGGGAGGGAGGGCAGGTTGCTGGAAAGAAGTGGACCCCAAGGGTCAACTGCGTGCCTCCCCGCTCTGGAGGGAACCTGTTCCCTGAGCTGGTAGATAATTACTCCCTTCCCTTTTCCTCTGGGGCTGGACCAAAGCCCCTCCAGTGACCTTTCCCTTTGCTCTCAGATATGTGGATAAGCTGGAGAAGATCTTCCAGAACGCCCCGACGGACCCGACCCAGGACTTCAGCACCCAGGTGTATGTAGCCAGTCCTGTGCGCCTTCTCGCTCCTCCATGACCCCCTGGAGTGGACAGCAGTTCAGCCCCTGGCCAGCTAGAGGCAGTTCAGCCCCCGGCCAGCTAGAGGCAGTTCAGCCCCCGGCCAGCTAGAGGCAGTTTAGCCCCTGGGCAGCTAGAGGCTGTTTAGCCCCCGGCCAGCTAGAGGCAGTTTAGCCCCTGGGCAGCTAGAGGCTGTTTAGCCCCCGGCCAGCTAGAGGCAGTTTAGCCCCTGGCCAGCTAGAGGCAGTTCAGCCCCCGGCCAGCTAGAGGCAGTTTAGCCCCTGGGCAGCTAGAGGCTGTTTAGCCCCCGGCCAGCTAGAGGCTCTCAGATGACTGCCTGCTGGGCACGCTGTCTGCCTTGAGTTGGGTTCCCATGGAATCTAAGGTTTTTCACATTTAAGGGAGTTGTCTAAGGGGGCTTTGAACAGGGGTTGAGTTGGGGAGGATGAGGTGTAGATGGGTGTCAGGTGGAAGCTGAGTGGTTCTCTTGGATGTCAACGCAGGGCCAAGCTGGGCCATGGCCTTCTCTCGGGAGAGTATTCCAAGCCAGCATCGGAGTCGGGCGACGGGGAGCAGGTGCCGGAACAGAAGGTGAGTCTGGGCCTCCATCCCTTTCAGGCTCTGGAATTGTGGGCAAACTGAGATCCGGGAGGTGTCTAAAGAAGGCCACTTGGTGGCCTCTCGGGCCCCAGCTGAATCGCCGCCCTGGCTCTGCCTAGGACGTCCAAGATGGCATCGCCCCTCGGATGTTCAAGGCCCTCATTGGCAAGGGTCACCCTGAGTTCTCCACCAACCGGCAGCAGGATGCCCAAGAATTCTTCCTTCACCTTATCAACATGGTGGAGGTGAGGGCGCTCTTCACACACCTGCTGTCTGCCTGCGATTCAGGTCCCTCCCTTCTCCTTGCTGCCCATTCTTTCCTATCAGCCCTAACCCACTCCCAGACCCGGGACCCCACAGCCTACGCGCCCTGAGCTTTCCCTGCGAGGAGTGACTGCACCTGAGGAGCGCAGCAAAGGAGCGACCCTTACAGTCGCTGGGCTTGCAGCCTAATGAAGGATGCACCCAAAGAAAACGATAGGCGGTTGCTTAGCACTTAGAAAGTACAGACACTTCGCCACGTAGTCCCACCGTGTCCGGATGGGCCAGAACTGGCGGGGTTGATTAGGGAAGGCTTCTGCTCTGCTCTGGCATCCCTGCCCCTCTTTGTGGTTGTCTCTCTTCCACTCCCCTTTCTCCCTGACCCGCCAGTGACTCTTTTAGGCTCCCATCCCAGTGCCTGGCTGCCCAGACCTCCCCACCCTGCCTCTTCCCCATAGAGGAATTGCCGGAGCTCTGAAAATCCTAATGAAGTGTTCCGCTTCCTGGTGGAAGAAAAGATCAAGTGCCTGGCAACGGAGAAGGTGAAGTACACCCAGCGAGTGGACTACATCATGCAGCTGCCTGTGCCCATGGACGCGGCCCTGAACAAAGGTGGGCACTCTGCTCTCCCAGCAGGGCCTGGAGGCGGAGGCTGAGGCCTGGGAGCAGTGCTTGGGTGCCTTACAGAAGCAGAGCCCGTGGTCCACCCTGCTCCGCGGCCAGAGGGCCGAGGCGGGGCTGTTGGGGGCAGGTGGGATTAACCTTGCCTGCAGCTGGTCAGCAGAGCTGTGTTGAGAAAGAGGCAAGATCACAGACGGACATGTGTCCGGTAGGTTTGGAGAGGTGGAGGAGCTGAGGTTGTCGTGGACGCAGCGCCAGTAGGGAGAGGCTCAGGGGGGAAAGAGACAGCCCCCTCTGAAGGACCCACCCACTGATTCTGTCACCAGAGGAGCTCCTGGAGTATGAGGAGAAGAAGCGGCAAGCCGAAGAGGAGAAGCTGCCACTGCCAGAACTTGTTCGGGCCCAGGTGCCCTTCAGTTCCTGCCTGGAGGCCTATGGGGCCCCCGAGCAGGTAGATGACTTCTGGAGCACGGCCCTGCAGGCCAAATCAGTAGCCGTAAAGTAAGTCCTGTGGGTCTGGGCCTGTGTCAGTGTAAACCCAAAGATGCTGTCAGCCTTTTTTTTGCATTCTCGAGTCCCTTTGTGGTCATAATCTCAGACTTGTGTCAGTTGAGGCTGGTGCCCCGGTCCAGGAGGCCCCAGCAGGAGGGGACTCGGATAATTGTGACACGCTACCTTGACCTGCCCCTACCAGTCCCTCGTCTCTCTTGGGATGGAATCAGTTTCCAGGGCAGCCTCTCTCCGCTCACTTCCCCGATCCCGGCAAAGCACAGGCACTCAGTGACAGTCGTGGACAGAATTGAAACTTCCAGTATATGATCTTACTCTTTGCTAACCCATCATTGGGCATGAACTTGAGATGTGAAAGAGTCTCTGGTTGCCGGGATTTCAGCCATGAAATCCATGCCCGTGAGACGCCCCCCGCCCCCCCCCACGCCCCCTCACTTCCCCGGCTTCTGCTTCTCCGTGTCTACAGATGCTCTTCATGCCTGACCAGGGCAAGAAAAGAATATGGAGTGTCTTCTGGGCTGTTAGGGCTTCTATCCATGACAGGCTGAACCCGGGGTGGGGCTTTCAGGAGAGGTTCTCTGGGTACCAGGACGTTCTCTCTTCCCTAGGACCACGCGATTTGCCTCATTCCCTGACTACCTGGTCATCCAGATCAAGAAGTTCACCTTCGGCTTAGACTGGGTGCCCAAGAAACTGGGTATGGTGGCTGGGACGAGCGAGGGAGGCTACGCAGAAAGCGCTAGAAAAAGAAGGGGCCTTAACACGTAAACTAATGCTTCTCCAACTTCCCTCTGAAAAGGGAAACATTACCTTAGATGTTTCAAAATGTGTCTAGTTTGAAAAGCGCTGACTAAAAATATTAAAACTTCTTTGATTTTTTACTTTTTTCACTACATTTTTTAATTGAAGTGTAGTTGATTTACAACATGTTAATTACTGCTGTACAGCAAGGTGATTCAGTTATATATACACATTCCTTTTTTTTCATGTTCTTTTCCATTATGGTTTATCATAAGATATCGAATACAGTTTGCTGTGCTGTACAGTAGGATCTTGTTGTTGAACACTTCTTCGATTTCATAGTTATGACCTAAAACCAAAAGTTACCTTCATAGTTTTATATAATTGGTAAGATGCTTTCATTTAGATAACCTTGAAACAGTTTTTCACGGGCCTTACAGGCCCCTGATGACTTTGCCAACTGCAGAATTAACTTCATTTCCCAGATAAGTCGAGCCCCACGGAAGTGTAGAATCATTCTGCGGCGCGTTCGGAGGCGCCTTCCTGGCTCGTGGCTCATTGGTGGTAGATCCAGGACTGGAATCCTGGTCTCCTGAACCCCGGCCCCTGATGCTTTTTATTACACTGAGAACCCTGCAATGGGTCCTGCTCTGAGCAGCATCTTACTACAGAGCAGGATGGGGGCAGGGGCTTGAGATTCCTGGAGTGCTTATACCCAGAGGGCCTCGGGGAGCTGCTGAGGTGACCTCTGTCCTGCTGTTCCACTTGCAGATGTATCCATCGAGATGCCAGAGGAGCTAGACATCTCCCAGCTGAGGGGCACAGGGCTGCAGCCTGGAGAGGAGGAGCTGCCCGACATTGCCCCACCCCTGGTCACTCCGGATGAGCCCAAAGGTAGCCTTGGTTTCTATGGCAACGAAGACGAAGACTCCTTCTGCTCCCCTCACTTCTCCTCTCCGACATGTTAGTGACTCTTCTTCCTGCCTGTCTCTTTCCCTTGCTGATGGGGGTCTTCTCTGCCTGCCTCCCCTTGTCCCTGTCCATTGTGTTTCTCCTGTCCTCCCTTTCAAATTTCCTCTGCCCTCTTGATGGACGTGAGGACCAATAGAGCACCCCCAGCCACATCCTCTGTGTGGCTGGCTAATGGCCTCTGCCCTCGTTCACCTCGAGTTGGGTAGGGGGCGGGGGCAGGTTATCATACTCCAGAAACGGCCTGTTCTGAGAGAATGGGCAAGGAAGGGGCTCCCCGGGGGACCTCTAGCCTCAGTTCTGTACCTTGAGGATACTGCTGGCCACACGTGATGTCGTTTTGTCATTTTAGTTCTGGAATAAGGTGCCAGGCCATGGAGGAAAAACACATGGAACGGGTGGCTGGAAGAGGGCTGGGGGTGGACTGTGGGAGCGAGGAGGGGCAGGGAGTGGCCCAAGGAGTCAGGCCCCTGTGCCTGCGCTTCTCCGCCAACAGCGCCCATGTTGGATGAATCGGTCATCATCCAGCTGGTGGAGATGGGCTTCCCGATGGACGCCTGCCGCAAAGCAGTCTACTACACGGGCAACAGCGGGGCCGAGGCCGCCATGAACTGGGTCATGTCGCACATGGATGACCCGGGTAAGCAGAGCTGGGGAGCTGGGGGGTGGTGAGCAGGCAGGGCCAGCACCCTCCCGCAAACACTTCAACCCCTTCACATCCGCAGATTTTGCAAACCCCCTCATCCTGCCTGGCTCCAGTGGGCCCGGCTCCACAAGCGCAGCAGCTGACCCCCCGCCAGAGGACTGTGTGACCACCATCGTCTCCATGGGCTTCTCCCGGGACCAGGCCCTGAAAGCCCTGCGGGCCACGGTATGGGCGTCCCCAGATGAGGGCGGGACCTGTGGGAAGAAGCGGGTGGGAGCGAGGTTCCATCCCTCGTGAGCAAGACCGAGGATGACCTGTGTGGTATGGCCAGTCTGGGGCTCTGCCCTTTAGCGGCTGTGATAAGGGAGCAGAGGCCTTCACTGGGGGCTTTCTTGACCCTGACTTTGCTAAAAAATAAAAAGTAACGCTTCCCTCCTCTCCCAGAATAATAGTTTAGAACGGGCTGTGGACTGGATCTTCAGTCACATAGACGACCTGGACGCGGAAGCTGCCATGGACATCTCCGAGGGCCGCTCGGCTGCTGACTCCATCTCCGAGTCCATACCGGTGGGACCTAAGGTCCGGGACGGTCCTGGAAGTGAGTGTCCCGGGGAACCAGGACGGGCGGGGGCTGATCCACACTCCCTGAAATCCCGTCCTGGGTGTGAGCTGCTGGGTGCATCCGCCCTCACTGTCTCCTCCCCTGCCCCTCCCTCCCTAGAGTATCAGCTCTTCGCCTTCATTAGTCACATGGGCACCTCAACCATGTGTGGTCACTACGTATGCCACGTCAAGAAGGAAGGCAGGTGAGGGGACAGCACGTGCCTTTTGAATGGGACAGTGTTTCTGGGGGTGGGGAGGGGCATCCTGGAAGTCCTAGAATATTTGTGAGGGACAATAAGGCATTGCCTGGTGGTGGCGCAAATTCACCAGAAATTGGCAGAAAGCCTGACGGCAGAGATGGGCAAACCTAGGGCCCAAGGGCTGAATCCCGCCACTTGCTTTTATAAATAACGTTTTTACAAGCATGGCCACACTTACTCGTTTATGTATTGCCTGTGGCTTTCACGCTGCAACAGGCAGGCTGAGTAGTTGTGTCAGACCGGATGGCCTGCAAAACCTGAAACATTTCCTGTCTGGCCCTTGACAGACAAAGCTTGCTGATCCCTACCTAAAAGGAATGGGTGCAGGTGGCTGTAAAGATACCACAGGGTCTGAAGACACCGAGTAGAGTAGGAATGACCCTGTGAGATTAGGACGTTCCCTTGAGACAGGTGGCAGCTGGACTGTGGGTTTGGGGACCGAGGCAGAGAATGTTGGGAGCCTTTGCCCCAGAGCCACCAGGGTCAACTCCAGGGGCCACGTCAGAGAGACTGAGTTGCGAATGCCCGGGTTGTTCATCCTTTCCCCCCACCCCCTTCCCCAGATGGGTGATCTACAATGACCAGAAAGTGTGTGCCTCTGAGAAGCCACCCAAGGACCTGGGCTACATCTACTTCTACCAGAGAGTGGCCAGCTAAGAGCCTGCCCTGAGCCCTTACCACTGAGGGCGGGGGACAGACCACCCAGCATGAGGGTTGGGCGCCCCCCTGCTCTGTTACCCTTTTTCTTTTCGTCCCCGGCAGCAGGGAAGAAGCTAGTGGCCATGGGAGAATGGCCAAGCAGGGGGCGCTCGGGAGACTTTGGGGACAGAGCAGGAAGGGGACAGGAGGGGCCGGCTGCCTGTCTGTGAGGAGACTGTAGCTTTCCTGCCCTTGACCCCATAGTGCTCTGCTTCTCTGTGATCCTGCCGGCGTGGCGTGGAGCGGGCTTGTTTGTGTGTGTGGTGTGGGTGTAGCTTTGTGCAGCCTCTTCCACAGGAGGGGGCTTCTGTGCCTCCCCTCCCCACTTCGTGTTTGCTCCCCGTGTGGTCGGGCAAGGAGGGACATAAGGGAAATGGGGACCCCCCTCACCCTCCTGCCTCAGTCTTTTCCCCACCCTGTCTCTCCCCTGTCCTTCTCTGGAAAATGCCAAAATACAGGATGTGAATAAAAGTACAATGGTTCAATCGTGTCCTGTTTGATAATTTGGGGGAAACTGTTAACCCCCTGGGGTTAGCAGGAGGGCCAGTTTCTGAAAACTCCCGGCCCCAGCCCTTTGACCCTCATGCCCCCTCGTAGGCAGTTCTGTGCTTTTTACCATTCTAGCGCTCTTGGGAGATTGGGGGGTGAGTGAGGTGAGCACTGGGGGAGTAGAGGAAAGCTGAGGGGTGCGAGCTGTCAGATGAAGAAAAGTGGAGTGGGGCGACACAGAGCACGGATGGGGTGAAGAGCCCTTCCTTCCAGCCATCACAGGAGAGGGGGCCCAAATGGGTACCTCCCAAATGTCCCCAGTGGCTAGGGAGCCCTGGGCCCCAGGCCCTGCAGTCCCTTGTCAGGCCTTGGCCCGCTGGAGTAAAAAGTGGGGTACTCCATGGACTTCCCTGGTGGTGCAGTGGTTAAGAATCTGCCAATGCAGGGGACACGGGTTCGAGCCCTGGTCCGGGAAGATCCCACATGCCGCGGAGCAACTAAGCCCGTGTGCCACAACTACTACTGAGCCTGCGCTCTAGAGTCCGCAAGCCACAACTACTGAACCCCGTGCTCCGCAACAAGAGAAGCCACTGCAACGAGAAGCCCACGCACCGCAACGAAGAGTAGCCCCCGCTCATCGCAGCTAGAGAAAGCCCACGTGGAGCAGTGAAGACCCAACGCAGCCATAAATAAATAAATATATAATAAAATAAAGTTTTTTTAAAAAGTGGGGTACTCCTGGCGTCAGGGCAGACTTCTGAACTGCCTCTTTCTTAGCTGCACCGTCTCCACCCAACGTGGGCCGTCCCTCCACTTCTGAACACTGTTACTTGCCCAGTTTCTGTTGGGCTGGGCTCGCCCTGGTAGGTCAAACGTGCCTGCTCAGCAGTCAGGGATGTGGCCGCTCCGATGGGGGAAGGGGGTTCATTTTCCCAGAGTTGGGAGAGATGCCCCTCAGGGCTCTGAGGCCAAGCCTGGGAGTGGAGTGGCCGGGCCTGCAGCCAGCGCCCCCCTCGGGATCCCTCTGGCCCTCTGGGGGGCTGCAGTCGTGAAGCGGGGGCTCCCCTGAGTGCCTGCCGGGCGCACAGTTCTCGCCTTCTCCCCAAAGTCTGGCAATTGCGGCTGAAGCGACTGTGAGCCCCCGACAGCCCAGGAACGTTGCTACAAAAGCGGTGATAACGTCAGAACCTCGCAACGTGGGCGGCGGGCGGGGCCGGGGGCTGGGCCTCCGCGGGCTGGGAGCGGGGCCTGGGGCAGGGCTTCCTCGGGCCGGGCCAGTCATGGCAGAGGACGCGGTGGGGCGGAGTTCTGCCTCTCCGCGCTCTATATAAGCGGCCAGTGGAAGCGGCTGCGCGCTGCTCGTGACCTTCAGTGTGCCGGATTCAGCGCAATGGCGCCCTCCAGGAAGTTCTTCGTGGGGGGGAACTGGAAGATGAACGGGCGGAAGAACAATCTGGGGGAGCTCATCAACACTCTGAACGCGGCCAAGGTGCCGGCCGACACCGGTGAGCCTTGGCCAGGGAGGGCCGGGGTGGGAGGGCCGGCGTGGCGGCGCCCTCTCCAGAGTTCTCTTAGCCGGCGTCCGAGTGGTCGTGCACGGCTGGGGACCAGGGCTGTCGGGGTCCGGGCCTTGTCCCCGCGGCCGCAGGACCCGGGGTGTGTCGACGCGGAAAGGCGGGGCCGCATCTCACGGTGCCCTCCGACTGTGGGTCGTCGGGAGGATGGTAGCCCCGGGGCGCGGACGGGGGCTGCACCCGCCGAGAGCGGGGGATGGAAGCGGAGCCCAGCCCCTGCGGGCGATCGGGAGAGGCCGGCGGCAGCCCGGTAGGAGACTGAGTACGGGCTTAAGCTGCCCCCTAGGCGCGGGCTTCGTGCGCCGCCGCACGTAGCCCGAGACTCCTCCCCGCGCCTTGCCTGGGCGGCCGAGTGGCTTTGGCCTCCTGAGCTACCGCTCTGACCCTTTCCCCTCGGCGGCCTGCATGACTCCTGCCTTCCGCGGAAGGGGCTGAGCCATTTGGGAGTGAAGAGCGATCCTACCGCTTTCTCCAGCCTGGAAACGGGAAAGCGCAAGGCCTCTATGAGCCAGTCGACTCGCTGCCACCCTCGGCAGAGTGCAGTCCTCAGCCCTGCCCCTCCCACGCACCTAAGGCACAGAACCCCGGGTCTTATCAAGAGGCATCCTCTTCTGGTTTATTACCCCCAAAGACGCCAGTACAAACCCCAGGAGTTGGCCCCTTCTGCTTTTGCTAAAAACCCTTGCCTGGCCCGGTTCCGACGGTGGGGATGGGCTATTTTAGAAGGGAGGCGGGGTCGGCCCTCAGAGAATGCTGAGTCTAGGAGGTGCCCAGGCCCAGAATAGCCTGGGGAAATCGGAGCCACAGCTGTTAAAAGAGCAGAGGGCAGGGCAAGGGCCATCGCCTCTCAGGGGCACCTGGAAGGCCCAAAGAGTTGGGTCCAGGCCCAGCCTGAGCTGCAGAGTGGACAGAGATTATCGTGCTGGTGTGAAAAAGGGCAAAAGCAGAACTAAGAAAGTGGTGAAGGCTAGGGGGCTCCCGAGCACTGGATGGGGTCTGGGGAATGAAGGCTTCCTGTGACCTCATCCCCTCTGTCACCATCTTATCCTCAGAGGTGGTTTGCGCACCCCCCACCGCCTACATTGACTTCGCCCGGCAGAAGCTAGATCACAAGATTGCAGTGGCTGCGCAGAACTGCTACAAAGTGGCTAACGGGGCCTTTACGGGGGAGATCAGGTGACATGTGGGTGGGTGGTGGACGCAGCCCTCATTATTCTCATGAAGGGGAAAGCGACAGGGTGGGCTCCCTGCTGAACCGTGGCTTGTTCTCTTCCTTTAGCCCTGGCATGATCAAAGACTGTGGAGCCACGTGGGTGGTCCTGGGGCACTCGGAGAGAAGGCACGTCTTTGGGGAGTCAGATGAGGTTAGTAACCAGGAGAGGAGATAAGAGATGGCTTATCCCAAGACAGGTGTCTCACCAAGTCTGTTCCTCAACAGCTGATTGGGCAGAAGGTGGCTCACGCCCTGGCAGAGGGACTTGGAGTAATCGCCTGCATTGGGGAGAAGCTAGATGAGAGGGAAGCTGGCATCACTGAGAAGGTCGTTTTCGAGCAAACCAAGGTCATCGCAGGTATCTGGAGAAAGGGACCTTTGAGCCTAGCCAGGGCTACGGAGGCTCAGAGGGTGGGGTCATATGCCCTGCAGCCTGACTTAATCCCCACGCTGATGCAGGAAATGGGAGGGTGAGAACCCTTGTATCCTTCTCGCTTCTGCTCCTGCCCCGATGGTATAGATGCCACTTGGAGTTCCTTTAACGGCCGCCAGGGGTCAGTAGGCCACCGTCACTCATTCCCTGGGGAAACAGCTGGCTATCTCCTTCCTGTTCACCCTTCCACCTGTGATCTCTGTCCCACAGATAATGTGAAGGACTGGGGCAAGGTTGTCCTGGCCTATGAGCCTGTGTGGGCCATTGGTACTGGCAAGACTGCGACACCTCAACAGGTAACCAAGCCCAGGAGCCCTACCCTCATCTCCCCAGCCTTGGTAGAACTGGACAGTCACAGAGACCACCTGGGCCAACCCCTCATTTAAAAGACAGGAGAGGGGAGGGGGAAGGGTAAGCTGGGACGAAGTGAGAGAGTGGCATGGACTTATATATACTACCAAATGTAAAATCGATAGCTAGTGGGAAGCAGCTGCACAGCACAAGGAGATCAGCTCCATGCTTTGTGACCACCAAGAGGGGTGGGATAGGGAGGGAGACGCAAGAGGGAAGAGATATGGGGATATATGTATACGTACGTATAGCTGATTCACTTTGTTATAAAGTAGAAACCAACACACCGTTGTAAAGCAATTATACTCCAATAAAGGTATTAATAAAAAATAAATAAAAATAAAAGACAGGAGAAAAGAGTGACATGTCAAAGGACATCCATTCCAGGACCTGGGTGGGATCGAAGCCCTGGTGTTCTATCTCAGATCCCAGGGTTCTTGTCCCAAAACCACACTGCCTGTCTCCAGTGGTGCCCATGTTTTTTGCCCCTTTGAGTGAAAGTCTTAGTCTAGCTTCTTGTTCTAGGCCCAGGAAGTACACGAAAAGCTCCGGGGATGGCTTAAGTCCAACATCTCTGATGCAGTGGCTCAGAGCACCCGCATAATTTATGGGGGTAAGTGGGTTTGGTTCCAGCCGGAGGTGGAGTGGGCTGAGAACCCGACTGAGTCCTTCTTCGACGTGGAGGTAGGGCTGGAGTACCCCCTCCCATCCCTGACCTCTCCCCCTCTCTTCTCCCTTCCCAGGTTCTGTGACTGGGGCAACCTGCAAGGAGCTGGCAAGCCAGCCTGACGTGGATGGCTTCCTTGTGGGGGGCGCTTCCCTCAAGCCTGAATTCGTGGATATCATCAATGCCAAATAATAAGCCCTGCCCGTCTCTGCTACCCTTCCTGCTGAGACAGGGACTAGGTAGCTCAGAAGCCCAGTAACTGTACTGCCCACCCCCCCCCCCCCCCGCAACCTTCACACATGCTTCTGATGGTGTCACCTGCTGCCTCTTGTGGCCTAATCCAAAATGTACCTCTTCCTTTGCTGTTTACACCCTACCCTGTAATGGTTGGGACCAGGCCACTCCCGCTTCCACTTACAGTATCAGTTGGAACTCAACCTGTCACCAAGGTGGCTTTAGCTTGGCTGAGAGGTGGGAGGGGTGTTTGCTTATGGGTCCCCTCAGTCCCCAGTGAAGGCAGGAGCAAGAACCCATCCTGTCCCATCTCACACCGTGAGGTCAGGGGCTGAGAGAAAGTCCTGTCCTCTGCTGAGGCCGGGCTGCTGCCCCCTCCCACGGTGCCGATGCCTGTGTGTGTTGTGTCTGTGAGCAGTCCCGCGTGTGCGGGAAATAAACACCTGGCACTGAGGCTTGGGGTGTGTCCTTCTTCACTGAACTTGTCCGGATCATCTTTTTCCCTTTTGAGGCAGCCAGGGACCCTTGTGCAAAAAAAAAAAAAAGAAAAAGAAAAAAACCCACAAACAGGTTTCTACAGCAGCACATCTCTTCCAACTTTTACTTGCAGAAATGTCTTGTGTACCAGGCTGCCCCAGCCTTGAGTAACAGCTCCCTCCCTTCCACCCTCTGGGTGGCCCTGGGGCTGTGGTGCTCCCCAGAGCTTGGGGTGGGGTGGGACCCAGCCTCACCGGCTTCAGGCAGCTGGTCTAGGCCAGCAGTGCTGCCTCCCCCAGAGGGGTGGGTCAAGGCCCCAGCGCAATCTGTGGTATCACAGGGGTCACCGGTAGAGCAGGTAGCGCTTCATGGCGGGGGGCAAGGGCAGAGCAGAAACGTGGCCTAGCCGCGTATCCCCCAGGGCGTGGCGCACACACAGGCGGCTCAGGTGCAGAAGGGAGTGTGGCTCAGCTGGGAGAGAGAATGAGGGAAAGTAAGTACAGGTGCAGCCACCAGCCAGACATCATCAAACCACGGGGTCCTGCCCAGAGTCCCTTCCATTTTCCTGCTGCAAGTCTGCTCCCACCTCGGTTCAGGGGAGGTCTAAGGTGCTCTGAAGTTCTGCATCTGCTCTTGTGGTGGACGCATCATGGATCTCACACGTCCCCGGTCGGAGTTGGGGTGAAGCTCTAAATAAGGCCCTCTAAGCAACAGGCCGAGGCGGCTGTGACCGTGGAGCTGGCCCAGGCTTTGAATCCAGAGAGGCCCCAGAGCTGGGGCTGAGGAGGTGAAAGGAAGGGTGGCCCTCCTCCACTCTACAACAGCTCCCATGGGCTACAGGGGAGAGGCGGCCACCCTCTGCTGCAGACTCGGCAACTGCAGAACAGTTAAGTCCACTCAGCCCCAAGGCCCTGCCTCCTTCACTGCTCTTCCAGGTGCCTGGACCTCAACGGCTCCTTCCTGGGGTTTGACTGAGGAAGGAAGTAGGTATGTGTCAGAGTCAGAGCCCAGTGAGCCGGGTACACACTCCGGGCGCCTGGCACCACCAGTCCTCTTCCTCTGGGACTTGTACACCTAGCCCAGGACAAAACTAACCCTTTGCACCTCTGGCTCCAGGGGCTGATCTCTCCTGTGAAGCCCTAATCCCCACAGTGCTTCACTTCATTCTGAGGCTTCACCTCTCACTAGCAAGTTGCTTTCCCAAGGCTTACTTTTACCTCTATGGCTGTTAGGAAGATTGAGTTAGGTAACAGCTGTGAAGACTCTTAGCCATTCCTGGCACTGAATAGAGGTAGGAGACGGGTCAGATGAAGGCCAGTTCCCTCTGCTCTTGTAAGGCGTTGAGCTTCCATCCCAAAACCACAGACCCCAGTGACAGAACTTACTCTCCCCACACGTGCCCCAGGCCTCACCTCTCCTTTCGCCCAGGTAGCTGATGCGGACCTGGCACTGGCCCCAGACAGCGCTTACTGCTGGATAAAGGGTCCTGCCCTTCAGTCCGCGGAAGGCCGGCCCCAAGTAGGTGCCCCCAATAGCGTAGCCCAGAGTTCCCTCCTCCATATCCAGAACCACCAGCAGCCTCTCCGGCACCTCCAGCTGCTCACCCTGACGTCCGGCTGGATACCGGGGGGCCTCGGGCCCCTTGCTCTGATGGTACAGCTTCCCACGCCCAAGGTCCCAGCCCCACGACTCGCTGTTGCTGCCCAGCAGCGCCGCATAGTGGTCAGCCTGCAGCGGCGCGAGGGCCGTGGCCACGCCCACCACAGCGTGGGTGCCCCTCTGCTCCCGGGGCCAGCTGATCTCCCAGGCGTGCAAGCCCCTCGAGTAGCCCCTCTTACCCCGGGCCCCATCAGTGCTCTGGGCCACGGGCCGCCGTTCAAAGCACAACCCCCCTTCCGTGACCTCGATGTTCTCTGAGCAGTCCTTGGGGTTCCAGCCGTGGCGCCGTTGGGCCCCCAGGTCAGGAGGGGGAGCCGAGAGCAGCTCCTCCAAGCCCTCGGGACAAGACAGGTCAGGGTACAGGGCCTGCGGGGTGTGGGTGTTGCTGCCGCCGCCCCCTGCCGAGGCTGTCTGGCCCATGGAGGTGAGGAGCTGGAGAACTCCCCTAAAGAGGCTTGCTGGGGCGTCTCTCTTCTGAAAGTCGAGCTCTCGGTCGGGATCGACCTAGAGAGGAGTTGGGAGAGAAGAGTGTGTGAAGCGAGGGATCCTGCAGGGGACCCCTCACCCAGGCGCCCCATCCTTTCCCCAGGTTTGCTCACCGCCCCGCTCCTCCCTCTTTGCTCCCCCAAAGCTCCCAGGCCCATCATTACCTTGCCCTCACCCACCTGTCCCGGGCTCGCGAGACTCGCGAGTTCGCCGCCTTTCGGCCTGTCGAGGGACCTTCCCCCTCGCGCGCCCCGCACCCCTGTCACCGCCCTCGAACCTCGCAGGGCTTCCCGTGCCGGGAGGTCGCCGGCCCTCCGGAGCAGCGCAGCCTAAAGTGGCCGAAGAGCGCCGGGCGCAGCCCGCCGGCCTCTTCCGCCGCCAGCACCTCCCCCAGGCCTCGTCCCGCCCCACGGCCCCGCCCCCACGGCCCCTCCGGGCGGTTAACTCTCTTGTCACCATCTCAGGTCGCGCCCCGCCCCGAGACCGCGGCCCCGCGGGGCCCCTCGCGGGGCGGTTAACACTCGGCTCCGGCCTAGGCCGCTGGGGGCACGTAGCGCGTAGAGCCCATTGCCGGGCGGTAAACGTCTGGTCACAGTCCCAGGCCGCTCCTCGCCCCGAGGCCCCGCCCCCGCGAGGAGGCGGGCCGGGCGCTTAAATCTTACCCGGCTGCGATGGAGTCCGCCCCTGGCCGCCCAAGCTCGGAGTTAACCCTTTCATGTTATCATCGCTTTGGAGGTCTGTATTCCACCGTCAAGAACTTTGAGCTTCCTGGGCCAGCAGCTCCTGAGCCCCTAGGGGTATGGGACAGGAGGTCAAGGAAGGGCTTCCATTGTGGTGACATCTATTTCCGAGTCCTGGTGATTCTGGGTCACTGTCACTGGGCTGATCTTTTTCTGACCCGGGTTGTGAGTCAGCCTGCTCTGTGCCTGAGGTTCTGAACTCTTGAGTTTCTGGCTCTGAACGGTAGGCGTCATGGGTCTGCGTGCTGTTCTAGCCTTCATCCTACCCGACAATCCATTCCTGAGCTGTCAGCCTCATCTGGTAGAGTGTGTGGATAAGACCTTGGTTGTGAGTGCAGCTATACCACTAATTAGTTCTCTGACCTTGGAGAGGTTGCCAGACTTCTCTAAACCTGTTTTCTCTTACGTAAAATGGGAATAACGATGGTACTTACCTCACAGGGTTGTTATGGAGTTGAGGTAATCCAGGTGAAGCACTTAGCACAGAGTCTGCTGGATAGTTTGTACTCACTAAGCATAGCTGTTCCTGTTTCCTTAACATTTACTTAGTGCCCACTTCATGGAGAGGCAATCTACTATTAGTGGTAAATGATGCCAGCTGTGGAGCCAGGCTGACTGGGTGTGAACACCTGAAGGCCCGTATGCGGGGGACCTTGGGCAAATTTCTTAACCTCCTCATGCCTGTTTCTCCCTCTGTAAAATGGAGATACTATTGGTATCTACTGCATAGGCTCTAGTGAGGATTCAGTGAGGTTATATACATGTAAAGCACTTAGTTTCTGGTTCAAATGTAATCATTTGTGCTGAGCACTGAGGATTAAGCAGGGAATCTTCAAGGAAGTTACAAGGACATTTATGAAACAGTTTATCGTGCGGCAGATAAAATTCTGGATATCCAGAAAGTACTATAGGAGTAAAAAGGATGGGACTCCTAACCAGAGATCAAGCAGTTCAGAAAGGAAAGTGTCCTGGAGGAGATGACACTGGGCTGAATCTTTTTTTTTCTTTAGTATTTATTTTTTATTTATTTAGGCTGCCTGGGGTCTTAGTTGTGGCACACTGGATCTTAGTTGCGGCATGTGGACTTCTTAGTTGCGGCATGCATGCGGGATCTAGTTCCCCCACCAGGGATCGAACCTAGGCCCCCTGTATTGGGAGCACGAAGTCTTACCCACTGGACCACCAGGAAAGTCCCTGGGCTGAATCTTTAAGAATGACAAGGAATTTGCCTGAGAGGTGGTTCTGCAGGACTGGAGGTTGGATTAGAGTTGCTGCATGAATAAGACATTCAGACTGAGAGGTCAACATGAAAATAAAACAGAAGCGATAGCTGGGTTTGGGGAAGTTGGACGATTTCAGGGCTGCTGCAGCATGAGACGCAAGCCTAGGGAAGTCGGTGTGAGATCAGGAGGGCTTGCAGGCCAAGTTAAGAATGCAAATGTTACCCTGTAGGACAGATGGGTAATGGGGGAGCCACGTAGGAGAGAGGCGGGAGAGGAACATGGTTAGAAACTTCTTTTAGAAAAAGCATCCCGGCAGCAGTGGAGCGGCCCAGGTGACAAGTGGTGAGAGCCTAAAATAGGGCAGTCAAAATAAGGATGAAAAGAATTCAAGAAACACTGATGAAACTGCAAGACCTGGTGACTGATTAGATGCTGAGGCCAGGGAAAGGAGAAAGGGACGTTTTCTGGACTGGAAGACTTTTTTGGAAGGTGGTGCCACGAGAAGACGGAGATGACAGAAAGAGGAGCCGATGGGGGCAGGGGCAGGAGGGTGGGAGAGAGAGAGATGGTGAGTTCACTTTAGGACGTGTTCTTGAGGTGCCTGAGCAACAACCCAATGGAACCATCCAGAACACGCTTGACAGTGGCAGGTCTGGAAAAGAAAAAGAAAATGGCGGGACTGGACGGGCAGTGAGAGGCCTGGACTGGAGATATAAATTTGGGAGGTGTATCAGCCTTTAGCCAGGAGCTGAACTATGAGAACAAGAGGAGCCCTGGAGAGAATGTGTAGAGTGAGGAGAGGGTCAAGGAGGACACAGCACAGCAGACAATTCAGGTTGGATTACCTACATGATTTTTGGGGTCATCGGCAATTTTACTGAGAGAGTGCGTGTGGACTGTGGAAAGTGGGTGTCCAGGCTGAAGGTGCTGAACAGGTACCTCCTGTGTGTCAGGCACTGTGCTACACGCTTCACATTTTGAGGGGATAGAGAGTCGGCAGAGGTAAGGTGACGGATTTGTCTCAGAGTTAAAATTACCCTTGAAAATACCTTACTTACCCCATCTATTAGGTACAGCATACGTTAGTTTCAGGTCAAATACAATACATGGCAGTACACATATAATGATGTACAGAATAACATTTTACATTGTTTTAATTAAAGGGAAAGAAGAAAGCATATTAACAAGAAGGATGTGGGGACTTCCCTGGCAGTCCAGCGGTTAAGACTCCACGCTTCCACTGCAGGGGGCATGAGTTCAATCCCTGATCCAGGAACTAAGGTTCCACGTGCTGCAAGGTGTGGCAAAAAAAAAAAAAAAAGAAAAAAGAACCTGAACACTTGTCATCCACCCAACCTGGATATTCCTGCCAGTGTGACAACAAAAATAAAGACATCATGTCTTGGGGGTCAGATACCAAGCTTAATCCACGGCCAGCTCCAGTTCAGCTTGAGAAGTTGCAGCTGCTCAGCTGCTGGTGGTTTAAAACGTTTCTTCACCAATTGTTGCCACCGAATCTTGGACTGCTCAAACATTTGTTGGTAATAGCTCAGATGTTCCACAATGCTACGAGTAATTTTAACTTTTACATCCATGTTGTTGCATGAAAAGGTAGCTCATTACTTCCATCATTTTACAGTATTCCGTTGTATGAATATACCACAGTTTACCTATTCTACTGTTGATGGACATGTGAGTTGTTTCCATTTTCAGCTATTATAGAGAAAGCTACTATGTACAGTATTGCAGATTCTTTTGATGGACCTAGGCACTCATTTTTGTTGGGTGCGTACTTACTGTGCAGAATTGCCGGGTTACAAGGAATTACAATGCATAGATTTAACCAAATGTAATTTTCAGGTTTCTCTCCATGGAGGGATTTTATTCAGAAATTAAATCATTCAGATATTTACAGCATGGAACACTTCAACAAGTTTATGAAGATTTGAACTGTTCTTCTCTTCCTGTTCTTCCTATCTTTATCTTCTGGGGATGATTTTATCAGTTCCTCAGCTTTTTATTAGTGTTTCTCTGTGGCTCTCAAGTTCTTTCATTTCTTCCACAAAGCCATAATGATCCACTTGTTAGGCCAAACAGTGAGTTTCACTTCTTTGTCAATAGAAAACCCTTACAGGACTTCCCTTGTGGCGCAGTGGTTAGGAATCCGCCTGCTAATGCAGGGAACACGGGTTCGAGCCCTGGACCGGGAAGACTCCACATGCCGCGGAGCAACTAAGCCCGTGCGCCAACTACTGAAGCCCGCGCGCCGAGAGCCCGTACTCCGCAACGAGAAGGCACAGCAATGAGAAGCCCGTGCACCACAACAAACAGTAGCCCCCTCTCACCGCAACTAGAGAAAGCCTGCACGCAGCAACGAAGACCCAATGCAGCCAAAAATAAATAAATGTATTTTTAAAAATTAAAGAAAACCCTTAAAATACTAAACACATTCTTCCCAACAAGCAAGGGCTGTTTGAGGCTTGGTTGTTTCCATGCCTGCTTAACATAAAGATGCAACTGGCAATACTGGAGCACTTTCAACTCTTCCAACTCATGACCACGTTAAGATCAGGGTTAGCATTCAATTGGCTCTGGGAGTCAAGGAGGAATCTCAGCCTCATGCATGTGCCTTTGAAACAGCAACTCATGCTTAATCAGCAGAATGAAGGATAGGGGTGACGTTAGAAAGAAGACGACTTCAAAGCCTTTTATGAGCACACTCATAAAGTGTGTGGTACCTCAGAGTGGTACTGCCGCCCGTGAGCAGCAATAAAGCCAAGGCTTTTCTCTCTGAGATCCTACTTGGCTTCTAGAATGTAAACTGCAAAACAGAATCAGGCAAAGTGCTGCAGCCACCCAGGACTTTGCATTTGATTGCTAGAGTACAGCAAAAAACAAAGAAACAAAAAAACAAATGGGGGCGGTGGGGGCACTGGGATTTGTACCTCTGTAGAACTCTCTGGCTTTATTAAACAGAGTGCTACACTGCCACCAGGAGAGAAGAGAGAGGTGGTCACAAGGTCATTAGTTGCTATCAAACCAGGGCCTTGTGTTTCTAGTTTGGAACTTTAATGGCAATTGAGCATTTCCCCATCAGAAGATACCAGCCTCATTATATTCTGGAAGCTAGCCCTTTGCCTAATACTTCTGTTTAGTAGCTCTGGGTGGCTTTTGCTTCCTGTTCCTCCACTGATACAGCCTCAACAGTTTGAACGTTTTTGGTTTTTAAAACTGTTACGCCATCCTTGGCTGCTTTTGAAATCCTTCCATCCCAAGGCTGTCTTCTCTGGCAGGAGGTGTGAACTGTGACTTGAGACCAAGAGCTTTTCTTTTTCTTTTTCTGCCATGTATGGCCATTGTGAGGCACATACTTCTGCTTCATTTCTTCCAGGAATAAGTTTAGTGCTTTTAAAGATTTATCACGTGTACTTTGCTGTCACTTTAACAGTTACAGAACTTGATGACCTGGCTTCACGAAATCTGTTGAATCTTGACTGCACATGTGATTTTTTTAAAAATAAAATTTATTTATTTATGGCTGCTGCACGCCGGCTTTCTCTGGAAGCGGCGAGGGGGCTACTCTTCGCTGTGGTGCGCGGTTATCTGACTGCGGTGGCTTCTCTTGTGGCGTAGCACGGGCTCTAGGTACGCAGGCTTCAGTAGTTGTGGCTCGCCGGCTCTAAAGGGCAGGCTCAGTAGTTGTGGCGCACAGGCTTAGTTTCTCCGCCCAGGAAGATGTGGGATCTACCTGGACCAGGGCTTGAAACCGTGTCCCCAGCATTGGCAGGTGGATTCTTAACCAGTGAGCCACCAGGGAAGACCCACATGTAATTTCTTGAGATCATACTCATGTGCCACGTTGGAGATGGACCCACTGCCCCTCCTCAAGTAAGCTCATTTTTCTTCCAGCATGGGAAGGGATATCTGTTTCTTTGGCTGGGCGCCAGATGAAATGGTTAGACTGCCTTCAGGTGGGTCGTGTTATGCGGAAAAGAGGCATCTTAAAACACTGGAATCTAGCTTAAAAAGCAAAACACTAGAACCCAGTCAGCCTCCCAAGAAACACACAATGAGAGGCTGAGAACCGGCTGAGAGCACAGAGTCCAATCTCCCGCCTCCTCCCGCTCGCGTGGAATGGTGGCTGAAGACCTTCCGCCCTATTTAATCTGAGAATCGTTGGGCTCACGTTAAGGGTGCCTATGATGAAACCCCACCACATCTCATTTAATCCCCACAACGAAGACGGCCCAATGTTTACAGATTCACAAAGCGAGGCTCCGAAGGGTTAAACGACTTCCCTGTGACTAGAGCTGGCAAACGGCAGCAACGGGGCTCAAAAATTGAGAAGCCACTGCGCCAAATCCCCAGGCGGGGACGAAATGGCGACTGCAGGAAACGCGCCCTAAAGCAGACGTGACACCGGCGTTACCGCCCGGGCGCCGGCTACGTAACCGCGGCGCAGCGGGAGGCGGGACATGCTGACTCCCTGCGGGGACGGTCACGTGCGCGGTTACGTGCGCAGGCGCGGCAGGCGGGCCGCCCGAGTGGCTCGCGCGCCTCCCAGCGGCCGCAGCGGTGACGCGATCTCCGCCCCGCCCCGCCAGCCCCGCCCGCCGCAGAGGGCCGCCTGGGGCCTGCAAGCTCCCGCCCCCGCCCACCTCCTTCCGGCGCTGGCGTTTGCGTCTAGAACATTCTGCGCCGGAACAAAGGCCCCAAGTGAGGGCTGCTGAGGGGCGGCTGTAGCTCCGGGTTCCACGGGAGAGTAGAAGGAACTAGTGCTTCAGCAGATCTGCTAATAGAGGCTGATGGAGTTTATCTACGTTTAAAGGGCTTCCTTCCTCCATCACTCAAAAAACCGTCCTTACTTCCCCATCTCTCTCCTTTTCCCACGGTAAGTGTAGTTCTGTCTAGGGACCCTCCACAGGAGACAGTATTTGTGTTCACCTGGGAGGAGAGCGAGGCCGGAAGTAGGAGACACCCAGGTTATTCTAGAAACTTCAGGGGAAAGGAGCAGGCCTACAAAACCCACTCCCTCTTAAACTCTGCCAGCCTAGATCCATCAGTCATCAAAAGTCTTACTTGCCAAATCGAATGCCCCTTTGTTTATCATTGCCAGTTTTTAAAAGACTGACTTAACTTTTTCTAGTTTTTCTCCACCTTTATATCCTTCAGGGCCTTCATTTCCTTCTAGTGAATCCTAAGTGGGGCTAGCTCCCTGGCTTGTCCTTTGTTCACTCATTAGTGGTTCACAAAGTGGAGGGAGGAGCTAAAGGCATTTCATCTGTACAGCAAATCCAAATTGAGGGCAGGAAGTTCTTAATTACTTTTAAAAATCACATTTAATACTGATTCTGCAAGTATTTATTGAGCACTTACTATGTGGCATGCACTGGGCCTGGGCGGTAGGGATGCAGAGCAAAACTGAAAGTCTGTTGGAGTTAGAAGAATCTGACATAGAAGTACTTGATGACATTTGGAAAGGAACAAACTCGATCCACAAATTCAGGTATAAAGACAAATTGTGTTTGCTGCCATCAAGGAAAAACAGGGCCCGGTAAGAGGGAATCCTAATTTAGATTATGCTTAAGAATGGCATTTCTGGACTTCTCTGGTGGCGCAGTGGTTAAGAATCCACCTGCCAATGCAGGGGACACAGGTTCGAGCCCTGGTCCAGGAAGATCCCACATGCCGTGGAGCAACTAAGCCTGTGCGCCACAACTACTGAGCCTGCACTCTAGAGCCGTCGAGCCACAACTGTTGAGTCCGCGAGCCACAACTACTGGAGCCTGCGCGCCTAGAGCCCGTGTTCTGCAACAAGAGAAGCCATCGCAATGAGAAGCCCGTGCACCGCAACAAAGAGTAGCGCCCTCTCGCCGCAACTAGAGAAAGCCCGCACACAGCAACGAAGACCCAACGCAGCCAAAAGTAAATAAATAAAATAAGTAAGTTAATTAAAGAAAAAGAAAAGAAGAATGGCCTTTCTGAGAAGGCCTAGAAGACCTCAGGATGTAACCGAGCAGGACCCTATGGGCCTTCCTGGGACAGACCCCGCCCACATAGCCTCTGTTTTATAGCTCCTCTCCAAAGTACCTAGATGATAGTATCTGATGTGCATTTCCTGAGTTGTTTCATAGATGCTAGAACCACCACCAAGTGGAAGAAATTAACCGCTTGATGGCCATGAGCACATAGCCTACGGGTGCCTAAGGACTGATAATGTTAACCCCTGTGACACGGGCCTGTTACCTCACCATTCAGAAAATTGTGCACGAGCTGATCATATACACTGGGACTCCCCCTCCCTCACCTGGCCTTTAAAATTGCTTTGCTGAAACCAATGGGAAGTTTGAGTGTTTTAAGCACCAGCTGCCCTGGGCTACTCTCTTGCAGCCCTGCGATAAACACTGCATTTTCCTTCACCACAACCCGGTGTCATTAGATTGGCTTTACTGTGCATGGGCAAGCAGATCCAAGTTTGGTTCAGTATCAAGGTGTTAGTTACGAGTTCCACACAAAAGCAAAGAATATAAGTGAAAGCCACAAGAAGGAGGGAGTTAGGTGGGAGAAGGAACTGAAACAGGAGGGAAGGGGGCAGGGCACAACCTTTAAAAGAATGATGTAGCCATAGGACATGACAAAAACTGGTTAGAACCAACCAGGTCCAAGATGGCAGAAGTTTCGACTTCCAGTGGACCTTGAGCCCCATTATACACTCATCGTAATATATTAGCATATGCTAAATGACACACCCAACAGCGCCATGACAGTTCTGAGGCTAACCATAAAAGGCCAAAAAGTGGGCAGTGGCCCAATTCCTGGAAATCCCCACCCCTTCCCCGAAATAGTTGGAATAATCCTCCCACTCATTAGCCTATGAAATTACCCAGTCCATAAAAACTAACCACCCCCATATTTCAGGGCCTCTCGCCTTCCACACTCTGTCTCTGGAGTGTGTTTCTCTCTAGATAAGTCCACTTCTTACCTATTACTTTGTCTCTCACTGAATTCTTTCTGCCATGAGACATCAAGAACCTGAGCTTCATTAAGTCCTGAGACCAGGTGTGTGATCTCAAAAACCCGTGGGTTCAAGTCCCAATCTGGGTTGCACGGTTTCAGAGCTGGCCCTGTGACCTAAGTGTGGCTGGAGCTCAATAGCAAAGGTCATGACAGACCTTGCTGGGCTTGCTACAGAACACAAGTTCACGTACCCAATGCATGGTGAGGCCAAACACACCAAAATGTTGGAGTTTGGAGCAAAGAAAGGTTTATTGCAGGGCCAAGCAAGGAGAACAGGTGGCCAGAACTTCCTGATGGTTTGGGGGAGAAATTTTTATAGGCAAAATTTGGGGTGAGGCTACAGGGTGTGACTTTCTTCTGATTGGTTGGTGGTGAGGTAACAGGGCGGTGCCATCCTCCACCTGGGTGGGGGGCCTTAGTTCCTGCAGAAGAGCTCAAAGGTATTATTATTTTTTAAATTAATTAATTAATTAATTTTTTGCTGCATTTGGGTCTTCGTTTCCGTGCACGGGCTTTCTCTAGTTGTAGCGAGCGGGGGCTACTCTTCGTTGCGGTGCGCAGGCTTCTCATTGCGGTGGCTTCTCTTTTTGCGGAGCACGGGCTCTAGGACTGCGGGCTTCAGTAGTTGTGGCTTGTGGGCTCTAGAGCACAGGCTCAGTAGTTGTGGCGCACGGGCTTAGCTGCTCCATGGCACGTGGGATCTTCCCGGACCAGGGATCGAACCCGTGTCCGTGTCCCCTGCATCAGCAGGCGGATTCTTAACCACTGCGCCATCAGGGAAGCCTCGAAGGTATTATTATGTATATTCCTTGGGGAGGAACAAGGACCCTGCTCCAAGGTTGCACTATTGTTTCTTCACTGCTCTCCCTTTTTTCTGCATTCCCTCCCTTCCCTGATTAGCAACTGTTTAAACCTGCCTTTTGGAACTTAGGGAAGTTTGTGAATGAAGCCTGTTTTCTACAAATAAGAAACTGGGGACACAGAAAGGATTTGTACCAGGGAGGGCCCCACAGGGTCCTGCTCGGTTTCAGGCTTTGCTTCTAGGCTAGGGTGATGAGTAACCATTTTATCCTAAGGGCAATAGGAAAAGCCAGAGGCTTCTCTTTACATTTGAAAAGGTTTACTCTGACTGCTCTTGAAAGATGGCTGGATGAGAGCGTGTGGAATCAGGAAGACGATTTACGAGGCTACTGTACTAGTTGCAGAGAGTGATGATAATAGTTTGGGCCAGAGAGGTGTCACAGAAGATGGAAAGAAGTAGATGGAATCAAGACTGAGAAATAAAACATGGCCTGACATATCAGTAAACAAAGGATGTCACAGTCATCAGCAATTGCAGCCCTCCAGTGGTGAGCTGGTGAGCCCTGAGGGAACTCAGGAAGGAAACAAAGCATGCCTGCCATCTAGCAGCCCTCAGACTGCAGCCACTCCCCACGGTGAACCTGAGGAAACTCAGGATGAGAAAACGCAGGATACTGGCCCCAGATAGCTGAGGTGCATACCAAAGGAGTGATCTCAGTGAGCTCAGACTCTTGCATCTTCCCAGACACAGAAAAGCGCTAAATTCCTTAACTTGAGATGTATAGTTTTCTTTTATTAACAGTAATCTTTTTTTTTTTCCTGCTGAAACGGTGCACCTCAGATTTGGACTTGAACCCCCATACCGGGTCTCGAACCCAGTCTAAACCCAGACTGGGACTTGAACCCACGTGGCCGGGGCTCAAAACCAGCCAGAACCCTGATTGGGACTTGAACCCCCGGTCTTTTAATTAGAATCATTCACCTGGTGTCTGGACTTACTGAGGCTCAGGTTCTTTGTGTCTCAGCGCAGAAGGAATTCAGCGAGAGACAAAGTGATAGGCAAGAAGTAGGTTTATTAATATAGGACGCTTGTAAGAGCTGCAAGCAGGCAGGCGAGGGAGCTCTGCCCTGAGGATTAAGTGGGGTACAATTTTATAGTCAAAGGAAAGAGGGAGGGGAAAATACCACCTTCTTCGAGTAGACAGGAGGCTTACATCACTAGTTCCTCCTTCGTATCAGGCAAGAGAGTGTCTGACCCTATGAGGTCAAACTAGAATTATCATAGCGTTTATCAAATCACTAGAAGGGCCGGGAACTTTTTCTTCCACCTAATGGCCTGGGGCATATCTCGTGCTTTTGTTTATGGCTTTATAGTTAAGCAAGGCTGTTTCCTTCCACGATGTTCCAATAGCTTTCTTGAGGGATCATTAACTTACAGTGGTCTTGCAAAGTTTCCTAGGTTTCCCTATCTATAGTCCCCTACTGGGACTTCTACAGCTACCTGTATAACTGTCCTATTCTATCCCTGTCACTACTACTTGCCCTTTGTTGCAAAACTCCAGTAGGTCCTAGTTCCCACCCTGCCTCCTCAGACCAGTTTTCTCAGGGTTACTTGAGATGCTGCCTCCCGGAATTGAAGTCCTTAGCATGTCCCCTGAATAAAACATAACTCTCAACTTTTAGGTTGTGAATATGTTTCTTAGTCGCCAAGATATATTTGGAGTGGGATGGATCACGTTGGTGATAGATTCCATGGGAGCAATTGGGGGAAAATGTCATTGAGGGAGAAAAAAACGGCTAGATGATGCGAGGTTTCTGGTTTGAACATCTGAATGGTGATATGGGGAGCAGTGAAGAAAAGCAGAGTTAGAGGAAAAGGTATGGAATTTGTATATTTTAATTTTGAGATCTCAGTTATATAAATTGAGAAGGAGGAGGTGAACTATATAAGCCTTGGACTGAGAAAAGTGTTCTTGGTTAGAAATAGAAATTTGAGACTCGTTGAAATATGCAATGAACTGGAGCTGGCTTGAACAGGCTTGTGAGAGCTGTTTGTTAATTTTTCATGAATTCTGTGAGCCGGTTATTAAATGCAGCCATTAAAAAAAAATAAAATCGGGGACTTCCCTGGTAGCACAGTGGTTAAGAATCCGCCTGCTAATGCAGGGGACACAGGTTCCATCCCTGGTCTGGGAAGATCCCACATGCCGCGGAGCATCTAAGCCCATGCCTCACAATGACTGAGCCCTCGTGCCACAATTACTGAAGCCCCTGCGCCTAGATCCTGTGCTCCGCAACAAGAGAAGCCACCGCAATGAGAAGCCTGCGCACCGCAACGAAGAGTAGCCCCGGCTCGCTGCAACTAGAGAAAGCCCGTACACAGCAAAGAAGACCCAACGCAGCCAAAAATAAATAAATACATTTTTAAAAAAATAATAAAAAAAAGTAAAAAAATAAAATTGTACAAATATAATTTAAATAAATTATATTAAAAACAAAAGTTAAAAAGTACTCAAAACTCATCACTTTCTAATTATTTTACTACCTTTTTGTATTAGTTTGCTAGGACTGCCATAACAAAAATGCTAAAATAGTTTAAGCAACAGAAATTTATTCTGTTCTGGAGGCAATCCAAGAGCAAGGTGTCAACAGGTTTGGTTTTGACAGCGGCTCTGTCTTTCGCTTGAAGGTGGCTGCCTTCTTCTGTGCCCTCACACCATATTTTTATCTGTGTGCCTGCACCTCTGTGTCCGAATTTCCTCTTTTTTTTTTTTAGACCACGCCTCTCAGCCCACAGGATCTTAGCTCCTCAACCAGGGACTGAACCCGGGTCCTTAGCAGTGAAAGCATGGAGTTCCAACCACTGGACCTCCAGGGCATTCCTAAATTTCCTCTTCTTATACTGACACCAGTCAGCTTGGATTTGGGCCCACACTAGTGGCCTCATTTTAACTTAATTATTTCTTTTAAGGCCCTATGCCCAATACAGGTACATTCTGAGGTACTGGGGGTTAGGGCTTCAACTTATGAACTTGGGGGGTACACAATTCAGCCCTTAACAAAACTGAAATTATTGGGTTGGCCAAAAATTCATTCGGGTTTTTCTGGCCAACCCAATATTTATCTCTATTGTATCTGTATGGTGGAAACATGACATTGTGAGTTGCCAGCTTGCAATCAGCCGTGGTGGGAATTTACACCAGAAAAATCAGTATACGCTAAAAAGGAGGGCCTTTTGTTCTCTCTGGAGAGCCTGCTGTTAAACATTTACCTGCATATCACTGCTATCGATGTTATTTAGTTTTTAGAGTATAATTTGAATGTGACAAATGCACGCACGCACACACACACGCACACACACTCCTTTTGTTGACGTGCTGCAAATTATGGCTGATAGAGATACAAAGAAAGGCTTCCTAGGGAATTCCCTGGCGATCCAGTGGTTAGGACTCAGTGGTTTTACTGCCAAGGGCCCAGGTTCGACCCCTGGTCTGGGAACTAAGATCCCACAAGCTGCACGGCGAGAGCCAAAAAAAAAAAAAAAAAAAAGTCTTCTGAGTATCTATCACTGATTTTGCAAGGACGGGTATATCGAGATGCTTTCCACTGAGTCACAGAAACTCTGACCAAATGGTATTAAAGGACATCTCCTAAGGATCATCTCATTTATCATCTCACATTAAACTGAATCCAAGCGTAGTGGAGTATGCTGGAAAAGAAGGTTCCTTGCTCTGCCTGAGATAGGAGATAGATGGGCCCCTGGGCTGGACAGCTGGGGTTTGTCAAGTGGAGTAAAACTGAAGCTTTGTTCTCACCCAGACACTCCAAGGACAAAGCTAGTGGCAGAAGCTCAGCTCTGCTAAAGTAAAGAGATAAAGGTGCTCACTCCTGAGGTCAAGGAAGACTTCCCTGTCTGCACATGCGCAGGAAGGCTCCTTGGGGGTCAAAAAGGGAGGGGGCCCCCACCCCATAATAAGTGTGGACATGCACCCACAGGCCTCTGCCGTGGCATCCATCTTAGCAAAAAGTTGCACACGCATGTTGGGGGCGCATGTATGTTGGGGAGGGTCCTGGGACCAGTCAGGTGTGAAAAAAGAAACGAGATAATTGGCCCAATGTAAACAAAGACCCGGAAGGACTGTCCTATATAAGTGATTTAAATCACTTCTTTACGGTGCTGCTCATTCAGGACTCCCACACTCCTCTCTGGGTGTGTATTTCTGCCTAGCTTCTGACTTAAATAAACAAACTCCTCCCGTACATTGTGCTATGTCTCTAATAATAAACTTTGTACCTGTTTTTACAGTTTTTGTCTCCTTGAAACATTCGTGCTTTCAACGGGGGAAAGAGCAGGGGCCACTTTGCTTCTAGCCTCTAGCCCCTAGTGGTCTAGTGGTTAGGATTCCTGGTTTTCATCCAGGCTACTCAGGTTCCATTCCTGGGCTGGGAACTAAGATCTCTCTTCAGGATCACTGCCCATTGTCAGCGAGATTATTATGACCTCGGATCTCACTGACCTCCGAGATCATTATGAGAAAGCAGCAGGAAGAAACTCTCTCTGGCTGAATGTGCATGGTTTCACCTAGGTCTCAGATTGCTCTCTGCGCGCATCACATGACAACGGGAAGACTCAGCCATAGGGGAAGGCAGCACAGTACGGCGGACTGCAGTCCTGGAGGACATGGCGGAGCGGAAGGACCAGCCAACCTTGAAGCTCAGTTCTAGCTCCCTGTTTCCAGTGGTCTAACGGACATCTCCATGTCCATGGTAGTGGATGTCCCACTACCATTTCAACCTCAGTAAGTCCCAAAGAAATCGATCATCTGCCAAAGCTTCAAGACCAAACCTTTCTGTTCCTTTCCTTGCCAGTATTATTTCCCCAGGAACACTAGATTCAGGCAAACCTTGGGCATATTCCTCTTCTCCATACGCTGTGTCTATCCAGTTGCTGAGTCCTGTTGAACTTTCCTCTCCACCCCCCCTCCTTACCCCAGATTCTTCCACCTTCAATGAATCATTATACATCCATATATATATATATATATATTCATATATATGTAGTTACTCTGAATTTTCTGTCTATTTTAAGAATTTAGCATCTTAAAATGTATTGAATTCCTCTACTTCTCTATCCAATAGACAGACTATTCTATTACTAGAATAGAATAAGATAGCAGGATAAATTATATACATAGAAAAATCAATAGTTATGACAGTGTGGTACTAGAGCAGAAAGAGCTATATATATTATATATAGGTCAATGGAAAATAATAGTCCAGGGTTTTATATATATATATATATATATATATATATATATATATATATATATATATGTATATATATATATGTAAAATGGCATTTCAAATCAGTAGGTAAGGATGGGATTAATCATTTCTTTAAGGTGACACTGTATAAACAAAGTGAAAAGACAAACTAGGAAAACATTTTCAGTATTTATAAAAGACAAAAAGTTAATGTAGACCCTGAAGATGGCGGCCGTGGCGGGAAGGTTGTTCTGGACTTCGCTTGTGCGACAAGTGAGTGCCATTCCTTGGGGCATTTCTGCCTCCGCAGCCCTTAGGCCTGCTGCTTCTCGAAGAACGTGCTTGACAAATGCACGGTGGTCTGGTTCTGCTCAAGCAAAATTCGCCTTTAGCACCAGTTCCTCATGCCATGCCCCTGCCGTCACCCAGCATGTGCCCTATTTTAAGGGTACAGCTGTTATCAATGGAGAGTTCAAAGAAATAAGCCTTGATGACTCTAAGGGAAAATATTTAGTGCTCTTTTTCTATCCTTTGGATTTCACCTTTGTGTGTCCTAAAGAAATTATTGCTTTCAGTGACAAAGCCAATGAATTTCACGATGTGAACTGTGAAGTCGTTGCAGTGTCAGTGGATTCCCACTTCACCCACCTGGCCTGGACAAACACACCAAGGAAGAATGGCGGTTTGGGCCACATGCACATCACACTCTTGTCAGATTTGACTAAACAGATTTCCCGAGACTATGGTGTGCTGTTAGAAGGTCCCGGCCTTGCACTACGAGGTCTCTTCATAATTGACCCCAATGGAGTCATCAAGCATTTGAGCGTCAATGATCTCCCAGTGGGCCGAAGCGTGGAAGAGACCCTCCGCTTGGTGAAGGCATTCCAGTTTGTAGAAACCTATGGAGAAGTCTGCCCAGCCAACTGGACACCAGATTCTCCTACAATCAAGCCCCATCCGACTGCTTCCAAAGAATATTTTGAGAAGGTAAATCAGTAGACCATCCCATGTGCACCTGCAGCTTCCCACACCAGAAGAGAACCACAGCTGGAACTCACTTTTAGCATTTCAGAGATTATTATTTATAGAAGGCAAAAAACACAATTATGCTTGTATTCGTAAATATTACTCTAAATGTTTTGTTTTTGTAACATTGACCAAGGCTTTTAAAATGTGGTTAGTTACTAACGTAAGGAGTCCTTTATTAGCAGTGTATGGACGGATGGCTAGTTGCTATAGAATGTGCAGTTCCCCTATTTCTTGGATCATGTCTTCAAAGGGAAAAGGAAACAACTCTTCTTTACCAGCCTTACTTGAACCTTTGTGTACACTAGAGTAGTGTGACAGGCATCAAAAGCTTCTGATCAAGGGCCCTGAAATTTTCTTCTTGAGTTTCTTTGTATTAAACTGAATTTTCTTTTAAGATCATAGTTTTAAGTTGTTAGCATCAGTGGTCTAGTTTAACACTTGCAGGACTTCCCCGGTGGTCCTGTGGTTAAGACTCTGTGCTCCCATGCAGGGGGTGTGGGTTCGATCCCTGGTCAGGGAACTAAGATCCCACATACCATACAGTGCGGCCAGGAAAAAAAACAAAAAACAAAAAACACTTGCAATGAATGTGTATGTGATTGAAGCAGATGTGAATCATGTTTTTTAAAAAACCATCTACAGTGGCCAAGTGACTTAACTGATCATGCATGTTCCCCAGTCCTGAGATATATACTTTATATAATTATTTTGTTAGCTGACTTAGTGCCTACATACATTTCTAATATTTACTGGGCATAATTATAAAGGATAATTATTGAATCCAGGGATTGCATTTTGAATTTGAATCATTCATGCATTTGAATCATTGTAATTATTTTATTTCCTGAAGTGTTCAATGTAAAAAAATAAAAAATAAACATTTTAAAATACAAACAAAAAAGTTAATGTATATGTGTGGTCGTTTTAATACATGCCCATGAGGAATTCCCTGGCAGTCCAGTGGTTAGTACTCCATGTTTCCACTGCCAGGGGCCTGGGTTTGATCCCTGGTCGGGCAACGAAGTTTCCGCAGGCTGCGCTTGGTGCGGCCAAAAAAACAAACAAAACAAAACAAACAACGAAAAAACCCACACCCACGAATTCTTTGATACTCTTCTCTTCAAGAGGTGGAGCCTATTTTCCCTCTACTTAAGTGTGGGCTGCACTTAGTGACTAGCTGCTAAAAATAGAATAAAGTGGAAGTGATCTGTGTGACTAAAAGGCACAGTGGCTTCCACCATGGTCTCCTTCTCTCCTGGGGGAAGCCAGCTGCCTAATTGTGAGCACACTCAAGCAGTCCTGTGGAGAAGCCCATATGGCAGGGAACAGTCCTGCTAACAGCCATGTCACTGAACCATCTCCAGGCCCAGTCAATCCATCAGATAACTGTAGCCCAAGCTAAGATACTTTTAGATTCCTGATTCACAGAAACTGAGATAATAAATGTTTTAAGCTACTAAGTTTTGAGATAATTTGTTATAATCAACTAAGAATTGCATTTGGCTACAACATAGATCCCCCAAACCCAGAGGCTTAACCAGTTTTTCCCTTTATATAAAATAAGTCTGGAGACAGGCAGTTCAGTGGTGATATGATAGCTTCATGATATTTTCTGTATCATAGGTTGCTTTCTACTTACGTTCTGGCATCTTAGCATGTGGCTCATATTCTCTGGGTCATCTCACAGCCCCATGTGGTTGCTGGAACTCCTGCCATCACATTTCTACTTTACAGAGGAAGTAAGACAAAGGGGAGGAGGAAAAAGGGACATTCTAGAAGTTTCACTAACTGACATATCAGCAGTGATTGGAGGTTGAGAAATATATATATATTTTAAAGCTGGGCACAGTGTTGCCCCAATAATATAAAAGTTCTGTTAGCTCAAGAATGAGAAGACAAAAAAATTCAATTAAAAAATAAGCTAAGAGTTTAAACAGACAGTTCCTCAAAGAAGATATACAAATGGCCAATGAAAACAAAAAAAGATGCTTACCATCTTTAGCCATCAGGGAAATGCAAATCAAAACCACAATGAAATACCACTTCATATCCACGAGGACAGCTATAATCAAAAACAGGTAATATCAAATGTTGGGCAGGATACGGAGAAATTAGAATCCTCAAACACTGCTGGTGGAAATGTAATGTGGGGCAGCCCTTTGGAAGACAGTCTGGCAGTTTCTCAAAGGATAAATATAGAGTTACCATATGATCCACTTACAATTCCACTTGTAAGGAAAAAATTGCCAATAAACTAGTTGAAATATATGAGGTCTGGTTCTATTTGTAACATTTTATTTCAGGCTCCTAGCAAAGTGCCTGGTACCTAGTAAGCACTCAATATTCATAGTTGAATAAATGAATATGTTGAAACTGTGAGTATTTTAGAATGAAATCTCCACACGGCAAAGAATCATGTCCTCCTTTGGAATCCATTCATTACTGTATAGAATTCAATATCTTGATACTAAAAGTATTATATTTTTATTGATACTATTTGGAAATGGAAATGGAAATATTCGGCCACACAAAAATTTGTACATGAACGTTCATAGTAGCATTATTCGTAATAGCCAAAAAATGGAAAGAACCAAATGTCTCTCAACTGACGAATGAAGAAATAAAAAAAATGTGGTATAAACCATACAATGGAATACTGTTCAGCAATTAAGAGGGATGAAGTACTGATACATGCTACAACACAGATGAACTTTGAAAACATAATGCTAAGTGAAAGAAGCCAGACGCAAAGGACCACATGTTGTATAACTTCATTTATATAAACTGTTTAAAAACAGTTCTGTTGGTGAGAAAGACGGGAAGAATGAATATCAGGTAAGAAACTGGCTGTTTCCACCACAGTTAATATTCAGATCATATAAAGCTCCTATGAATCAATTTTAAAAATTAATGACTTAGCAGGAACATGAAGAAGGACATGAAAAGGCATTTTGTAAAATAAATACAAATACATAGACATATAAAAAAAACCCTCACCAACAATCAAAAATGCAAATTAAAATAATTTTCTGGTTATTTGATAATAGCTATTATTAAAAAGACAAGAAAAACAAATGTTGGTGAGGATGTGGAGAAAAGGGAATCCTCACACACTGTTGGTGGGAATGTAAATTGGTGCAGCCACTATGGAGAACAGTATGGAGATTCCTCAAAAAAATTAAAAATAGAACTACCATATGATTCAGCAATTCCACTTCTAGGTATTTATCTGAAGAAAACAAAAGTACCAATTCAAATGATATGTGCACCCCTGTGTTCATTGCAGCACTATTTACAATAGGTAGATATGGAAGTAACGTAAGTGTCCATCCGTAGATGAATGGATAAAGAAGATGTGTGTGTGTGTCTGTGTGTGTGTGTGTGTGTGTGTGTCTGTGTGTAGTGGAATATTACTTGGCCATAAAAAAGAATGAAATCTTCCATTTGTGGCAACATGGATGGACTTAGGGGATATTATGCTAAGTAAAATAAGTCAGACAGAGAAAAACAATACCACATGATTTCAATTTTATGTGGAATCTAAAAACCAAAACAAATGAAGAACCAAAACAGAAGCTGACTCATAGATACAGAGAAAAAACTGGTAGTTGCCAGAGGGGCAGGGGATGGAGGGATGGGTAAAACAGATGAAGGGGATTGAGAGGTACAAACTTCCAGCTATAAAATAAATCATGAGGATATAATGTACACATAGGGAATATAGTCAATATTGTACAACTTTGTATGCTGACAGATGGTAACTCGTCTTATTGGGGTGATCATTCCATAATGCATAAAAACATCAAATCACTATGTTGTATACCTGAAACGAATATAATATTGCATGTTAATTATAACTTTAAAAATGCCATAATAAACTAACCTCCCTGAAAAAAATAATATCGACATATCTATTTTTCAGTCTATTAAGACTGGTAAAGATAAATACATACACTTTGAACCAGAAACTGCACCTCCTAAGAATGTATTCCACAGAGCCATGTTACTCAAAATGCGGTCCACGGACCAGCAGAATTGGTATCACTTTAAGGGGTCGAAATCTACATTTTAATGAGCTCCTCAGGCAATTCCTATGCACAGTAAAATTTGAGAAGTACTGCTACAGAGTACTCACACCGAAGAGCAAAGATATATCTATGAGGATTTCTATTGCAGGATTGTTTATAATGTTGATAATTTTCTTTAAAGTTAATACACCTCGGGCTTCCCTGCTGGCGCAGTGGTTGAGAATCTGCCTGCCAATTCAGGGGACACAGTTTCGAGCCCTGGTCTGGGAAGATCCCACGTGCCGCGGAGCAACTAGGCCCGTGAGCCACAAGTAATGAGCCTGCGCGTCTGGAGCTTGTGCTCCACAACAAGAGAGGCCCGACAGTGAGAGGCCCGCGCACCACGATGAAGAGTGGCCCCCGCTCGCCGCAACTAGAGAAAGCCCACGCACAGAAACAAAGACCCAACACAGCCACAAATAAATAAAATTAAAAAAAAAAAAGGTTAATACTCCTCAACAGAAAACAGTTAAAAAATTACCATATAGCTATATAATGGAAGACTTAGAAAACTATAAACAAAGAGGTAGATAAATGTTTAGTAATATGAAAGATGTCTAAGACATATTGTTAAATGAAAATAATCCAGATGTATGTATGATGGATACCATTTTTGTCTTTTAAGAATCTATATATTAATGAGAGTGGTGCTGAGGGGGATCATGGACTTTTATGTTCCTCTATACACACATCTCTACTATTGCGTTTTTTTTTTGTTTTTTTTTTTTTTTGCGGTACGCGGGCCTCTCACTGTTGTGGCCTCTCCCGTTGCGGAGCACAGGCTCCAGACGCGCAGGCTCAGTGGCCATGGCTCACGGGCCCAGCTGCTCCGCAGCATGTGGGATCTTCCCGGACCGGCGCACGAACCCGTGTCCCCTGCATCGGCAGGCGGACTCTCAACCACTGCGCCACCAAGGAAGCCCTATTTGCATTTTTATTTTAATTAAATAGTACTTTTGTAATCGAAGGAGATGTTCTCTAGACCAGGCACTGGGGGAAGGATGTCACTGAGAAGGACGTGGAGTTTCTAGCTCTCATTACACGGCATCGATTCAGTCCTTGTCAACAAAACAAAATAAAATCTCCAGCGGCTCCTTACAGCTTTTGGGATAAAGTCCAACCGTCTGTTGCTCCTCCCTCATGCCCCTGAGTGCACCTCCGCTCCCTCCAGCAGAACCCCTGCCTTCCTTCCACTGACACTGAGCTCTTTCTCCTCCAAGACTTAACACCGGCGCCTCTTCTGTCTAGAGTCTCTGCCCTGAACATGTGATATTATGTGCACATGTGTATTATAAGATTATCCCCTGGCTCCCACGTACCAAAAAGAAAAAAAAAAAAAAATTTCAACAAGATTATCCCCTGGCACTTCGTAAAAGCCCTGTAAGTGCTGGGTTTCATTATTATAACATATTTCTCATTATATTGAATTACTTGTCCACTAACCCTATCCCTGGACTGTAAGCCCCCTGAAGACAAGGCCTGTGTTTTACTGTCCTTGAGTGCCCAGCCAGTCCAGCTGGGCAGAGAGTAAGTGCTTAACAAAAGCATGCTAAATGATCCCTCCCTTTCCTCTGCGCCAAGGAAGAAAATCACATCCTTTCTCTCTGACTACCTCAAACCACCTGGATGTTCCCCTTCTCCACACTCCAGCAATGTGATAACTCCTTTGCAAAGCACTTCTAGCCCTTCAGAAAGCTTTCCTATCTACTCTTTTTTTTCCCCATTAATTAATTAATTTATTTATTTTTGGCTACATTGGGTCTTCGTTGCTGCGCACAGGCTTTCTCTAGTTGCTGTGAGCGGGGGCTACTCTTTGTTGCGGTAAGCGGGTTTCTCATTGCAGTGACTTCTCTTGTTGCAGAGTATGGGCTCTAGGCACGTGGAATTCAGTAGTTGTAGCTCGTAGGCTCAGTAGTTGTGGTGCATGGGCTTAGTTGCTCCATGGCATGTGGGATCTTCCTGAACCAGGGCTCGAACCCGTGTCCCTGCATTGGCAGGCGTATTCTTAACCACTGCGCCACCAGGGAAGTCCCCTATTTACTCTTTTTTATTCCTCACAACAACCCCAGGACCGAGGAAACAGGCAAGGGGTGGGTGGGAGATGTTTACGAGGGTTAACTAAGTGAAGGCGGTAACTCACACTCTTTTAAGTGTCCAGCAGTCTTTTGAGGTGGACATGTTTATCCCCATTTCAAAAATGTGAGAATGAAACCTCAGTAAAATGATATAACCTGCTGAGGAACACGCAGCTATTAAGTGGTGGAGTGCGTTTGGAACCTGCTCTCTCTGACTTTAAAACCCCAGCTAGTTCCATGATACCAAGTGAACAGATTTGTCTGTGAACGGTATTAGCCGAGCCAGACAAGGCAGGAGGTAGTATTTCCCGATTTTCAACTCAACACATCTGTCATCAGACCACTTTTCCTGTTGTATAGTCTGTAACGCAAACGTTAACAATTAATCACATGACATGTTACCTTGTGACCTAATTGTTTTATTTACATTAGATTCTACAGGATTGGTAATATCCCCCTTCCCCCATGCAGGAATATTAGCTTCGCTAAGCCTTAATTTCCTCTTCTCCCAAATATCTATCCCACAGGACTGATGTGGAGATTCAATAGCACTCGCAAAGGCATCTCACACAATGTCTGGCAGAAATATCTGGCACAATGTCCCTCCAGAAATATTTGTTGCATCTCAACCTCTCTTTTCCATCTCCTTCAACAAGTCACACAGGCTTGAGTGCCTGGGTGTGGCTGTACCAATTCTTGTTGATTATTTATATGACAGTGCCGGATGAGGATTATTTTAGTGGGCTCCTGCTGGATTTTCTCCCTTTATATCCCACAGAAGGTTTGCATCAAAAGATGAGGATGGAAATGGTCCCAAGCTGGGTTTAGCAATCGATACAGTGCTTCAGCATACATCACACTCTTACTCCATCCCTGTCAGCTGGTATAGTTAAACTTATTTTATAGATGAGAAAGTGGGGTCTTAGGTAACTTGCTAGCGAATTACAGATCTGTCAAGACTCCAAAACAGGCTTTTTTTTTTTTTTTTGGCTTCCCTGCGTAACTTGTGGGATCTTAGTTCCCTGACCAGGGTTCGAACCCAGGCCACAGCAGTGAAAGTGCTGAGTCCTAACCACTGGACGGCCAGGGAATTCCCAACAATCCAGGTCTTAAGATACATCGGGCCTGGGCTCCTTCCACTCCAGGAAGCCACCTGCTAGAGGTCTACCTGAAAATAATTATTGGGTGGGACCAATAATTATTGGTGGGGGAACCAGACCAAATACCACTTGGTAGGTATTTCTTTCCTTTCTTTTTTTTTTTTCTCTTTATAGTCCCTGAGCCTCTCCTTGTCCCATCATGAGGTCTTAATTTATTTTATTTACTTTTGCTGTGTTGGGTCTTTGTTTCTGTGCCAGGACTTTGTCTAGTTGTGGCAAGTGGGGGCCACTCTTCATCACGGTGTGCGGGCCTCTCACTATCGCGGCCTCTCTTGTTGCGGAGCTCCAGATGTGTAGGCTCAGTAGTTGTGGCTCACGGGCCCAGTTGCTCCGCGGCATGTGGGATCTTCCCAGACCAGGGCTCGAACCCGTGTCCCCTGCATTAGCAGGCAGATTCCCCACCACTGCGCCACCAGGGAAGCCCCCTCTTTTTTTTTTTTTTTTATAAGTTTATTTATTTACTTATTTTGGCTGCAGTGGGTCTTCGTTGCTGCGCATGGGCTTTCTCTAGTGGTGGTGAGAGGGGGCTACTCTTGTTGGGTGTGCGGGCTTCTCATTGCGGTGGCTTCTTTTGTTGGGAGCACCGACTCTAGGCGCGCAGGCTTCAGTAGTTGTGGTACTTAGGTTTCAGTAGTTATGGCTCGCGGGGTCTAGAGGGCAGGCTCAGTAGCTGTGGTGCACGGAACGTAGGATTTCCCTGGACCAGGGCTCGAACCCGTGCCCCATGCATTGTCAGGTGGATTCTTAACCACTGCGCCACCCACCACTTGATATTTCTTGCCCTTCTTCCCCACCTTTTGCTTCAGGGAATGAGTTTCTTTTGAATTCACAGTACTTCTGCATTGAGGTTGTCCGGTTCCTTTAAGGTCTCGCATGATGCAATGGCTAGCCCGCCCCTGTCCCGCCCCTCAGCTCTACTAAGCCACGCCCACTGGCTTTTTCAGCGGGCCAATTACCGCCCTTCATTCGGGTTCCTAGGACTGGGAAATTGGGCTCGTAACCAGGCAACTACCGGTCTACTTGCTTCGCGGCGGATTTTCAGTTCGGTTATTCGCAGCTCTTCTCTCAACGGCTGCCAGCTGCGGAAGGCGAGTGCCCGGCCCCCCCCGTTGCCATAACAGCAGTACACAACTCCTTCTCCCTTGCCCTCTACCAAACAGTCCTTCCCTCTGGGGCCAAGACCTCTCCAGTAGAGCTTCTAGTTGAGCAGAACCAGGGTCTGCGCCCCTTTGCAAAGGAGGATTGATTGAGTGGGAGGGTTGGAGGCTGCGTGTCAGGCTGGTGTCCCAGAGGGGACAGGGAAATGGGTCTACGCGGCGTGGGAGAGTTAGAAGAGAGGAGTAGAGCAGGGGTTATAGAGATGGAAGGGGATGGGAAGGGGCAGTAGGGAGGTTTGGAGGAGAACGTGGCTTAAGGCAGAAGTGGGGAGAACTAAAGAGAGGGAAGTCTAGGAAGCTGGACACCGAGCTGCTGGAGGAGTTGGAGCCCCTGAGAAGGGCAGGAAATGTCTTGGGGGTCTGGGAAGGCATCCAAGTGAGAGGGGTCCTTGGTGGGAAGTATGAAGTGGAGGTTGGGAGTCAAAATGAGATGTTCACAGGGATGAGGAAAGAAGCATCGCTGGCAGGAGGTCTGGGGTGATAGGGTGATGAGAGGGGTACCCATTCGTGGAGGTGAGGGAGGGAGCGTTGGCAGACGCTGAGGAGACCTTCTTTCTCAGGGCCGGGACCTAGCTGGTTTTGACTCCAGAGCCTTCAGCAGGGAAGAAAAATGTCAGATGAAGATGATCTGGAAGACTTTGAGTCAAACCTGGATGGTCTGGAAAGGGAAGACGACGAGAAGGAGACAGAGGAGTGGGAGGACCACAGGAAAGAGGGAGAAGACTCTGAGGAAGTGAGAGCTTGGAAACAGAGGGGCCGGGATTAAGGGCTGGGGAGAAAGGGATGCCTGAGTCCGCTTCCTCCTGCAGTGGATGTCCACGCCCCTCACAGAGGACATGGTGAAGGAAGGGCTTTCTGCGCTCTGCAAGACGGGTAATGGACTGGCCCATGCTTACGTCAAGCTGGTGGTTAAAGACAGGTGTGTTCATGGGGGACCAGGAGAGGTCTGAGGATGTGGGACCCAGTGCCCTTTCTCAGCCTCCATCCTGGGTGTTTCGGCTGAGGTTGGATATCTGGCATCCTGGACCAGCGAGGAGGGAAGGATAGAGTCTACTTTTCAGGACGCTGTGACTCCCTGTGTCAGAGCTGGCCTGGGCAATTGGAGGCTGTGAGGGTATGGGATGGGGGTGGAGATTCCTGTTGGACTACCTCACTAGTCTTTCAGAGTGTCGCTTCTCGGCCCTTCACAGACACAAGGTCCCTGCCCACCGTTGAGAACCCACCTACCTTCTCTTCCCCCTCCCCAGCCCTCCCTTCTGTCAGCCCATCTCCTCTCCACTCTAAGCCATCTTCACACTGCCCTCTGCTTTAGTACCTCTGATAGTCCTTGCTGGATTCTTAACCCTGACCCTGGCCTCTACCATCTCCTAGGGATCTGACAGACATCCACTTGCTGCGTTCCTACATCCATCTGCGCTTTGTGGATGTTTCCAGAAACCACTTGACAGACTTGTCCCCACTCAATTGCCTCACCCACCTGCTCTGGCTCAAGGCTGACGGCAACAGGCTGCGGAGTGCCCGGTTGAGCGAACTGCCCTACCTGCAGATCGCCAGCTTTGCCTATAACCAGATCACCGACACTGAGGGCATCTCTCATCCTCGTCTGGCCAGCCTGGATCTCAAAGGTGGGGCCTTGGGATGGGCCTCACAAGATTCCTTCCTCGCCTGGGGCCGACATAAGTGGGCAGTGTGGTCCTTGGCTGTGCCACACAGCAATCTGCATTCATTCATTCACTCATTCACGATGGTTCACGATGACAGTTCTGTGTGCTGGAGATGTAGCAGTGAACAAAACAAAGAAAATCCCTCTTCTCCTGTAGCTTACATTGTAGTCAAGGGAGGCAGGCAATTATCAGTGATCAGTATTTTATTTTTAATTTTTGGCTGCACTGCGTGGCATGTGGGATCTTAGTTCCTCAAGCAGGGATCAAACCCGTATCCCCTGCAGTGGAAGGATGGAGTCTTAGCCACTGGACCACCAGGGAAGTCCCAATGATCACAATAAATAAGTAAATTTAGGGACTTCCCTGGGGGCCAAGACCCGCGCAGTGGTTAAGAATCCGCCTGCCAATGCAGGGGACACAGGTTCGAGCCCTGGTCCAGGAAGATCCCACATGCTGCGGAGCAACTAAGCCCGCGAGCCACAACTCCTGAGCCCGTGCGCTGCAACTACTGATGCCCGCGCACCTAGAGCCTGTGATCCGCAACAAGAGAAGCCACCGCAGTGAGAAGCCCGCTCACTGCAACTAGAGAAAGCCTGTGCGCAGTAACAAAAGACCCAACACGGCCAAAAATAAATAAATAAAAATTTAAAAAAATAAGTAAATTTATAAAGCATGTTAAAAGGAGATAAGTGCTATGGAAAAAATCAGGGTAAAGGAAAAGGGGGGAGCAGGGGTGGCGATTTCAAACAGGTTGGTTAGGACAAATGTCATTGGGAAGTTGACATTGGAGCAAAGACTTGAAGGAGGAGAGGGAGTTAGCCATATAGATTGCTGGGCACCCTTCATTCACTCCTCAAAGACTTAGGTGGGCACATCCGTCGGGCCCTTGGACTTGCCAGACCACTGTCCAGGGCTCCGCAGCCCTTAAGTCTGGAGCTGTCCCTCCTCGTATCACCTGGCATTAGAGAAGATGATGCAGAGGCTCCCCAAATTCAGGCTCTACTGCTGAACATTTGAAGTGGCCCTTTGAACTCTTGACACCCTCCTTCTCAGGGAACCACATCCACATGGTGACAGGTCTGGACCCCCAGAAGCTGATGAGCCTGCACACACTGGAGCTTCGGGGGAACCAGCTGAACAGCACCGTGGGAATCAACCTTCCTAAGCTGAAGAACCTCTTCCTGGTAGCTCACTGGGTCAGAGGGTGGTTGGTGCCGGGAAGGGGGCGCTGTCCTGGGGGCCAGGATGCCCGGTTCTAGTAGACTCGCCTACTAACTTCATCATCATCGTAATTGGTATCATTTCCTGAGTGCTTACTCGGTGCCAGATGCTGTGTGGATTCAGAGTCAAAACAGACAAGGTGCTCAGCACCTCGCAGGGCTGATAATACACGATGTGTGGATAATACAGAGACAGTTTGCTTTGATACAGGTAGCAGCACCTTGTGCATAACTGAGGTTCAGATCAGGCTAAGGAGGCCACTTATGTGTCTAGGCTTTTAGACTCTTGAGTCGCCTCATTCCAGGATGGAGCTGAAGCCATTTCTCCTCAGTGGAGCAGTGAGGCTCTTGGCGCGGGCGGTGGGCTGAAGCATCTCCTCCTTAATCAGAGGTGGCCGTGCTGGGATGGGCAGTAGGAGTCACTGCTGAGCTGTCTCTGGGTTGGCAGCTTCTTCTGGATTCTTTACTCTCTACGCGGGTCTCTACCCACCTCCACTCCCCTCCTGTACCCTCTCTACCTCTTAGATTTGCCCTTTTGCTGCATCCCTTTCTGATTTCCTTCCCTCTCCTTGCTCCCCTCTCCCAATCGATCTACTGTATCCTGGGGTCTAGGCCCAGAACCTGTTGAAGAAGGTGGAAGGCTTGGAAAGCCTAAGCAATCTCACTACCTTGCATCTTCGAGACAACCAGATTGAAACTCTGAGTGGCTTCTCCAAGGAAATGGAATCACTGCAGTACCTCAACCTAAGGTAGGAGCCCCCTCCAGGCCCCCCGTGCCTCTACCCTTGACCAGGAGCCACCTTTGCCCCTATGTTTCTCCCTGGTCCCAATCCCCCAGTTCTAGACCACCCCCAGATTCTCACCTCATCCTCCGTCCTGATCCTCCCCCGTCCTGTCCTTACTTTCTTCTGCATCAGTCCTAATTACAGCACTGAGACCTTTGTAGCCTGAGACCCCTGAACCCTATTCATTCAACCCACATATTGAGAACGTACTACGTGCCAGGCCTTGTGCTGTGTTCCGGGAACCATCTGAAGGAATCAGAGATGGTCCCTGTTCTCAGGGACTCACAGTCTGGCTCCATCCCATATAAGTTTCCACTGCCCTTCTCCATCTCCTGAGCCCCAATTCCCCTTCCAGTTTCCTGCCTCTCTTCTCCTGAGCCCCACCTGTAATGGGCCCCATACTGCTATAAAACACAAGACATGCTCAGATTTGTTTTGTTTTCCATAAATTTATTGATTTATTTATTTTTGGCTGCGTTGGGTCTTCGTTGCTGCACAGGCTTTCTCTAGTTGCGGCGAGCAGGGGCTACTCTTCATTGCGGTGCACGGGTTTCTCATTGCGGTGGCTTCTCTTGTTGCGGAGCACAGGCTCTAGGCACGCTGGCTTCAGTAGTTGTGGCACGCGGGCTCAGTAGTTGTGGCTCGCGGGCTCTAGGACGCAGGCTCAGTAGTTGTGGCGCACGGGCTTAGTTGCTCCGCGGCATGTGGGATCTTCCCGGACCAGGGCTCGAACCCGTGTCCCCTGAATTGGCAGACGGATTCTTAACCACTGCGCCACCAGGTAAGTCCCCGTGCTCAGATCTGAGGTGAGAAGAGTATTTAAAAGAAAATCTCTAGATGGAAAGGCACTGAGGATCAGGGGCGATTCTCTTGCAGCAACTCTTGTCGGATGGAGGATTTTATGTGTGTATCTTTAAGCAAAGACGTAAGGAAATTGCCTCTTTCGTCAGCAAAGACAAATCCTCGATTCTGGCAGTGGAAAAAGAGTCTCCATGTAGGGAGTGGTGGTTGTACCTTGAAGCCCAAAGTCCTGCTTTGACTGCTGGAGCGATCTCTTGCTAATTAGCTCTGCCCCCTTGGTCTGGTAGGGTGCAGGGGGTATGGTTTTCCTGTTAATGGTCTAGACAGGGATAATGGACCTTCCTCAGTGGCTATTTACCAGGGATGTTTAGAAGTAAGTGTTGGGCAGAGGGGTTGTCTCAGTGACTGGGAGGTGCCCCTGGGGCCAAAGACCTGCAAGCAAGGACAGTCCAGCCTCTGAGGCGTGAGGCAAGAGCATGAAAACAATACACAGTATCCTACAATGAGGTACTTGAGGGGAGGAAGCTTATCCTTCAGGCTCGGAGGCCCCGACCCATCCCCAGCGCCAGGCTCCTTCCTGTGGGAGCACCGAGACAGCACCATCTCCATGACCCTAGAGCCCATTTCCTTCTCCACTGGCTCGGTCCTGCCTTCTAACCTTTGGTTAAGTGTGATGACACAGAAATCTGTCCCTACAAAGGAGATTCCCCCCTACTCCCCAACTACAAGACAGGGCTGATACCTAGCTCTGCTGCTCCAAAAAGATAAATATGACACATTACAGAATAGACAGTGGCGCCTAGGGATTCCCTGAAGGGCGGAACAGGACAGGAGTAGGGTTACCCAGCGTCTCTGCAGCAAATCTGGCAGTGCGTGGCAGGCCAGTCCACAGAGGCCATGTTTCTAGAGAAACCAGAGCCCAGTGGGAGACTCCCCCGAGGGCCCATACCTGGTAGCTGGCCTCCGAAGCCCATCGTTCTCTCGTGAACACCTCCCCCCACACCGGCAGGGGCAACATGGTGGCTGACCTGGGGGAGCTCGCCAAGCTGCGGAACCTGCCCAAGCTGCGAGCCTTGGTGCTGCTGGACAACCCGTGTACGGACGAGAACGACTACCGCCGGGAGGCCCTGGTGCAGGTGGCGCATCTCGAGCGCCTGGACAAGGACTTCTACGAGGAGGAGGAGAGGGCTGAGGCTGACGAGATCCGGCAGAGGGTGAAGGAGGAGGCCGAGCCCGAGCCCGAGCCCGAATTGGAACTGGACCAGTCATCGATCTCGCAGTTCCCCTAGCCTCCAAGGACAGTAAGGAAGGGGGCAGGGAGGCCAGAAGAGGAGGCCAAGGGCCTGGCGGACGGGAAGGGAAGTTGCTGTAGGAGGAGGTGGGTGAGGGAGGCAGAGGCAAGGAGAACCCCTGGGGAGACCTGGGTTAGGAGTCACAGGTGAGGAGAAAGAACCAGAAGAGCCTGGGAGGAGCTGAGAGAGGCTTAGGAGATACATCAGGAGGCCTGAGGAGTAAGCAGTATGAATGGGGTGGCAGGCAGAGAGGTGGCTGTGGGCTGGGCAGCCACACCTGATGGGAAATGCTGGGTCTGGGGCATGGGGGGGCGGGGTTGGGGGCCGTGGTGTATGAGGATGGCAGCTGGGCCTACAGAAGGCAGGAGAGGAAGATCCTGCACTAAAGAGCAAAGCTAAGAATAACAGGACAGAAGGAAGAAAGGAGGGCAGAAGGAGGCAGGAAGAGACTGAGGCTATGAGACCAGGGAAGCGTGGCAGCTGGCACTTCAGGTGGGGCAGAGGCAGCAGTGGGAGTGCAGGGGGCCCAGAGGATTGGCTTCTGTCCTCTTCCTCCAGGAGACCAAAGATGCTGGCTCCAAGACCGAGGAGACTCCCAGTTGGGGGGGCCCACACCCCCTCTTCCGGAGACAGAGGACGCCTTCTCTTGCCCCAGGCCTAGGAATTCATCACAGCCCGCCTCCCAGACTCTGTGACGGGCACCTGGGCAGCGGTGACTGCGCGGGAGCAGCCCCTCGGGTAGGCCTGGTGGGAACCAGGCCTGGATGGGCCAGGGGAGGCTTGAGGAACTGGCTGCGGAGGCGGCGGCCTGGAGTGTTAGGAACAGTTGTTCGTTTTTCCAATAAAGAGGCATTTTGATACTCTCGTGTCTGACTGGGTTTGTGAGACACTGAGGCTGTCACGGGCTTGCTTCACTGGCGTCAGGCTGAGATTGTTACTTTCCACGGGGTCGGGGCGTGGGTATGAGCGCGCGTGGGCGGCGGGGGTATAGGTCGTGGGTGGCCCCCAGCCCCTCCTACATCGCTCTCCTCCTGCCCTCCCCGCCCCATCCCATCGGTACCCCCCCTCCTCCGCGCTCCTACGTGCGCCTCCGCTGGCGGCTCCTGAATCATCGGGGGCTCCGGGTCACATGCGCCCGCCCGGCCCTATCCGCGCCTCCCCCGCCCGCCGCCCGGGCGCCGCAGCCGCCGCCACCGCCACTCCCGCTCTCTCTGCGCCGCCACCACCACCACTGCCAGCGCCACCGACAGCGCCACCGCCACAGGCTGGGTCTGCAGCCCCGAGGTGAAGCCCCAGACGAGCCCCGCGCCCCTCCGGCCCCCTCCCCTCGCCGCCGCGCCCCCGCCCCTCTCCCCGGGCCTCGCGCATCCCTCGCCCCGCGGCGCTGCGCACCTGCTTCGCCACCAGCGCCCCGCAGGCACCTCCTTCCCCAGCCTTCCCGGACCGCTCGTCTCGGTTTCAGGCTGTCGCCCCCTCCTCATTCGTGCGCCAGGCCTCTGCGCACCTGTGTCTAACTGCGCCTTTCTCCACCCTTGTCTGCCCCCTCCCCATGCCCCTTTTCGCCTCCGGTTCTGTCGATGATAAGGTTTCGCGGTCTCCCCGGGCTGTGCATTTTTACCCTGGCACGTCCTTTGGCTCTGCATCGGGGAAATGTCTTTCTCACCCTTCCTCGGCGTCCGCAGACTTCCTCTAGACGCCCCTCTCCCACTCCTCTCCCGCATCGCCCACTCCGGTTACAGTGTTTCCACTGCACCGGGGAGGGATGGGAAGAAGGGACAATTTGTCTAGGGGCCGGGGGAGGACTGGCCCAGCCGTGCCTCTCCCCACGGGTCTCTCTTCGTCCTCCTCCCTCCCCACGGCAACCCTCAGAGACTGAGGACCCTCTCGCAGACTTCTCTACTGTACATCCCTCGGGAAGAGGAGGGACATACATTTGGAGGGAGATTGGGACCTTGGAGTGGGGGTTGGAGCATTAGATTGTGGGGGATGGGGGCTCAGGAGGAGAGGCCTCCCGCTGCCCATACGACCCATGCTCTTCTGGGCTCCAAGGAGAAATGCAAACCTAGCAGCCGGACCGCCCTGAGGAGATCTGGGGGAACCCCACCAGCCGGCTGCTGAGGGGGCGAGGGAACCACTGCCGTTCCCCTCCCCTCCCCTCCTCACTGCGGAGTCCTCCCATCTCGTTTTTTTTTTTTTAACATCTTTATTGGGGTATAATTGCTTTACAATGGTGTGTTAGTTTCTGCTTTATAACAAAGTGAATAAGTCTCATCTCGTTTTTGATCCTATCCCGCCCCCCACTGCAGTGACCTCCCCTTCCTCACTGCATTGACCTTCTCCTCTCCCCACGGGCGGGGGGATGCCTTCTACAGCCGACGACTGCAGCCAGCTCCTCGTCACCCCCCCCACACCCCGCCCAGTGCAGTAACCTCTTTCCCATCCCTCCCAGCCTCCCAGCCTTTGGCCCCTCCCACTGGTCTCAGGCTCCACCCCTCTAAGCCTCTTACCTTTCTCCTTCCTTCCCTTCCACCCAAGGAGATCCCAGCCATCATGTCCATTGAGAAGATCTGGGCCCGGGAGATCCTGGACTCCCGTGGGAATCCCACGGTGGAGGTGGATCTCTACACTGCCAAAGGTAATGGGCAGGGCCTTCCCACAGCCGCCATGCTGGCTTTGCCCTCGCCTGGCATGGGAGGCTCCCCGGGGATTCCCAGTGGGGATGGGGCGCTGGGCCAGGCTCACGAGCCTGCAGCGGGGCGGGGTGGATCCTCCTTTTCCAGGGGAGCCAGGATAGGCCGGTCTCTGTGTGCTAGTTTAGTGTGTGATACACAGCCTGCCTCTGCCCTCTGTGTTCACCGTGTGTGCGTGTGTGTACCGTGTGTGCGTGCACCGTGTGTACTGCCTGCGTAGCTTCATTTCTGTGGGTTCCCACTTGCGCACGTGGGACCTTAGTTGGGTGGATGAGGAGGCCAGTGCTTGTGCATCCGCCTCCGTGCGTGTGTCCGGGTGGGGCGGGGCGGGGGGGTCGTTAAGGAGCACTGGTGGAAGAAGGCTGGATGCGGCTGCGGGGGCGTAGAGCTGGAAGGCTGAAGAATCTCTGGTCCCTGTGGTGTCCTCTCCCTCCATCCTGATTCCACGTTCCCCTCCCAGGGCTTTTCCGGGCTGCCGTGCCCAGTGGAGCCTCCACTGGTATCTATGAGGCCCTGGAGCTAAGGGATGGGGACAAACAGCGTTACTTAGGCAAAGGTGAGGCCCTTTGTCTTTTCCCGGCTCTCCCGTCCCTCTACTGGGGACCTCACACCAGTCCCCAGCCCTCTTCCTGCATGCCTTCCCCCAACCTTTCCTCTTCGGGCCCCGCCTGGCCTGAGCCGGCCTGACCTCTCCACCTCTCCCTAGGTGTCTTGAAGGCAGTGGACCACATCAACACCGCCATCGCCCCGGCCCTCATCAGCTCAGTGAGGCCCGCTCTTTGCTGGGGGTGGGGACCAGGGTCCTGGAAGGAACCCTGGATTAGGGGACGATGAAGGAGAGGGAGAAAGGCCCACCTCTTGGGAATCATGGTTACCGGGGAAGGATGCCCCCTGCTCCCATGGAGCTTCAGGTCCCCTAATCCAGACAGGCCGCTGTTGCAGGAAGCTGGTTGGACCCTGGCTAGATGTGAGCCTGTGTGTGGATGTAGGGGGCCCTCTGGCTTAGGGTCCAGCCTTCATCCTGGCTTTGGGTGATGGAGGTTCTGCTCACAGGGTCTCTCTGTGGTGGAACAAGAGAAGCTGGACAACCTCATGTTGGACTTGGATGGGACTGAGAACAAGTGTAAGCAGGGGCTGGGAGAGAGTCGGGGTGGGGAGGGAACTCACGGAGCAGATGGAGAACTGAGGGGCCAGCGCTGTGGGGGGCTTCTTAGGAAGGATGACCTGGGACTTCCCTGGAGGTCCAGTGGTTAGGACTCCACGCATGAGCTTCCGCTGCAGGGGGCACGGGTACGAGCCCTGGTGGGATCCTGCAGGCTGTGAGGTGTGGCCAAAAAAGAAAAAAAAAAGAGAGAAGGATGACCCGAGGAGGACTAGCCCTTCAAGAAAGCATGAGTTTAACGCCAGTGGGAGGGGAATGACATTAGACAGAAGGGAGGACTTTGCAGCATAAGGAGGGGGGAGTTGGTGGCAGATAGTCTGTGGTCTCAGGGGTGTTTAGCAATAGTGCCGCTCTCTGCCCTTTCCACTCACCTCCCCTCGCCGCCCCCCACTATTTTCAGGAGAGGATGGATGAGGTGTTGCAGGAGTGGAGAGGGAGGAGGGGGGTCTCCTTTACTGGCTCCTTTTGGGGAGTGTAGGTGGAGGCGAGGCCTGGAAGGGGAAGGGGATGTGTTTGCTCAGTGCCTTCCTCTGTAATCTCCCAGCCAAGTTTGGGGCCAATGCCATCCTGGGTGTGTCCCTGGCCGTGTGTAAGGCAGGGGCGGCCGAGCAGGAATTGCCCCTCTACCGCCACATTGCTCAGCTGGCCGGGAACTCAGACCTCATCCTGCCTGTGCCGGTGAGACTATGACCTGCCCCTCCCAGGGGTGGGTGGGGAGGGAGTATGAAGCCTTGTGAGGACTGATGGGGCGCAGCTAAAGAGAAAGGATGGGGACAGGGGACTCTGAGTCCAGGAAGCTGGAGGAAGTTTGGGATTTGGGGTTGACACTCCCAGGGGCGGAGAGGGAAGTGCTCTGTGACTTTTCTGTCCTCCTGTGGCTCCCAGGCCTTCAATGTGATCAATGGGGGCTCCCATGCTGGGAACAAGCTGGCCATGCAGGAGTTTATGATCCTCCCAGTGGGCGCTGAGAGCTTTCGGGATGCCATGCGACTCGGGGCGGAGGTCTATCACACACTCAAGGGCGTCATCAAGGACAAGTATGGCAAGGATGCCACCAACGTGGGAGATGAAGGTGGCTTTGCCCCCAATATCCTGGAGAACAGTGAAGGTGAGGCCAGGAACCCCACTCCTAGCTCTAAGTCTCACTCCATCCCGGGACATCAGGAAGGGCCACACACTTCACCAAGTCCCGAGGAGGCTGCGTGAGGGTCCCTGAGCTAATTCCAAGAGGTTCCATTCCTCGGAGTGGGTGCCAGAGGGCCTAACAAATTCACATGCAGGCCTGAGAGGACATTCTTTATCCACCCAGCCAGATCTGTAAGCATCTGCAAGTTCCCACTGGAGCCCCTGGGGATGCTGGGAGATGGTCTAGGTGACCTGTGGGATCCGTCCCCACCTTTAACTCCGATGGATCCTCAGTTTGATGAGATACACCATACTGCAGGGAATCCACTCCAAATCTATCCCATTCCCACCCCAACCTCTTAGACTTCTAGGATTTCTAGCCTTTCTCTGCCCTGGGAGAAGCCTTATAGTGAAGAGCAACTATACAAGCAGGTAGTGGCTAAGAGTTAACTTTCTGGGGCCAAATTGCCTGGATTTGAACCTTGCCTTGAAGAGTTTCTGGCTGGGGATCTTGCTCACTTAACTTCTCTGTGCTTGTCTTTCTCATCTGTAAAGTGGGAACAACAGTCTCTACCTCTTAGCATATTGTGAGGATTAAATGAGATCGTATGTGTAAGTGCTTAGGTGACATAGTTAAGCCCTCAATAAATTATAGCTATTTAAAACAAAACAAACAAACAAACAAACAAACAAACAAAACTGGGCTTCCCTGATGGCGCCGTGGTTGAGAGTCGCCTGCCGATGCAGGGGACACGGGTGCCCCGGTCCGGGAAGATCCCACATGTCGCGGAGCGGCTGGGCCCGTGAGCCATGGCCGCTGGGCCTGCGCGTCCGGAGCCTGTGCTCCGCAACGGGAGAGGCCACAGCAGTGAGAGGCCCGCGTACCGCAACAAAACAAAACAAGACAAAACTATGGAACTTCCCTGGTGGTCCAGTGGTTAAGAGTCCATGCTTCCAATGCAGGGGCTGCGGTTCGATCCCTGGTCAGGGAACCAAGATCCCACACACCGCGTGGCACGGCCAAAACAAAAACAAAAAGACTATTATTAACACAATTCCATTCCTCTGCCTTCCTAAAAGGTGGCCTGCTCGTCGCAGACCTGAGAATAACCCCAAAACAACCTTAACCAGACCTCTCCCTAGCAACAGCCCTCCACTTCTGTTCTGAATTTCTTTCCCTCATTCCTCCTCGCCCATCGTATTCCATCCCCAGCCTTGGAGCTGGTGAAGGAAGCCATTGACAAGGCTGGCTACACAGAAAAGATCGTCATTGGCATGGATGTCGCCGCCTCGGAGTTTCATCGTGATGGCAAATACGACTTGGACTTCAAGTCTCCCGCTAATCCTTCCCGATACATCACTGGGGACCAGCTGGGGGCCCTCTACCAGGACTTTGTCAGGAACTATCCTGGTGAGAGCAAGGGCTGTGGCAGGGGGAGGGCAGGGGGCAGGCAGGGATGTGCTGGGGACAACTCTGGACCTTACGGGGGTGCTGACCCGGGTGTCAGGGAGAGATGTCCTGAGAGGAACCTGAGAACCAGGGATGGGGTGAAGGAGCCTCCTGCAGAGGTTGGGCTTTGGATGTCGTGTAATTGTGCAGGTATCTGTGGTGAATCTGTTCCATCTGCTTTGGATCCTGATTAAAGTCATGATCTCTGAAGCTGCTGGGATCAGGGGGCGGGTTTGGGAGGAACCAGGCCTGGTGAGAGGGTGACTGGAACTAGCACAGTTCAGGATCTTTGGTTGAGAAAACTGGATGCTGGGGAATTCCTGGCGGTCCAGTGCTTAGGACTCTGCACTTTCACTGCCGAGGGCACGGGTTCAATCCCTGGTCAGGGAACTAAGATCCCATAAGCCAGCAGTGTGGTGGCTGGATGCTGGATACTGAGTGGAGCTGGACGTCATGTGGGTGCGGAGGTGCTGAATCGCCCTCTCTAGGTCCCCCAGTGGTTTTTACCCCGGGATGGAGGTACTTGGCTTCCAGTTCCTGAGACAGAGCGAGAGAAAATAGACTTAGATTTTGCAGAATGAAGTTTTTAGAATAGCAACGAGGAAGGGCTTCCTGGTAGAAGATGGGAAAATACCAAGATGGGTTGTGAGAAAGTTTCTAAACTCTTGTTTTTTGAAAGGTTTTATGGAAGAATCAAGAAGCAGTTAGGGCAGGCTTGTTTCGGGGGAAGCAGGGGTGAGGAAGCTGAATTGGCCAGGGGGTCTGACCCGTCCATTCAGGGAATCTCAGCGGGGTGTTCCTGCCTGACTCAGAGCCTCCGCATCGCTCTCCCATCAGTGGTCTCTATTGAGGACCCCTTTGACCAGGACGACTGGGCTGCCTGGTCCAAGTTCACAGCCAACGTGGGGATCCAGATTGTGGGTGACGACCTGACAGTGACCAACCCAAAGCGAATCGAGCGGGCCGTGGAGGAGAAGGCCTGCAACTGTCTGCTGCTGAAGGTCAACCAGATCGGTTCGGTCACCGAAGCCATCCAAGCGTGAGTGCCTGCCGTCCCTGACTCAGCCCGTTTCTCCCAGCCCAGTCTTGCCCACAAGTGCTGAAGGGGGCAGGGAACCTGGAGTCACTTTCACGGCTCTCCTGGTTCTGCTCCCTCTGCCCAGACGTTTCTTGACCAACATAGGGGATGAGAAGAGGGTGCGGGCGTGAGGCGTTGGGGCTCAGTGCTGCTGTACGGATGCAGGTGCAAGCTGGCCCAGGAGAATGGCTGGGGGGTCATGGTGAGTCACCGCTCGGGAGAGACTGAGGACACGTTCATTGCGGACCTGGTGGTAGGGCTGTGCACAGGCCAGGTGAGCGCCAGGGAGCCCTTCGTGCAATTGGTGGGTTCTAGGCTCGGGTGGCTCTCTCCTTCCAGGTGTTTGCAGGTGTTGGGGGAATTTCAAGGGAGTATAAGTTTTCTTTCACGGGGCAAAGGGCGGCCACGGAACTGCTTCTCTTTTGTGGTGTTTCAGATCAAGACTGGTGCCCCATGCCGTTCCGAGCGTCTGGCTAAGTACAACCAGCTCATGAGGTGAGGGGACCCGGGGAATGGAAGCCCAGGGCCCAGGGGGTTATAAGCTGTGTTTCTCCACCATTTCATCTCCAGTGCCCAGGGCCTGGAGAACAAACAGTAGGCATCCAGAGAATACTTGTTTTTGATGGATGGGTTTACAGATGGCCTGATTGACAGCCCACGGAAAGCCAGGGAATGACCTCACTCAGGCCAGGACCCGGGAGCAGGTGGTGCGAGGGGCTTGGAGGATGGCGGCCCCATGGGAAGCGGGGGCGGTCCTCCTGCTTCCCTGACTCTTTCCTTTCTGACTCACCTCTCTCAGAATCGAAGAAGAGCTGGGGGACGAAGCTCGCTTCGCCGGACATAATTTCCGCAATCCCAGCGTGCTGTGATCCCTCTACCTGCCTGGAGACTTGGAACCCCTCGCCCGTCCTCCTGGAACCTCTTCTTTCCAGTCCTGCTCGAAATTTCACCCCAGACAACACCCCGGCTGACCTGCTGCGCTGCTCCTTGACTGGTCCAGCCCCTGCTGTCTCCGCTCTCGCCCACTCTGGGTTCCACACTCTCCACTCCTTCCTTTCTCTTCTCCCTCCTCAAAAACTGGCCATGGACTGAGGATGTAAGGGCATCCATGGAAGACCGATCAGGGTCCGTGCCGGAGCGTCAGGGCTGGTTGTTGCGGTGTGTAGAGGGGCCGTGTGTCATGTGTGCTTTGCGCTGGGTCTGTTCGTTTCCAGGTTGCATATGAGACAGGAACTGCACAGTGCTGAGTGGAGGGGAGTGCTGGCTGCGTGCTCAGGCCTGGCCTAAGGCACTGATGTATTATTTATTCATTTATTTATTTTTCATTCATCCTGTTAATGGTTCACTTCCTCATAACTCCAGGGCCAGAAACTGGCCTGACTGGACGGGACCATGTGTCTGTATTTCATGTGACTGTAGATTCTGAGATGACCTGGGGTGGGGGTCTTGCTGGAACGGGAAGGGTCACAGAAAGGGGCCTCGATGAGGGTTCCTGTGTGCGTGCCAAGCCTTAACCTCAGCCTGGCTCGGTCCAGAGGTGGGGCTGTGTGCCCGGGGCTCCTCCCCTGTCCCTCTCTCCCCAGCCCGTCTCCCCCTCGTTCGTTCTTCCTGCAGCTGCACCTGAGCACCGTCTCACTCCCCCGTGCCGTGTTCCACAGCTGCCAGCACCTCTGTGGCGTTGAAATGAGCACCACCATTAAAGTGTGAGTCACCGTGCATTACTGTGTCTGAGGAGTCTTACTCTCGTGCACACGAGGGGAGAGAAGATGGAGCTCCTGCAAGTCGGTGAAACTGGATAGCAGAGCTGGGGAGGGCACAGAAAGAGGAAGAAGCCCAACAAATAGGCCAGGAGGATGGCATTGCCCACCTCACCCTGGCCAGGCAGGGAGCACATTGCCGTGCCGTGTCAGCAGCAAGCCTGGCCCCAGGACCCAGGGGAATTGGGGGTCCTTAACCTGGGGCCCCAGAATTCCTAAAAGTATCAAAAATTGTGTGTGTGTATGCATTTTTGGAGAAAGGGATCCAAAGGGTTTGCAGATTCACCAAGGGCCTTGACCAGAGGAGGGATAAAGCTGTGGACTGGAGCAGCTCCGGTACTGGGCCTCTCCCAGACCAAGTCCTGGCTGCTTCTGGGATCGACCAGCACTGCCTGGGCAGCACCCCCTGCAAGGTGGGGACCCGGGGAGGAAAGGATGGTGCTTGGGAAGAATGGTACTGGGGGTACAGAAGCCGGAGGAAACAGCCTTCCAGTAAACTGGGGATTCAGGACCTGGGGTGCTCAACGGGCCCCTCCCTGGGTCAGCCTGCGAGAAGGGTGCCAGTGTGTGGCTGGGGAGACGCACTATCACCCTTCAGCTCCAGCGGAGCCCCAGCATTGAGATGGGAACCCAGGAACCACCGGGGAGGAGGGGGGAGGAGGGGGGCGGGGGGGAGGGGCCGGAGGAGGGGGGCGGGGGAGCCCCCTCCAGGGCTCGGATACCCGGGTGGAGCTGTGGCCACTGGAGCGTATCAAGCTTCTGTAGGCTGTTGACTGCACTGGCTACGGGGCGAGGGTGGGGGGAATTGCAAGGCTGCTCCCTCTGTGGGCCTCCCACTCTGTTTCTTCTCTGAGTTCTGGTCCTGGACCCCCTCTGCCATCCTGCCCAGCTCCAGGACTGGAAGAGGATTCCCGTTCTGTATGGGCAGGACCCGCTTCTCTGCTTTTCTCCTCCTGTGTGGCTGACAACTCAGCCCTTTTCAGTCGAAGAGTTTCTCGCCCCATCCTCTGTGCTCTTCATTACAGCGCGGGCATCTCAGCTTTCCCTTCTCTGTTGTCTCCTGGTGTCCTTTTCTGTTTCCCTTGGGGGCACACCGTACTTTTCTCTAGGGTCCATTATATCCATCTTTCTTCAGTAACTCCTGGTCGGAGCCACATTTCCTAACCTCTGCCCTTTCCTCCTTGCTAGGTCGCCTTCTCATGCCCCCCCCCCCCCAACCCCTCAGGTACTGGCTTGGATTGGGTTACAGCTAGCTCTGCCTGGGCCTCCCAGGCCCCTCTCTCCACTTTCCTTTTGTGCCGTTGCCTGGAGACGGGTGGGTCGTGGGGGACTGGGGCCAGAGAGGGAGCTGGGGTGAGGGATGGTGGTGGGGTGTGTGTGATGCTCCCTGAAGCTGAGTTGTGAGCCCGGCCCTCAGGTAGGGGAGGAATTGGAGGGGGTAGGCCCTGGCTTCTCTTCTCACTCTCCTTATCCCGTTTCCACCACTGCCTACGTTTTTCTTTTAGGCTCCGCTATGTCACCATCCTAGCCCATCCCTTAGTGGTTAAAAAAGGAGGGAGAAGAGCTCGGCCTGGAAAGGAGCTGGGAAGAGCCTGGGCCAGGGCCCAGTGGGGGACTGAACTGAACAGTGCAGACAGGGAGGAAATGCAATGGAGGGGGAACCATGGGGAGAGGAGGAGCCTTGGAACAAAGTTGGGGGGTGGGGAGAAGGAGCTGGGGTTCTCCTAGGACACAGATGAAGGGAGTGGGCAGCGGGGGTGGGTGGGTGGGGTGGAGCTGTCTGGAAAGCCCTGAGGGATAAGGAAGGTGGGACTGGGGTAATAAAGTGAGTGCCAACCAGTTCAAGAGTCTGAAGAGTGGTGATTCATTCCTAGGCCAGGGAAGCCTTCCTGCTCGGGTTCCCCAGTGCCACAGGATCCATTCAGAGCTTCTGGTACTCCTAGAACTAGGCTGAGCCCGGCCCAGGGAAATAGGAGGCAAAATCTACCAGTTGCTGCAGAGCCAAGCTCCTTCCCTCTCAGAAGGCTGGTGGGATCCTACCCTCAGGGCCCACCCTGGGCCTCTAGCTGGCGGGCTCACACACAAACACCACCCCCAGCCCCGACCTGGAGCGCTACTGAGGGCTCCCAGTCCAGACTCCGGCTCCAGCTCTTCCCGTTTCCCAGCCTGCCTCCCTCCCATTCTCTGGCCTTCCCGATCTCAGCTGCCAAAAATCACCCAGCGTCTTGGTGTCCTTTGTCCTGAGAGATGTTGCTGCTCGGTGTGGGGCAGGGAGAGAGCCCAGGAGACTCTGGGGGGTGGGGACTGGGGGTGCTGGCCTCCTGGCTGAAGACTGGGAGTGGCTGGGGACTGTCAGGGGCAGAGGCTGCCTGGAGAGGGGTCTGCGGTGGAGCTGTCTCCACATTAGAATGATCTCGATGGGGGAACCTGGGCACCAGGGGTTGTCTCCACGTGGAGCCTAATCCCCACCCGACCCCTTCCCTGTAGCCCAAAGTACTGTGAGTGATGACTCTGTACAGATTTGAGAAGGAAAATGGAGCTGCTACCAGCCAGAGGGCCTGAGGATGGTGTCCCACTCCCATAAATGAACGCTCATGCGCCCCCTTTCCTACCATTTCCTTCTACTGCTTTCCCTTTCCATCTCCCCTGGCTTGTCCTCCCTATCACTGAATTTCCCTCCTCCTCCGCATGGCCACCAAAGGCCTTGTCTATCTTACATTTCTTTCTCATCTTCATTACCACTCCCTTCCACCCGCACCCCATTCTATCTACCTTGTCTTGCCAAACGAAACCCTCCTCAGCTCTTTTGGAAACCACTCCCCCGCCCCCCCTGGAATCCAGCCATCCCCCCCACCCCCGCCCCATCTCCCACTTTCCTCTCCCACCCAGAACCCAGTCCCCTAGAATCTGCATCTGGTCCTACCGTCTCCATCCTTTCTTAAGGTTCCTCTTGCTTTCCCTTCTCTCTCCACATGACATCTCTAGACTTGTCATTACTCCCAATTCTTATATTTGCAGTTCTTTTCCCAACACCAATCACCCCCAAACTCTTCACTCTCGTCCAGAAACCCCATCCTCCTGTGTATGTCTCCACCTTTTCAATTTCTTCCCCTCCTTATGACCCCAAACTTCCATCCCATTCTCTCTCACAAATGCCCTCCCAAAGCTCTTCTGCTACACGTTTGCCAAAGACGCTGTCACCCCAAGCTTCTTTCCCCTCCCCTTGTCACACACCTCACTGCCCCCGTGGCCCCCAAGAAACTCCATCTCTCCAACCTAACTCCATTACCCCATCTCTGCCACAAACCCACAGGTCTCCCCCTCACCTCTACCGCACACCCCTTGGCCCCCAAACTTCTCCAGCCCCCCTCATAACTGCCCACACAACCCACGGCCCCTCCTACCTAGCCCTCTCCCGCGCCAGGCCCGCGGGCTCCCCGCATTCCGCCTGAGCGAACCCCTCCCCGCGCCCAGGCCCCCTCGGCCTCTGTCTCTGACAACTCGCCCGGCGCCTCCCCTTCTCCGGATCCCCCTCCCCCCCTCGCCTCGCCGCTCGCCTCGCGCTCCCTCCCTCCCTAGCGGCTCCCTCCCGGCCCCTCTCTCCTCCGTTCCTCCGCGCTCCCTCCTTCTCCCTCTTCCTCCCTTCTCCCATCCCCCTCTCCCAAGCGCCCTCCCTTCGCCGTCCGCTTTCCTGTGCGAGTCGCCGGACGCGCAGCCCAGCCCGCCCGCCCGCAGCCCCGCGTCGGGCCGGGGCCTGGGGCCGGGACCCGTTTCGGGGGGACCGCCGGCCTCTGGGAGGGGCCAGGAGGGGGCGAGGGAGACGACCGCCCGGGAAGGGGCGGGGGCCGCGGGCGGAGGCCGCCTAGGGGGCCGGGGATCGCGCGACTGCAGGCTGCGCGGGGCGGGCGCGGGCGGCGGGCGGCGGGTCGGAGCCGAGCGGAGCGCCAGCCGGGCCGCGGGGGCGGGCGGCGGCGCGGCGGGGGCGGGCTGCGCGGCCCGGGCGTTCCGGGTGGCCTGGGGAGGCGGCAGGCCTGGGGAGGGGCCGAGCGAGAGCGGGGATCGGGATTTGCTCCGGAGGCGGGCGGGCGATCGGGGCCAGGTGGGGTAGAAGGGGGGATGGGGGCCGCCCTCCGGGGGGGTCGGGGCCGCCGCCGCCGCCGTCGCGGCGGCGACTGAAGCCGGGAAGAGGAGAGGGGGGCGGGGGAGCGGCCGCCGCCGCCCCCCGGAGGCGCCGGAGCCCCGAATCCCGCTCGGAGCCAGCCAGCCGTCCCGAGCTACAACCAGGTAAGATCTGCCGCGGCCCGGGCCTCGGGCCCGCCCGGGTTCTGGCCCGCGGCTCCCCACCCCCACCCCTCGTAGTTCCCCCTCCCGCCGCCGCCGCCTCCATTTGTTATTTTCCCGATCCGGTCCCCCACTGCGGGCACTGCCTGGCCTGAGGTTGGGGGCTCAGGGGGTGGGGCCAGGCCCCGAGGAGGGATGGGGGCCGGAGCACCCGGAGGATCGGGAAGGTGGGGGGAGGTGGGAGGATCTCAGGAGGAGGGCTGATGGGGCAGGAGGGTAGCCAGGACCCTGGGACCCAAAGAGGAACCCCGAGGTGGAGGGTCGGCGGAGGAAAAATGGGATGCCCGTGAGGGGGCTTCGGGGCGAAGGCAAAAAGGAATGGAGAGATGGCAGCGAGGTGGGGCATGAGGACTCCAGGAAAAGCCCCAAAGGCCCAGAACCCGGGTTTCAGAGCCCGGGGTTCGGGGTGCTAGGTGTAGAAGGGAGTTGGGAAATGGGGAAGGGGTGTGGTAGGTGGGAAGAGAGGGATTGTAGCTGATGAGGGAGGAGAATGGAACCTGGGGAAACGGGGGCTCTGAGAGGGCCACCTTTGAGAAGAAGAACCCGGCGTGTTCCCGGGTGGAAGTGGGAAAGTGATGCCTTTGTGACTCAGTTTTCTTTCCCCTACCCCGGGTCACCTCTGACCTTGTTTTTCCAATCTCAGACACAGGTACTTCTTGGAGAGGGGCACACTGGGGCCCAGTAGTGTGGGTCCTCCTGCAACTGATGAGGAAGACTGGAACCCTGAAGGGAGAGTTAGGGAGCAAGGGTTTCTGGGAGGGTGGAAACACAGGAGAGAATTGGGCAGTCTTATAGGCACTCCAGACAAGTTGTGACCCCCATCCTCAAATCCGCAGAGCACCCACTGCCCCTCTAGCTGCGGTTTCCTGAAGAGGGGGTGGACCTTCATTACTGTTTTGTGCTCAGAGATTTCCCTTTGTGCGTGGACTTATTTCTACTGGGGTAGGTACTCTTAAGCTCCCTTCCCTGAGGGTGCTATAGGAGGACAGGAGCTGCTTTGGCAACTGCAGGGGGAGTTGCTGGCAGCTGGACCCCCGGGATGGACTGTAGAGGGGCAGGTTCTGCCATTTTGTTGCCATGGCAATGATCCAGCGGGATGTCTAATAGACGGGGGTTCAGAATCTTGATGGGGCCTTTGGCTATGCCCTTGGAACTCTTGGCTGGGTTCTGGAGGATGTTTCTGGAGCTGCTCATGGAGAGGAGGTTCCCCAAGGGGTCCACCCCCTTCCATCCAGCTGTCTTTGGGAAAAAGGTAGACATATTACTTGCAGGTCATAGTTGTTTCTCTAAGACCCTCCCTTTAGGCATGGTGGGGGGATAGAAGTGCTCCTGTTCCAAGTTATACCATCCTTTGGCAGTTCATTATTAGGGACTTTTTGTATAGTCTTTTTGCTTCTTTGCACAGGTATTCTTCCATTTTCTTAAACTTGAGTCTTCCTTCCCAAGTATCCCTTTTCGTCTTTCCCAGACTATCCCCCACAGCGACCCCTTCCCTCAGCTAACCTTGGACCTTCTGTTTCTCTGACCTTGTAGGAATGGCTGGGCTCTCCATGCCCATCCCAGGTGAGGGTGGCCCGGGGGAGAGGGCCGTGGAACAGCCTGGTGTAGTGGAAATACTCCAGAACAGGAGTCGGGAGACCTGGGTCTAGTCCTGGCTGTACCTCTAACTAACTGTGACCTTGGTCAAGTCACTTCTTATTTCTTTGAGCCTCAGCTTCATTATCAGATGAAGGGATTATAGATAAGATGATATCTGAGGCCCCTCTGACAACTGTAGATTCTCAGGCTTAGGCCAGTGCCTTGTTATCTGCTGGTCTGGGCTGCACTGTTATCTAGGACTGGTTTGTGAGTCTGGCAGGTCTGGAATGATGGTGGAGGCTGGGCCAAAGATCCTGGAAGTCACCCTGCAAGCCCATCCTAGAAAGCCTTGTGCCTCGAGTGTATTCCTTCAGACAGCCTCCTCAGATTTCTCCCTTAATTTCTTTTCTTGTTCTTACTTAGAGACTCTTTCCCTATTTTTCACGTTTTCACCTCCGCAATCCGGCCTTTATCCTTTTGCTTTTGCGGTAAGGTGCCGAAGTTGAATGTGCTTAGTGTCTTGCAGACACATAGTAGGTGCTTGTAGATGGATCGGAGTTACAGTGACCGGCTACTAGGACAGGAAGGAGGGTAGCTCAGCTTGTTGGTGCTAAAACGTGCCCCAGGTTCAGGAATGTATATATAACCCAGCCCTACCTCCTTCTCTCTCCTGCCACTCCTTCTCCCCGGGGTCACCTACCCTTTTATGACTGCTTTTCTCCTTCAGAGCTACTCATTGCTAATTTTATCAGATTTTAACTGATTAAAGAAGTTGAGGTTGGGGAGGGCCACGCGAGGCTTGCTCTGTTCTTCAGGTACATCCCTGCCTTTCTCTGACCTATTGGATCCCCTGACTCTCACCAACCATGAACAGGTTCTGTGATAGGAAGGAGAGATGAGCGCCCTCCTTTAAGGGGCTGGCAAAGACACCCCAGTCACAGTCATCTCTCGTGCTTTTGTTAGGATTGTTTTCCCCTTTTGTTATGTTGGGTTTTGTTCTTTGTGGGGGGGGGGGGGGCGTTGACAGTATTTGAAAACCAATTCACACAACAACTCCAAAGTGTAGTAATAGTTGTAATGGAAGAGAAATGGCTGGTGTACTGGGCAGAGCACCAGCTGTAAGTTCAGAAGACAGGGGGCTCCGTCCCAGCTATTTCGGGACTCTAAGTAAGTAAATTGTTATTAAGTTTCCTGGAAAGGTTAGGCTCACCCCTCACTGCATGCCTCAGTAGGGTTCAGTGGAGGTGAGTGAGAGGTATTTACTCTGTATTCCTTGGGAAAAATAGTGCTACAGAATGTAGAAAGGCTATTTCCCTAGCCAGGCCTCCTAACTAACTCAGAATAGGTGGCTAAGCCTACTCCATTTGCACTGAGGCCAGCAGCACTTCATTCGAGAAGACCTACTGAAGTTAGTGGGTTTACAGGTCAGTAGCAAGAACAGACCAGAACATCCATATATACATGACATCTGTGGGGAATAGAGAAAGGAAGAAAACTGTAAGAAGATATCATTTTTGTTCTCAAAAGATCTTACGGTTAGTAATATGGAGAGATGTGACACTTCGCAAGAAATACAAACACGTGCAAATGAAAATTACTGGCTATGTAGCTAGGCCGTGAGGAGGGATGAGTCCCTGTCTAAGCCAGGTGGGAAGACAGGCTTACAAATGTGTACATTTGTCTCGTTTACCCACTGTTATTCACTGATTTGGTTGGTAGAGTGAGAGCCTGGACTTTTCCTCTAGCCGTAGGGAACGCAAGCACTAGAGCAGGGGTCTTACGAGACTCTCAGAATTGAAGTTCTGCACTTTGGGGATACCTAGGTTTGGTCTTGGCCTTGGTCGGGCTGTGTGCCTTTGCACTGTAGAATGGGACATTGTTCTCCCACCTACTCTGATGTGAAAAAAAGATTCTTTTCATATCTCTGGGACTGATCTAGGCCTTCTGAGAATTCTCCCCACCAACTTCTGATGAGAGTACAGCTAAGTACTGAAGAGCGAGCATGGGCTTTGAAGTCAGGGAGATGGGGCTTGGTTCTGGTGCTGTCACTGGTTCCTCACTGTGTATTTATCACACGAAGTTGGGCAAGTCACAGTCACAATCTTTGAGCCTCGGTTTCTTCACCTGTATAATGGGGATAATAAGAACACCTCCTTTTCAGGGTTGGTTGTAAATATTAGATGAAATTGTACACGTAAGGGCTTGACGGAAAGACGCTACTCCGTAAATCAGCTAATACTTCAGCTACGTTTCCTTATGCTCCTTTTAAAGGCTCTGTGGAATTCGTGTGTGTGCATCTATTTCCTAGGGATCACGAAGGGTGACACGGTGTGATCTCCTGAACTGGGGTGCACAGGCACCTCGGCGTTTTCTGCCTTCCCACGAGATGAAAGGGATGCTGTTGCCGGCAGAGTTGCCCTCACAGGCGGCTGGGACGACCCATGGGCACGCCAGCAGTGTCTCATGGCTGGGCTGCTTACTCAGCCCCTTGACAGGCACGGTAGTGTCCCCTTCAGACTAGTGTTTCCCAGTTTGGAGACTCTGATGGTCTTTTTCCAACAGGCTTCACTGAAAACAGACCGTGTGAGTTCCAGGTGCCTGTACTGGAAACTTGGAGATCCTGCTTCCCAGGCCACAGCTGTGGGGAGCTTAGGGTGAAGCAGATAAGTTTCTATATTCAGCTGCCCAGGCGGAGGAGAATGGGGTCTCCACAGCCTGAAGAATGAAGACACGACAGAATAAAGACTCAGTGAGTAGGAGCTAAAATGAGAAACACGAAAGATCAAGGGCAGGGAAGCTTCCGGCCTGTCCCAGGGCCCAGCCCGCCCCTGCCACCCAGATCCACTCTTTCCTCTCTTCCACTGCCAGGCAGCACCTCCACCCCCCAGCAGATGAGCCTGGCTTTGAACCCCATCCTTCTGGGACACCCGCTGGCGGGGGAGAGTAGAAATAAGGCACATGATGAAGTGAGGCACAAGGTAGAAAACGACATGACCTGCTTGCCTCCTTCTCCCTCAGATGTCAATGAGGAGTGGACGGAAGAAAGAGGCCCCTGGGCCCCGGGAAGAACTGAGATCGAGGGGCCGGGCCTCCCCTGGAGGGGTCAGCACGTCCAGCAGCGATGGCAAAGCCGAGAAGTCTAGGCAGACGGCCAAGGTATTCTGTCCCCATGTCCTGCAACAGGCTGCCCAGGCACCAGGGCTGATGGTGTGTATGTGTGTTGGGGGGAACTTCCTGTCTGGCTGAGGGTCCTGGTGGAGCTCGCGAGGTATAGGACAGGCATTTTCTTTCTCTCTAACAGAAGGCCCGAGTAGAGGAAGCCTCCACCCCAAAGGTGAGCAAGCAGGGCCGGAGTGAGGAGATCTCGGAGAGTGAAAGTGAGGAGACCAACGCGCCAAAAAAGACCAAAACTGAGGTGGGAGACCCTTGCAGCCATCCTGACCCATGTTCTGACCATTCTTTCACCCAAACTTCCTTTTGCTCACAGTTCTTATTTTAGTTTTGCCTGGAACGTGCGAGAAGAGTCTTATCCTAGCGCTTATTAAAGTAGCCTGTCTGTGTGTCAGTCAGATCTTCAGAGCCTTGGCCAGACTGTCAGATGATCAGGCAGGGCCGGAAGGGGACGGGAAGAGTGTGGGGATTCTAGCCTCTCCTTTTCTAGGTGCTGGCTTTCATGCAGGGGCTGGGGAGGAGATCCAGGCTGAGGAGTCTCAGTGGAAGGAACAAATAAATCATAAGGAGCATGCAGAAGTGGTCTTTTTAAGAACCAGTGGTTTCTGGGATGTGTAGTTAAAGGGGTGGATGAGACGAGAGGATGGCAGATGGGCTGGTGGGTGGAAGACAGGGATTTGGGTTCAGCTGTGGACTGGGAGAAGGTGCAAGAGATGGACACTCGAGGAGGGAACTCAGGCGGCTGCTGGGGAGCAGCAGAGACCGCGGGGAGAGTGGGGGAACCCCCGGATGGCAGGGAGGTGGGCTCCAGCAGGAGTACTCAGCGCATCGTGGCACAGTGGTGTGCTGTGAGCGGGAGGTTATTTTGTGCGAGGGAGGCCCCCAGTCCAGAAGCAAGGAAGGAAAAGGCAAGGGAGAAATGGCCATCCCTCTTCTACCGCAGGAGCTCCCTCGGCCACAGTCTCCCTCGGATCTGGATAGCTTGGATGGGCGGAGCCTCAATGATGATGGCAGCAGCGACCCTAGGGATATCGACCAGGATAACCGAAGCACGTCCCCCAGCATCTACAGCCCTGGAAGCGTGGAGAATGACTCCGACTCGTCTTCTGGCCTGTCCCAGGGCCCAGCCCGCCCCTACCATCCACCTCCACTCTTTCCTCCCTCCCCTCCCCCTCCAGAGAGCACCCCCCGACAGCCAGAGCCTGGCTTTGAATCCCATCCTTCTGGGACACCCACTGGCTATCATGCTCCCATGGAGCCTCCCACATCTCGAATGTTCCAGGCTCCTCCAGGGGCCCCTCCCCCTCATCCACAGCTCTATCCTGGGGGCGCTGGTGGAGGAGTTCTGTCTGGACCCCCAGTGGGCCCCAAGGGAGGAGGGGCTGCCGCTTCAGTGGGGGCCCCTAGTGGGGGTAAGCAGCACCCCCAGCCCCCCACCCCCATTTCAATATCAGGCTCTGGGGCTGGTGGTGCTCCCCCAACAAAGCCACCCAACACTCCAGCTGGTGGTGGAAACCTACCGTCTGCTCCACCGCCAGCCACCTTCCCCCATGTGACACCAAACCTGCCTCCCCCGCCTGCCCTGAGACCCCTTAACAATGCCTCCGCCTCTCCTCCTGGCCTGGGGGCCCAGCCGCTAGCTGGGCATCTGCCCTCCCCCCATGCCATGGGGCAGGGTATGGGTGGACTTCCTCCCGGCCCAGAGAAGGGCCCCACTCTTGCTCCGTCACCCCACCCTTTGCCCGCTGCGTCCACCTCTTCTGCTCCCGCCCCGCCAATGAGGTATCCTTATTCGTCCTCTAGCAGCAGCTCTGCAGCAGCCTCCTCTTCCAGTTCTTCTGCCTCGGCCTCGGCCTCCCAGTACCCAGCTTCCCAGGCACTGCCCAGTTATCCCCACTCCTTCCCTCCCCCCACCAGCCTCTCTGTCTCCAATCAGCCACCCAAGTATACTCAGCCTTCTCTCCCATCCCAAGCTGTGTGGAGCCAGGGTCCCCCCCCACCTCCTCCCTACGGTCGCCTCTTGGCCAACAGCAATGCCCACCCAGGCCCCCTCCCTCCTTCGGCTGGAGGCCAATCCGCTGCCCACCCGCCAGTCCCGACACATCACCACCACCACCAGCAACAGCAGCAGCAGCAGCAGCAGCAGCACCATGGGGGCTCTGGGCCCCCTCCACCCGGGGCATATCCTCACTCCCTGGAGAGCGGTAGCTCCCACCACGCACACCCCTATGCCATGTCTCCCTCACTGGGGTCTCTGAGGCCCTACCCACCAGGGCCCGCACACCTGCCTCCACCTCACAGCCAGGTGGCCTACAGCCAAGCAGGTCCCAGCGGCCCCCCAGCCTCTTCCTCTTCCAATGCCTCTTCCTCCTCTCAAGGGTCCTACCCGTGTTCACACCCCTCTCCTTCCCAGGGCCCCCAAGGGGCGCCCTACCCCTTCCCACCGGTGCCTCCGGTCACCACCTCCTCGTCTACGCTTTCCACGGTCATTGCCACGGTGGCTTCCTCGCCAGCAGGCTACAAGACAGCCTCCCCACCTGGGCCCCCACCGTATGGCAAGCGAGCCCCGTCCCCAGGGGCCTACAAGACAGCCACCCCGCCCGGATACAAGCCGGGGTCCCCGCCCTCCTTCCGAACGGGGACCCCACCGGGCTACCGAGGCGCCTCGCCACCCGCAGGCCCAGGGACCTTCAAGCCGGGCTCGCCCACGGTGGGGACCGGGCCGCTGCCGCCTGCAGGGCCCTCGGGCCTGTCATCCCTGCCACCACCGCCTGCGGCCCCCGCCTCAGGGCCGCCCCTGAGCGCCACGCAGATCAAACAGGAGCCGGCTGAGGAATATGAGACCCCCGAGAGCCCGGCGCCCCCGGCCCGCAGCCCCTCGCCCCCTCCCAAGGTGGTAGACGTGCCCAGCCACGCCAGCCAGTCGGCCAGGTGAGAGGCGGGGTGGGGGTGGGGGTGGGGTGGCGGGCGCGGGACGGGCCTTGCATTCGTTCGTGTGGTGCTTTTCAAAGTACTCCAGGCCCTGGTCTCGGCCGCTGGTGCGGGGCCGCTCGCAGAGGCTGAGCGCGCGCTGCCTCCCGCCCGGCAGGTTCAACAAACACCTGGACCGCGGCTTTAACTCGTGCGCGCGCAGCGATCTGTACTTCGTGCCGCTGGAGGGCTCCAAGCTGGCCAAGAAGCGAGCCGACCTGGTGGAGAAGGTGCGGCGCGAGGCCGAGCAGCGCGCGCGCGAAGAAAAGGAGCGCGAACGCGAGCGGGAACGCGAGAAGGAGCGCGAGCGCGAAAAGGAGCGCGAGCTGGAACGCAGCGTGGTGAGTTCACCGCGCGCCGCCTCCCGCCTCTGGCCCGCCCTCTACGCGACTCGGGGAGGCTCGAGGGGTGGGGATGGTGGGGGGGGGGTCATGCGCCACCTGTCGGAGGGGAGGAGCCACTGCAGCCCAGGAAATGGAGACCAAAGGATTCCAGCGGGAGGAATTGCATCTCTGGGCTGGAGGGAGGCAAGCTCAGGTCAGGGTACCTGTGGATCCCAGGAAGAGCCACTAACCTACATAGGAAGAGAAGGGGCAGGGAAGTCCCTGGCGGGCTGAGTTCCAATGAGTTGAGGCTTTAGGTGTTCAATGCTGAGACATGAGCAGCTGAGGACCAGGGCCAGCCACCTCTTTCCAACCTGCCTTTTTGACCCCGCTTCTCCGTGTATCCCACAGAAGTTGGCTCAGGAGGGCCGTGCTCCAGTGGAGTGCCCACCGCTCGGCCCAGTGCCTCATCGCCCTCCATTTGAGCCGGGCAGTGCTGTGGCTACAGTGCCCCCCTACCTGGGTCCCGACACTCCAGCCCTGCGCACCCTCAGTGAATACGCCCGGCCCCACGTCATGTCTCCTGGAAATCGCAACCATCCATTCTACGTGCCCCTGGGGGCAGTGGACCCGGGGCTCCTGGGTTACAATGTCCCGGCCCTGTACAGCAGTGACCCAGCAGCCCGGGAGAGGGAGCGGGAAGCCCGTGAACGAGACCTGCGTGACCGCCTCAAGCCTGGCTTCGAGGTGAAGCCTAGTGAGCTGGAACCCCTGCACGGGGTCCCTGGGCCAGGCCTGGATCCCTTCCCCCGACACGGGGGCCTGGCTCTGCAGCCTGGCCCACCTGGCTTGCACCCTTTCCCCTTTCATCCGAGCCTGGGGCCCCTGGAGAGAGAACGTCTAGCGCTGGCAGCTGGGCCAGCCCTGCGGCCTGACATGTCCTACGCGGAGCGTCTGGCAGCTGAGAGGCAGCATGCAGAAAGGGTGGCTGCCCTGGGCAACGACCCGCTGGCCCGGCTGCAGATGCTCAACGTGACCCCCCATCACCACCAGCACTCCCACATCCACTCTCACCTGCACCTCCACCAGCAGGATGCCATCCATGCAGGTGAGACTCCTGCTTCCTTGCCCAGGCCCTTTGAGGCCACCTTGCCGCCCTGGCAAGTGATCGGTGCTTCTGTCCCTCGGGCCAGGACTTCCCTCCCCACGTCTGGCCTGAGCCTCTCTCCTGAGATTGCTGCCCTGGCCTTTGCCTTCGCAGCCCGTCTCCTCCTGCCCCAGCCTTGCCACGGAGACCCTTCCCCACACCCCAGCCCTCTTCAGGTCTGGTGCCCACCCACGACAGAGGCCCAAGGTGGGAACCTTTGAAGGAGCACGGTCTTCCTCCCCTCACAGCCCCTGCCTCTGAGCCTTCACGTAACTATTTTCTTCTTCCTCTGGATTCAACTCTTGTTTCTTGCCATCTTCTCCCCTCCCTGGCGGAGGTGTTTCATGTTCCTCTCTGCCTCTGGATCTGTGACCTTCTGGAAAGAGAGCCTTGTGGCTCTGGTTGTGGGATCACAGTTGACAACGAGCTTTACTCACTGTCTTTTCACCGCATTTCTTACTGTCAGAACACTGCCCCGTGTAGCCTCACAGTCACGTTCATTGCAGGCTCCTTGTGCTTTCTCTCTTTGAAGCTCCTCCCCGTCTCATTTCCTAAACTTCCAATCCTCTTCCGTCTCCTCTCAACAGTCCACTCCTCCCTCCCTATTCCTCAGGCCCCTCTGCCAACTGTAATCTCCTGTCCTCTGCCATCTGTACATCCCTACTGCAGTAGGGTCTTGCCCTGTCCATCTCCCAGGCCCCTAGTTCCTCCACTGTGCCTCCTTGATCCACTGGATCTCCCAGTGTGTGATTGCCCACCTCTCGTCCCAGGCATGGATGCCTTCACCCAAATGCATGGCTTTCCCCAAACCTCCCTCTGGTGACACCTTCCTCTTCTCTACCCTCCAGCCTCTGCCTCGGTGCACCCTCTCATTGACCCCCTGGCCTCAGGGTCTCACCTTACCCGGATCCCCTACCCAGCTGGGACCCTCCCCAACCCCCTTCTTCCTCACCCTCTGCACGAGAACGAAGTTCTTCGTCACCAGCTCTTTGGTAAGGATGGAGGTCTCGGGGTTGGGGAAGGTCTCACGAGGGAAGGGCAGAAAGGAGGAAGTTAGGTGGTGGGATTGGCCTGGTTGGGCTTGGGGAGAGATGAGGAGGTGCCCAGAGGAGCTGGGAACGGGAGTAGGAGGGCTGAGGCCCTGCCCAAGAGAGGCACAGGGTTTAGGGCCAGGCTAAGAGGCCTGAATCCTAACCACCCCTGGCAACTTGCTGGGCTGGCTGTCACCTAAGTTGATTAGTGGCAGCTCCTCTGTATGTAAAGCGGCTGGCTACCTCAGTACGCCATCAGTCACGTGGCCCCTAACCTTCCTGCCCACAGCTGCTCCTTACCGGGACCTGCCAGCCTCCCTCTCTGCCCCGATGTCAGCAGCTCACCAGCTGCAGGCCATGCACGCGCAGTCCGCGGAGCTGCAGCGCTTGGCGCTGGAGCAGCAGCAGTGGCTGCACGCCCATCACCCGCTGCACAGTGTGCCGCTCCCTGCCCAGGAGGACTACTACAGGTACCGCAGGGCGCCCTAGGCCAGCCCGAGGGGACGCAGCTCAGCCCGCCTGGGATGGGCTGTGGCTCCCGTGGGAGGGGAACCCCTTCCCCACCATCCTCTGTGAGAGAGGCCAGGTCAGGATGGACCTCAGTCTCTCACTCCCTGCTCTGCCCCCCTCTTCCCCCAGTCACCTGAAGAAGGAAAGCGACAAGCCGCTGTAGAACCTGCGATCAAGAGAGCACCCGTGGCCCCTGCATCTGGACCCAGGAGGCCTCCCTCCCCGCCTGCCACTCAGAGCGGAGGGGGGTGCCGCTCAGTCCCAGGGCCTGGGCCTCTGGGCAGAAGGAAGGAGGAAGGGACAGATGGAAGGCCAAGGCTCCTGTGGTGTGCGGAGGTGGGGAGGGGGCGAGGGTGAGGGCGGAAAGCGCACAGCATCTTGGACCAGGTCCCTCTCCCTTGGCCCCCGCCTTTCTCCCTCCCCCACGCCCCACCCCCGTGGCCACCGCCTCTCCCCCACCCCTTGGTGTGATTATTTCATCTGTTAGATGTGGCTGTTTTGCGTAGCATCGTGTGCTGCCCCTGCCCCTCCCCAGCCCCCGTGTGCGCGCCCCCCACTGCGATGTATGCCCCTTGCCCTTCCCCCACATTAATAATTTATATATATAAATATCTATATGACGCTCTTTAAAAAACATCCCAAACAAAACCAACCAAACAAAAACACCCTCACGACTCCCCAGGAAGATGTCTGTGGCTGTTTCTTTGTGGGCTACTGGGCGTGGGTTGGGGGCGTGGGTCTCTGTGCGGCGACGCCTCGAGAGAAAGCTGTGGGATCACCGGAGACTAGCCCGGAGGTGGGTGGGGCCCCTGGAGAGTTGGAGAGGGGACCTCGAAGAGCCCGGGGTCCTGGAGCTCTGGCTCTGCCCTAACGGGGTCCGTTATGGCGCAGAGTCTTGGCCTTCCTCCCAAGGCCGGCGAGTCAGGACGCTGGCGGCCTGGGACAGCTCTAGGCAACTACGCAGACTTGGGAGGCACTTCTGCCACTGGCCCCACAGTTAGGGGCCACCGGAGACTTGCATCTTTTCCGTAGGACAGTTGGAAATGGTGTTGAAGCGGAGGTGCAGGGGGCGTGCCTGCTATAAGTTTAAGCGTTCAGAACGCAGGAGTTTTAACCACCCTATAGTTCGAGGAGGGAGTGGGTGACAATTTCAAACGCCCGGAAGGGAAAGGAAATTAGAGGGCGTTAGCTTCCCCCCCACCCCACCCCACCCCGACACAAGGCCATTTTCGGAAAGCGCGGGAGCTGCTTTAACGCCAAGCTTTTACTGCTGCGAATCCTTGTCTACGTTCTTAAAAACTAAAGGGGTGTGACTGGCTTCTTCCTGAGCCAATCGGCATAGAGTTATTTGCATAGGCCTGTACCAAACGTTCACAAACTCTAGAAACGGATGATTTAAGAGCGTTCTTTTCAATACTGTTTTCCCTTCTGAAAGCTGCAGTGTGCCCTGTTGCTTGTATAGCAGTAAAGATTAGGAAATGCCATGGGACCTCACCCTCACCAATAGTGGAGTTGGTGGACATGCCACCTTCTCTCCAGGGCGTGTTCCGGTAGTGTTACAGCTCTTTTAGAATTTGTCTAGTAGGTTTTCTGGTTTTTGCCGGAAAACCCCCCACCATACAGTTTGTCTTTAACAATAGAATAATTTTAAGTAAGCTGTAAGAATTTCAGATTGTAGGTTAGCTCACTGTTCTCACGACGAGCTCGTTATTGGTTGTTAAAAATGGAGAAATGGAAGCGGTACCGTGAGGTTTCCGGCATAAGCTGATGCAATTTCCCTATCGCCCCACCCGCTGGGAGAGCCGCTCTAGGATATTGCTTGTTTCTCCTGGCTGTTTCTCGAGCGCGGTTGCACGTGTATCTTTTGTTCTATGGCGACCGCCTCTGCTCAAGCTGCAGCGTTGAGCGCCGAGCAGGCCAAGGGTGAGAAACCTTTTAGTTGTCGGGTGGGATTCTTGCTAAAGTAGAGTGCGGGAAAAAGATCTGGGGCGAGAGAAATGGCTGCGTTCGCTGGGAAATGCGGGTACTCGGTACCATACTCTGTCAATTAACAAGGGTCCTTGCTCCTGGAGCGAGAGATTCGGAGGCCGAGTTCCTTGGGTTACTATGGTTTCAGTCCGTTAAATAATTCCCTGCCCTCTTTCTTGTGTTTTCGGCTGGGCCCGCCGGCCGTGCGCCGATGCGTACCCGGGACTTCTTCCGGGATGCGTCTGTTGCACAGTGGTCCTGGCCGAGGTGATCCAGGCGTTCTCGGCGCCGGAGAACGCCGTGCGCATGGACGAGGCTCGGGACAACGCGTGTAACGACATGGGCAAGATGCTGCAATTCGTGCTGCCCGTGGCCACGCAGATTCAGCAGGAGGTTATCAAAGCTTATGGCTTCAGCTGCGACGGGGAAGGTGGGTCGGACGGGGATGGAGGAGAGAGCGATGGATCCCTTGGGTCTCCGAGCCGTAATCCCTTTTCTCGCCACACGGCGGCAGCCACACTCTAATAGTATTGGTACTCTGAGACCAGGGTCTGTTCATGAACTTGAGCCAAGCGAAGTCTGAAGTGAGCTTTCTAGTTACCATTAATTATACTGTTACACCATTTTAAGATGAGGAAACAGACTCTAGAAAGTGCCAGAGGTCACAGCCGAGTTGGACCTGAAACCCGTTCTGACGGCTTGTAGTGAGGTGTCTGCATGACAGTACAGTTCTGCAGCCCCTCCAAGGTGTTTCAACTCTTTTCTGTTTGAGGGTTGGCAGTTCAATTTCCTTGGGGAGATCAGGGTCTTCCCCAAGGGTGTTTACTGATTCGGCCCAACTGGCCCATGGCCCTCCTGTTCCTGGTTCTGGACTGGTGATCTTGTGGGTGTGTATCCTTTGGGGTCCTTTGACTAAAGTGCTAAAATGGTTCACCTGATGGTGGGCAGCACCCTGCTTCGGGATATTTTCATTCACTGCATCACAGCCAGTTGTGCCCCAGTGTAGACCAGGAAGTAGTTGATCCAAACCACACAGGGCAGAGGCCTGCATATGTCTTGTTTTGCAGACAGCTACCTGGGGCCAGAGCCAGAGTAGCCAGCGACTCCGGCTCAGGCTGCCCCCTCCTGCCATCTTGGGCACATCCGTCCGCTGGGGGTGTGGACTGATGCTCCTGTTTCCCTTCGCAGGTGTCCTTAAGTTTGCCCGCTTGGTCAAGTCTTACGAAGCCCAGGATCCCGAGATTGCCAGCCTGTCGGGCAAGCTGAAGGCGCTGTTCCTGCCGCCTATGACCCTGCCGCCCCACGGGCCTGCTTCGGGTGGCAGTGTGGCCGCCTCCTGAGGGTTGGCCCTCCCGTGGCACTGCTGGGGAAGGGAAGACCTTGGTGTTCCGGAGGATATAAATGTGCCTGTGACTTAGCCTTGCCGTCTGTCTTTTGTGACCCTGACAACCTCTGCGTCCTGGCCTGATGCGCTCTGCCTTTCGGGCTGCTCCATCTTCCTGTCCAGGTCCTCCCTGTGCTCCTGCTGGGCCCAACCAGCTCCGGGGCAGAGTGGGAGGGGCCGGCCCCTCAACGCCCTGGGTTGGGGGGCCCTGCACAGGCAGCCCCGCCTCTGAGGAGTGGGGCTTCCTGGGCTTTTCCTGAGGCCCCTTGGCTTCTGTGTGCTGGGAGGCTCCCCCATTGGTTGGTGCTCCCTTGGCCAGGGTTACTTCCTGGTCTCTGCCCGCAGCACCCATCCTCCCTCAGCTCCGTCGGCCGGAGCGCCAGGTGGAGCTCCAGGTGGCTCCTCCCTTCCCCAGGGAAGGAGGCGGGGCACAGGCAGGCGGCGCTGGACCGCGGCGTGGGGCTGGAGAGAGAAGCCAGCTGCTGTGGGCGGTCTAAGGCCAGCCCCTCCCCACCTGTCCCTTTTCCGGGTTTATTAAGTCCAGGGGCTTGTCCCTGTGGCATCTTGGCCTGGCGGGCAGCATCGAGAGGAAAGTGGCTGAGTTCTGAGTGTTCTTCCTCACCTTGGGCCACTGCACGGCTGCGGCTCGGGCTCAGCCCCGCCCCCTGTGGCCATCTGCCTGTGACTCGCTACCCCTCTCGGGAAATGCTGTCCCATGGGTAAGTCCCCTGCTCTGCTTGCATATCATGGTCCTCTGTTCATTTGGGAGGGAGGGGCAGTATTCCTGCTCACTCCTGACAGGTGTGTGACCACGAGTGCGACCTGCCTCTGCCCCCTGCCCTGGGTCTGCTTCCCCGAAAGATGTCAGGAACTCCGGGCTCATTCGTAGCCCTCCGCACCACCAGCCCCCTTCTCTAGCACTTTCTCCATGACAGATGAATATTTCTTCTCACCATTGCACTTCTCCCTTCACCCTCTGGTCCCCTGCTTCTGCCATCTGCTTAGGATCTGTCCCCCTGGGGAGCCCACGTCACCTGAATGAAACATTACACGTCTGAAAGGCAAATCTGAGAAGGCTCCCCTGTTCCCACTAAACTTCCCAGTATCCTTCATTCAGATTTCCTTCAGTTTCCCTGCACTCCTCTGCCTCAATTCATTCAACAGATACCTGTTGAGCATCTGTTATACGCCAGGTGCTTTTTAAGGTGCTCTGCCAATACTGTAGCAAACAAGAGAGACATGGTCCCTGCTCTCACAGAGCTTCACTCACTCCAGTGGAAGGTGACAGACTGCCCAAGGAACCCACTAAGTAGGATAATTGCAGGTTCTCAGAAGTGTTACCCAGAAAATGAAACAGCTTCACGTGCTAGTAAGTGACTGCGGTGCCAGTGGCGTCACTGGCTGGAGGGGGCAGGGAGGGCTTTCCTGAGGAGGTGACACAGGAGGGGGAGCCAGGCTCCAGTGCCCCTGGGCGGAGGGAACGGCCAGTGCAAAGGCCCTGCTGTGAGAACAAACTAAAGGACAGTGCCTGCAGCAGAGCAGGCCAGTGGGGAGGGCCGGGACAGACCAGGCCTTGCTGGAGTTTGGATGCTCCAGTGAGGACCTGCTTGGCGTGTTGGTGAGTTGATGGGTTGGTCACCCCCGAGTCCTGCAGGTTCTTGCTTCTCACACTGACATCTGCCCTGGGGTGGGCCCTGCCTCCCCCAGTGCACACCTTGTCTCCTTCAGCCCTGATGTCAAGGTTTTGATTGAGTTGCCTGGTCCCTGATCCCTTCCGCACTCCCGCCTCGGTCGTTTTCCTACCACGTGGTTGGCAAGGCCTCTCCTGGGACAGAGTCCTTCCTTGGGTCCCCAGCCTGCCCCTGTGAGACCCTCTGCCGTGGGTCCCAGCCTCTGAGAGCAGCTCAGCTCAGCCACAGTGCCCTGCTCACACCCAGCGCTGCCACAGTGGGTCCTGTGCCTGCCACCCGGGTGCCTTTGCAGATCCTGCCTCTGCAGGAGCGCCGGCCCCTGTGGCCTCCTCATGGGCTGTGCCAGTGCCCTGCCTCCTCCAGCAGTGGCTGGTGTGGTGGGAAGGGCAGTGGCCTCACATCAGACAGCCTTGGTTGGTTTGTTGCCTTCCCCTTACTAGCTTGTGACCTTGGGCAAGTTACTTCTCTGAGGCTTAGTTTGTGTTTCTAAAATTGGGCTAATGAGACCTACTAATAATGTTGGCCTGTGGATTAATAATGCCACATAGAAGGTGTTCGTGCCAAAAACTTACTTCATGTTGGTCTTTTGTATCCGTATTTGGGAAATATTGTTAAGCTCATTTATCAGGTAGGGATACTGAGGCTCAGGGAACTTCAAGAACTTTCTAGATATTATTTCACCTTCTTTGCTCTTCCAGACTGCCTGTCTTTCTGCATCCCCCCTTGATCTTCATCTCTACCTTTATTTCCTTGCTTTCCAAGTGAATAATTTTCTCTTCGGAATTAGTAGACCCTCTCTTTTGTAACTCTCAGCTTCCTCGAGCCTGTTTTCCTCCCTTAAAAAAAAATTCAGAAAAATAACTCCTACATCACAGGGATGTCTGAGGCCCAAATGGGATTGTGTGTGTGTGTGTGCAAGTGCTCTGTGAACTCCAGAGCACTTATGTCAAGGGAAGGGAGGTGCTTCTTATTTATTTTCGTGCCAGAGGACAGCAGAGACAGTACATCTCATCCTGGTGTCTTCCTGTCTTCTGGCTTGACCCCCTTCAGAGAAATGCCTGCTGCTTCCGTGGTCAGGAGTTTCTGGGTTCTTAGTTAGTTTCTCTCCACCAAGTGGTGTAAAAGCTTCAGAAGGAGAGTGGCCTGTGGCCAGGGCGCAGGGAGTGTTCAGTGTCGAGCATGGACCTGCAGCTTCGTGTGTGGTCAGGATGTGGTGTCCACGTGTGGGTGTTTGCACCCAACCAGGTACGTGCGTAGATGGACGTGGATATGGTGAGGTGTACGTAGTGGGGCTGTGTGTGCATAAGTGGATGCTTGTGTGCTGTGTGTGTGCGCGTGTGTGTATACTCGTCTGTATATGACGAGTAGGGTGTGCGTGTGTAGGACCGGACCTGGGCTTGGGACCAAGTATGTGCCTGGGTCCGGATGAGCTTGGTTATTGGACACATACTCTGTGCGAGGCATGGAGCTAAGTTTTGACCCCTTGGAGGTGAGCTAGACTGGCAGCGGACCCCCTGTGGTGGAGAAGGCGATGTCCACCTCCTTCTTGCCCCCTGCTGTGGGGGTGAGTTCATGGTCTTTCAGGGCGGCTGTCCAAGACTGGAGGTAGTCAGTGTTAGACCATGCAATAAACAGACCAAGCAAGGCTCCCAGGGCCCCAGAAAGAGGTGGAAAAAAGAAGCCCTTCTTGGGGTGGGGGGGAAATTGATGTTCAAAAAATGATAAAGTAGCCAACATAAGAAAATAGACTTTGGTTGGGCTGGAGCACTTTGTTATTTATTTTCCTTACTTTTTGAGGCACAGCATACGTCACGTGCATGAATATTGAACATCACATTTATTCCGTGTATAAACCACCCAGATCGCGATGTAGAGCATGCCCAGTACCGCAGAAGTGTCCCAGGAGTTGCCACCTCCCAGTCAGTTTACTTATTTTTATAAAGGTAATACGTGCCCATGATATAACCTTCAAAAAGGTGGAAGGGAGAAGGAAAGGTCCCTCCCAGCCCTCTCCTCCAGCCACCTGGTCCCCCTCCCTAGGGAAGCCACCAACAGGAGTTTCTTGCATCTGTTTCGTTGGGCTTCTTTCCTCTTGCTTTGGTTTGTATTTGGAATTACAGGGAGCATGGCAAGCTTTTAGTGTTTAGGGCCTCTCCAGGTCAACCGGCCCTGAGAATAAGCCCTGGAAGGCCCTGCGCCCCCAGCCCCAGTCCCAGGAGACAGGCCTCTGGTCAGAGTCCTGAACTCCAGTGGATTCAGACCAGACCCCCTTGGCAAGAACCTACAGCTCAGGCATAGGGTGGACGCACCCATGGGGGCTGGTGGCTCTGCCCACACCTGCTTCCCTAGGTCTGCTCCTTACCTGACTGCAGGGTTGGGGCCAGATGGATGGGCCAAAGCCTGAGGACAAGAAGCAGAGAAGGTGCAAGTTGGACAGGGCATAGGGGTCATTCTGTCTATCCCTCTGCCCCAGGGCACCTCTTCAGCTATGTGTGTCAAGGGAGGGGAGGGCATCCCTCTGTAGGCATCTTCCTGGCCTTGGCAATTACGGAGTCTCCCCCTCCCACTGCGACCCTAATGGAAGAGTCTCCCAACCTCTGTTCTTTATTTTTTAGCTTTTTATTTTTATTTTACTTTTTAAAATATTTATTTATTTATTTTTTGGCTGCGTCAGGATTTAGTTGGGGCATGCGGGCTCTTCGCTTAAGTTGCGGTGCGTGTGCGGACTTCTCTCTAGTTGTGGCACGCGTGGCATGTGAGATCTTAGTTCCCCAACCAGGGATCGAACTGGCGTCCCCTGCATTGCAAGATGGAGTCATTTTTTTAAAAATTTATTTTTAATTATTTTATTTTATTTATTTGTTTTTGGCTGCATTGGGTCTTCGTTGCTGCACGCGGGCTTTCTCTAGTTGCGGCGAATGGGGCTACTCTTTGTTGCGGTGTGCGGGCTTCTCACTGCGGTGTCTTCTCTTGTTGCAGAGCATGGGCTCTAGGCGCGTGGGCTCAGCAGTTGTGGCTCGCAGGCTCTAGAAAGCAGGCTCAGTAGTTGTGGCGCACGGGCTTAGTTGCTCTGCAGCATGCGGGATCTTCCCAGACCAGGGCTCGGACCCGTGTCCCCTGCATTGGCAGGCGGATTCTTAACCACTGCGCCACCAGGGAAGCCCCAGCTCTTTATTTTTTTATTGGAGTACAGTTCCAACCTCTGTTCTTTGAAGCCCTGAGTCCTGGCATACAGTAGCTAAAATCACTGGCTTTGGAACCAGGCCGTCTGGTTTGCATCCTGGCACCGCCACTTACTGACTGTGTGACCCTGGGCGAGCTCCCTACACGCCCTGAGCCCCAGGTTCCTTGTCTGGAAAATGGGGATAACGAAGGTACATGCTTCATGGGGCTATGGTGATGACACATCAGATAAGGCATGTAAATATCATACAGGACAGTGCCTGGCATACAGACTCCATTAGTGACAGTTGCCACCGTCACCATCATCGGTGGCATGGACCAGGGAAGGCTGCGTGGAAGTGGCTGGCGGAGCAGGAGTAGACGGCGCGTGACTGGGCGGCTTCCCACGTGCCGAGCATGATCTGTGCCCGGAGTGCGCCAGGCGCACGTGTGTCCTTACTCGGGTGTCCCCCCATGTGTGGAGGGCCTCGCTCCCGAGGCTTTTGATGACAGGCGTGTGGGAAGTGGGCCCCCCCGCGCCCACTGCCACCCCGCGCAGCTTCTCCCCACTCTGCTCTAAAACGAGAAGTACAGTGAGTTCCCCCAAGGGGTCGGCCGCGCCCCTTCCTGTCCCCGCCCTGCCGGCTGCCCCAGGCCAGTGGAGTGGCAGCCCCAGAACCAGGACGGCAGTGGTGAGGTGACCTGGGCGCTGAGAGCCTCGGGAGGCTTAGCCCCAGCGTTCTCCACCTGCCCGGACTCAGCAGCTCCACCCTGTTGCCTGCACCCCCTTCCCCCCGGGCACCCCCAGGATGGTGAGGTAAGGGCCGGGGACCCTGGGTAGGCAGGAGGTGGGGTGCCCCAGGGCCCTCTCCTCACTGCCCTCCTGGCCTCCCAGGTGGTTTCACCGAGACCTCAGTGGGCTGGATGCCGAGACCCTGCTCAAGGGCCGAGGGGTCAACGGGAGCTTCCTGGCTCGGCCCAGTCGCAAGAACCAGGGCGACTTCTCCCTCTCCGTCAGGTGGGTGGCCCGAGGCTCTAGCCGGGGCCAGGACTTGGCCTCTCACTCTGGTTGCCCAGGCCCCAGCACGCCCGGGCCCTGTGTGTGTCCAACCCGCCCCCGTGTGCGCTCCCTGCCCAGGACCCCCGCCCATCCCCCACGCCGTCCCCACCTCCGCTCTCGCATCCACTGGCGTCACCTCCGCCCGGTGCCCTGCAGGGTGGGGGATCAGGTGACCCACATTCGGATCCAGAACTCGGGGGATTTCTACGACCTGTATGGAGGGGAGAAGTTCGCGACGCTGACAGAGCTGGTGGAGTACTACACGCAGCAGCAGGGCGTCCTGCAGGACCGCGATGGTACCGTCATCCACCTCAAGTACCCGCTGAACTGCTCAGACCCCACCAGTGAGAGGTGAGGGGCTTCGCGCCCTGGCCCAGCCCACGGAGAGGAGGGCTGGCCTCCACCCCAAGTGCCCCTCCCCCCCCCCGCCCCCGCCCCCGCTCCTTCTCAGGGCTCTGTGGGGCCTCTTCCCTCCATGTGATCCTGGGGCCCCTTTCCAGCAACCACTGAGGAAGCAAGAGAAGGTCCCCTCGCCCTTCTCCAGGGTCCCTGTCTGCCAGCAGCGCAGGCTCTACTAGTGCCCGAGAGGCCACTTCTCGTGGCTGTGTTCCCAGCAGTCTGGCTCTGTTGTTAGAAAGAGCTTCTTCTTACCTGGAACAGAATCTGCCCTCCTGTAACTGTTCCCTCCCCAGCAGGGGTTAATACAGGGACAGGCTGATGTTGAGGAACAGCGTAGGGGCCAGCGTTTATGAGGACACTTAGTGCCTCATCTCAGCAACCCGTGAGGACGGGTCTGCCCTCTTGGGCTGGGTGGAGCTGGACGAGTCCCTTGACCAGAACCCAGATCATTGAAAACTGTGTGATGGGTGTGTAAGGGGCCTAGTACCTGGGCACAGGGTAATACTCCAGGCATCTTTTTGGCTCCAAAGATGTGGTCCCCAAAACTGGGTTGGCTACTTCCCATGCAGTCTCCCCAGTGCACGGGTGGAGGGTGGTGGGACCCTAACACTCAGCAGGACATGGTGGCTCATGTTATAGCTTCATCTCCATGACAGCTCCCATTGAGGGGAAGGGCAGCTGAACAACTCTGGGGTGTTTTTTTTTTCACACTCCTAGGGCCAAGTCAACTTGCCCTTGTCCTGTATTTGTGTATCGACGGTTGAAATGATTCTGAACTTGGATTCTGTCCGCTTTCAGTCTCTCTGACATGCATGCCTCCCAGCGCGCATTCATATTCTTTTCAAGTCAGTGATTGAAACTTAGTCCTGGATGAGGCTGAGATAAAGGCCCTGGGCCCCCCCCCCGGAGACCTCTTTCCCGTGAACATGAAGCCACTGATCCCCTTCCTGTGAAGCTACCTCTTCTAGGAGGGAAGCCACATTGATGACCTTGCTGGTGGCTGCCCTTTCTTGCCCTTTTCCTGCACCCCACCTGCAACATTCATGGGGATTTTCCACCCAGACTCTCTTGAGCTCTTCATGTCCTGGCTTCCTCCTCGTCCTGGCCAGGATCTGCCCTGCTGGCTGCTGCAGGAAGAGGGTGGAGCTGGAAGAGGGATGGAGCTGAGCAGACCCCCTGGGAGGGGCCTGAGGCCTGGGTTCCAACTGGGGCTGGGAGAAGTCGAGGACTGAGGATCGAGGGAATCAAGACCAGGGCAGCTGACTCCAAGAGGCCCTTTTGGTTACCCGTGCCAGGATGCCTGGGCTCACCCTTGACCCTGGGAGTGTGTGGAGGAGGCTCTTTCTCCAAACCTCCACTTGTGTTCTCGCAGCTGCCCCACCCCCTCTGTGGGAATTTGCATTTGTCCCCTCACTGGCTAGCTCTCCCCTGTGGTCAGCCTGACATTTGCATGGAAACTTCCTCATCCTGGGGCCTGGGGGAAGCGGGTTAGCCCCCTCTCCATAGCCCTGGGGACCTGGCCTATCCCCGAGTGATGGGATGGGGTGGCCCAGGGGGTCCTGGACAGGGCAGGAGACTCTGGAAGTCTCTGAGCTGCAGTCTCCTTGGGGCAGGAGTGAGATGGGGCGGGACAGACTGGCCCCCTCCCTCCTTCTCCCCGTTCCTGCGGTTGGAAAATGCCCCCCCTCCCCTGGTCCCTGGGCTGAGGAAACCTCACAACCTCACTTCTCACTCTCTCCCCAGAAGGAGTTTTGTGTTTTTTCCATCACGTGGTTTCCTGTGGGGCTGGGCATTGCGGGGCTACAGTTTCCTCCTGGGAAGGGGGTGTGCTTTGGGGAAAGGTCCTAGTTCTGCTTTCTGCCCCTCTGAGCCCCTCTGAGCCCCTCTAACAGCTCGTTCAGTGACATCATCCCAGGCACCCCAGAGCCCCCAAACCACTCTTACCCAGCGGGGTTGTCTGCCTTCCCGGCCCCCCGGGGGACTTCTCCCCATTATGCCTCCCTTGTGACTTCCGTCTCTCCATCCCCAGCCCTGTGGGGTTTGGCCTCTGCATTTGTTCCCCTAGCCCAGCCCTGTCTTTCATGGAGACCCTTCCTGGATTTCTCCCCTCCAAGTATTCTGCATATGGCCTGCCTGTCTGCCTTTGTCTTAAACTTTCAGAGGTGGGCCTGCTTAGAAGTCCTGAGGCTCGCCTCTTATCAGCAAGGGCCTTGGGCCAGTGTGCAATCACCCAGCCTCAGTTTCTTCATCTGCAGAATGGGTAGTATCTACCTCTCAGCATTTCTGTGATGGTGGTGGGTTTGAAAGCATATAGCAGAGTGCCTGCACGTGGCAGGTGCCTGGTTTCCCTGCCCCCTCCGTGAATGTCTACCCAGCACCTGCCCCTGGCCTCGGTCTCACCTCCCCGGGTGCTGTCTTCTCTAGGTGGTACCATGGCCACATGTCTGGAGGGCAGGCAGAGACACTGCTGCAGGCCAAGGGTGAGCCCTGGACTTTTCTCGTGCGTGAAAGTCTCAGCCAGCCTGGAGATTTTGTGCTGTCCGTGCTCAGCGACCAGCCCAAGGCTGGGCCGGACTCCCCTCTCAGAGTCACCCACATCAAGGTCATGTGTGAGGTAAGGCATCTGGGTAGTGGGGCGGCATCCTGCTGGGGGTCCATCTGTGCGCCAGCGTTGCCTGTGGGGAGGGTCAGCCCGGGCTTCGGTCTGAGGCTGGGGGTCCAGGGAGGGAGACTCGGGTCCTGAGAGGTGGCCTGACTCGGCCCCCCTCAGGGTGGACGCTACACAGTGGGCGGTTCGGAGACCTTCGACAGCCTCACGGACCTGGTGGAGCATTTCAAGAGGACGGGGATCGAGGAGGCCTCGGGCGCCTTCGTCTACCTGCGGCAGGTGAGGGGTGGGCCAGGCTGCCTCCTTCCTTCCCCTGAGCTTCTGAGCTCTAGAAGCGGCTGACTTCTCGCCCTCCCTCGCCCCAGCCGTACTATGCCACGAGGGTGAACGCAGCTGACATTGAGAACCGGGTCTTGGAACTGAACAAGAAGCAGGAGTCGGAGAACACAGCCAAGGCTGGCTTCTGGGAGGAGTTTGAGGTGTGTGAGGGGGCCAGCAGGGCAAAGGGCCTGGGGTCCCAGGCAGACCCCGTCCCCTCTCTCCCCACCCCTTCCACTGATCTGCCCCACGTCCTCGCCAGCCGTGGATGGCCTTCTCCAGGGCCTGGGGCTCCATTTCCCCCTCTTGCCCCACAGAGTCTGCAGAAGCAGGAGGTGAAGAACTTGCACCAGCGGCTGGAAGGGCAGCGGCCAGAAAACAAGAGCAAGAACCGTTACAAGAACATCCTTCCGTGTGAGTGCCCTATCCCTGGGCAGCCTCCAGCCCTCCCACATCCATTCACCCAGGAGACTCCCCTTCCGCCAGCTGGCCTCGCCCCATCTCAGAGGGCCTCTTCCTCCAGCTCAAGGGGGGACCCCTCTCCACCCGCAATAGCCTCCCCTCCTCCAAAAAGCCTCTGCTCCTCCCAGAGGGGCCTCCGGCACCCCACCCCCACCCCCTTCTTCCTCTGAAACCTCCAGCCCCACCCCACACAGATCCCTCCCCCCATACAGATCCCCCATCCCTGCCTGCCCGCAGGGCTCTGAGAGCTCATGGCTTCTGGGCAAGAAAGGCCTGGAAACTCAGGAAGGGTCTGACCCATGCCTTTCTTGCTTCCTCTCTGCTCACTCCCAGTCGACCACAGCCGAGTTGTCCTGCAGGGACGCGACAGTAACATCCCTGGGTCCGACTACATTAACGCCAACTACGTCAAGGTGGGTGTGCCCGCCGGTCATGGGGGAGGGGGGGCTGGGCCCTGGGGACCCCCGTTCGTGGGGGGGCTGGGTCCAAACATGCACGGGCGAAGCCAGAGCTGTTGCCTTGGGTGGCTGAGTGTGGCAGGGGTGCGAGGGGCTCACAGTCCTGCGTGTCTCTGCACCCGCGTCCAGAACCAGCTGCTAGGCCCTGATGAGAATGCTAAGACCTACATCGCCAGCCAGGGCTGCCTGGAGGCCACAGTCAACGACTTCTGGCAGATGGTGTGGCAGGAGAACACCCGTGTCGTCGTCATGACCACCCGGGAGGTGGAGAAGGGCCGGGTAAGCCAAGCCACGTGCCATGAGCCCCCCAGTGGTCGCCCGCCACCATTAAGCCAAAGAGACTTGGGGCACCTCGGAGGGCAAGGGTCCTACCTTGTTGGGAAACTGAGGCACGAGGTCTGGGTACACGCTGACTCCCGGATCCCCGCTTCCCACCCTGGGCTCCCCTGACCACCAGACCCAGATTTCCAGTGGCCTCTTTCCTTAAAGTGTCCCTCTGTTCCGCTCTGGGCAGCAGCCCTTCCTGTTCTCTTGGCCTCATAATACTGTCTGGAGTCAACCCCAAACCCTCACGCCACAGGCAAGCTACCTCCCTGCCTGCAGGCTGCCCCCTTCCCACGGCACCCTCTGCAGTGGAGTGGCCATGACCTGTGCAGAGCACACACTGCACCAGGCTGCTCCCTCTGAGAACCCTGCCATGGCTCCCAGCTGCCTTCAGAGCAGTCACACTGCCGGACCTGGCGCTCAGGCCTGGTGGCTGCCCTCCAGCCCTCGCTGCCTCTGACCGGCCAGGGTCCCTAAGGTTTCCATGCCTCTGCACGAGCTCATTTCCGCTAGGGACTGACTTCCTGGCTCTGCACTCTCTCTGCCTCACAGACTCCTCGCTTTTTCTTTTTTCCTTTCTTTCTTTCTTTTCGGTTGCATTGGTTCTTCGTTGCTGCGTGTGGGCTTTCTCTAGTTGCAGCGAGCGGGGGCTACTCTTCGTTCGTTGCAGTGTGCGGGCTTCTCATTGCAGTGGCTTCTCTTTGTTGTGGAGCACGGGCTCTAGGCACGCGGGCTGCAGTAGTTGTGGCATGTGGACTCAGTAGTTGTGGCTCACGGGCTCTAGAGCGCAGGCTCAGTAGTTGTGGCGCACGGGCTTAGTTGCTCCGCGGCATGTGGGATCTTCCCGGACCAGGGCTCGAACCCGTGTTCCCTGCATTGGCAGGTGGATTCTTAACCACTGTGCCACCAGGGGAGCCCGACTCCTCGTTTTGTGAAGACCCAGCTCAAATGCTCCCTCCTCTGTGAAGCTGTCCCTGATTTCCTCCGTTCCCAAGAGGGAGGATTAGTCTCTCCCTCCCCCCAGCTCCTCAGCGGCTCTGGTCCCCCGCTCACCTATCTCTCTGTGAGCTCCTGTAGACACAGGGGCACAGGCTGCGTTTTACTTGTGTCTAACTCCAGCCCGGTTTGCACAGCTTCAGGTTCAGTGCGTGTGCCAGCCAACGTGCACTGAATGACTTGTTAAGTGGCTGGTGAGGTCTCACCACCTGTAAGAGGCCGAGCCAGGCCCTATGTCTCTGACTCTTGGCCATTTAATTTGTTCATCCATTGGATGCTGACGGGGCCAGCGCCAGGGACTCAGGCCCTGCTCGAGGTGGGCACAGGCCTGAGTCCCCACCTTTACCCTCCCTTTTCAGAACAAATGTGTCCCATACTGGCCAGAGGTGGGCACTCAGCACGTTTATGGACTCTACGCTGTAACCAACTGCAGGGAACATGACGCAGCTGAGTACAAACTCCGCACCTTACAGGTCTCCCCGCTGGACAATGTGAGTGGCCCCTGCCCCATGCCTGGGGCCCTCCTCACACCTGTTCTCTTTGGTTGGGTCGAATGAGGCCATGCATGGGAGCAGGGGGCACTGACTATGTCCTTGACCCAGGGGGACCTGGTTCGGGAGATCTGGCACTACCAGTACCTGAGCTGGCCTGACCACGGGGTCCCCAGCGAGCCTGGGGGTGTCCTCAGCTTCCTGGACCAGATCAACCAGCGGCAGGAAAGTCTGCCTCACGCAGGGCCCATCATCGTGCACTGCAGGTGAGAATAAGAATGATGATGATGTTATTATTAATAATAATCATCAAAGTAGTAGCTGGCAAGTGAGTACTGCCGAGTGCCACGTGCACTTGTAAGCAGTTTACATATTAACTCATCTAACGCCCCCCCCCCCGGCCTCCACCTCTTCTGGGTTCCCTGATGCTGTTTTTTGTTTTGTTTTGGCCATGCCGTGTGGCGTGTGGGATCTCAGTTCCCGCACCAGGGATGGAACCCGCGCCTCCTGCATTGGGAGTGAGGAGTCTTAACCTCTGGACCACCAGGGAAGTCCCTGGGTTCCCTGATGACTCCACACCCATGGGTGGAGCTTAAGCTTGAACCAAGCCCATTGTTTGATCCTGTGCCTGGTGGGTGGGCTTCCTCAGAGACTTCCCTGGATGTAGCATCTAGTCCAACCCTGCCACATACAGATGAGGAAACAGGCCCAGCCTCTTGCCAGGTCACCGCTGGTCAGTGGGGGAGCCTGGAGCAGGGCTCACGGTAGACCCAGGTCCTGGTCACTCCTGTTTTCTCAGACGCGCCTACCCAGCCGGTGTTTCTGGTATTTCTCCTTGGGGTTGGTGTAGCTCCCCATCCCTTCTCTTTTCCATCTGCAGCCCTGGCGGCAGGCTGAGGCTTCTTCATTGCTGCGACCTATCTCTCCCTTCCCGCCAGTGCCCCCAACTCAGCCCTTGGGCTTATGCACCACTGGCTGCACTGGAGACCCTCATGTTCATGATCAGGAGACCCCATTCCTACTAAGGGGGGAAGCTGAGGGGTCAGCAAGGAGGAGCAGGTATCCCATCAGGCCTGAGGGGGATGGGAGGCAGCAGGCACAGGGTCCCGGACAGACTTGCTGCTCAAAATTCCAGCTCCTCCACTCACCAGCTGTGCGATCTTGGGCAAAGGACTTCCCTTCTCTGACCCCTGGATTCTTGTCCGTAAAATCAGGGTCTTATAGGGTTGTTGTGAGTGTGAGACCCTCTCACTGTGTCTGGAATACAGTAAATGCCCAAGAATGGGAATTGTTAATGCTTTAATAACTCACGTCAGGCAGGGAATGGGGAAATGGGAATCTGCCCTGTCCTCTGCCCTTCCAGCTCCCTCCACGTGACCCCGGGGCCGTGAGGGCTGGGGCTTCCTCCTTCTGCCCCACCAGCAATTGTGCGTCCTGGGGCAGGGCCGGGGGGCTGCGTCTGGAGGTGCCCCCTACGTGCTGCCTCAGGGACTCTGCCTCCAGGCCGTTCCCCCCCCCCTTCTTGAAATCCCCATGGCCTTAATTTAGACGTTACAGGAAGGAAGTGGGTGAGGGGGTGTTATTTTTGACAATCTGGGTTTGAAATTAGACAGTGCAACTCAGGGCATTGGCCTGACTGGCCTAGCCGAGGGGGTGGCACTGGGGTCTGTGTGCGGTCCTGAGGCTCCTGGGGTCTGTTGCAGCAGAGGGTGGGGAGAAGGCAGACTTCCTGCTGCGATGCTACTCCAAGTTGCCTGAGCCCGGTGGCTCCCGAGGCCTGCTGTCTTGGACGCTGCCCTTGCCCTGCCATCAGGATCTGAAGAAAAAGGGAAATGGAGCCTTGCCGAAAGATGCTCCCGAGGCGAGGAGGGCAGCCTCGCTGGGGCCAAGGCTGTGGGAGAGGGCCGGGGAGGCCCAGAGTACCAGGGGAGCAGGCAGGATGTGGTCGGGGAATGGGGTCCCAGACCTCCTGGGGTGGGGGGCAGAGTGAGGAGTGGAAGCAGGCGGTGGAGTGTGGTGCTGGGAAGGAAAGTGATGGGTGTCTGGGGAGCAGCGTCTTAGCACTTGAGAGCCAGCTTCTGCCCCCAGATCCCTTGGCTGGAGTGATGAGCACGGGTGCAGAGTTGGGCAGACTTCCACCCTGCCTACCTTCCCAGTGACCCTGCCTGGTTCCCTAAGCCCCGCCCCTGCCGGTGCTGTGCTGACACCCCGCCCCCGGCCCCCCCTGCCCTGCCGCCGCTTCCCGGCTAGTGCAGGCTGGGCCTCTGATGGTGCCCCTCCTCTCCGCAGCGCCGGCATTGGCCGCACCGGCACCATCATTGTCATCGACATGCTTATGGAGAGCATCTCCACCAAGGGTGAGGGTGACCTGTGGGAGATGCGGGGCAGGTGGGGGAGCGGCCCCCCGTGTCCACCACCTCTGCCCAGGGCCTGACGTCCAGCTGCCCTCCCTGCCAGGCCTGGACTGTGACATCGACATCCAGAAGACGATCCAGATGGTACGGGCCCAGCGCTCGGGCATGGTGCAGACGGAGGCGCAGTACAAGTTCATCTACGTGGCCATCGCCCAGTTCATCGAAACCACCAAGAAGAAGCTGGAGGTCATGCAGGTGCGGGCAGAGCACGGCCTGGAGGGGCCGAGGGGGGCAGTGGGCATTGCCCGGTGCTGCTGGGACCACTGGCCTCCCACCACATTTCTTCCCACAGTCCCAGAAGGGCTGGGAGTCGGAGTACGGGAACATTACCTACCCCCCAGCCATGAAGAATGCCCATGCCAGGGCCGCCCGCACCTCCTCCAAGTGAGTGGCCCCACCTCCCACCTCCCAGTGTCTGCCCCTTTCTCTTCCCCAGCCCGACCCGTCCTTTCCAGGGAGGTTCGGGTTAAAGTTCAAGCTTGGTTCTTACAAGCTGTGTTCACAAGTGTCTCCTGAGTGCCCTCCACGTGGGGCCGGTGCTAGGCACTGATGTGTGAGATGGGGCCTCTGCCCCCAAAGCAGCTTCTAGTCTAGTGTAAGGACACTGTCAGGACTGGTCTCCTTGCTCTCCTGGCCTCAGTCTGCTCACCTGTGAGATGGGGGTGGCCCCGAGGGGCTGCTGGTGCTGGAGACCCCTGCCCTGTGTCCTGACTGCCCGCACCCACCTGCCCGGCCTGCAGACACAAGGAGGACGTGTATGAGAACGTGCACAGTAAGAACAAGAAGGACGAGAAGGTGAAGAAGCAGCGGTCGGCGGACAAGGAGAAGAGCAAGGGTTCCCTGAAGAGGAAGTGAGCTGGGCCCGTCCTGGGGCGGCCATGGTACGGCCCCTCCCTGGCCTGCCCTCAGGGGCCCCCAGGCTCGGTGCTCTCCCTGGGACGGACGGGGCGGCTGCGGCCTCACCCTGTCTTCCCAACCCAACCAGACCTGTGTCTTGTCCCCCCTCCAGGTCCAACCCCGTCTTATCCCTTCCTTCCCTGTCTCTGCAGCCTCAGCCCCGTCCCTGCAGAGGCCTCCAGTGGAAGACCCAGAGCCTGAACCTCGGAGCCTGGCCCCCATTCCATTGTAATTTAAATGGCCATGTCCCCGCCTCCCTCTCCCAGCCCCTGTATATAGCCCAGCAAGGCCCCTGGCAGGGCCGGGCCCTTCTCTTGTAAATAAAGCCTCTAGGTCACTGTGTGTGGGTCTCTAACTCTGTGTGCCTGGGCGGGAGGGGGAGGCGGGCAGGGAGTGCAACATGTGGACACAGAAGGCTGGGCCTTCACAGTCTGACACACGAGTGTGAGTGTGGGTCAGCTTCCGCCGTCTCGTCCCTTTAAAGTGGAGGACGATCCTGCAAGGGTGGTCGTGAAGATCACTGAGATCAGGGATGATGAAATTCGTTACACTCTTGCTGTGTGTCAGGCGCTGTTGAAAAGACTAAAAGTGGTTATTGAACCGAGGTACCTGTAGCATTCCTATTTTACAGTGGGAGAAACTGACACAGAGAGATTAAATAACTTGCTCAAGGCCACAGGACTATTGAGCAGTGAACCTAAGATTTTATTTTAACTCAGGCCTTCTGGCCTCAGAGCCTGCATTCCTGGAGACGCAGCCAGGGTCACCCCGAGGGGGACATAACTACATTCTCTGGCCCGGACTTCTACATCCAGAAGCTAAGAAGATGGATAACAACGGCCAGTTAACACAGGCCCAGGGCCAACCTCCCTCCCCCGGGCACCTGGTGTGCAAAGGAGCGCCACGCTCCTCCCTTTCTGGGGCTACTAAGAGCCCTTAGGCCCTTGGTCAGAGTTTCAGTTTTATTTTTGTCCGCTCTTCCTTCCCCTGGGTCCACAGTGGACAACAGCGATGATTCCTTCTTTGCGTTAAGGCTTCATGTTGATTATAATGCTAGTCTCCTGGGGAGCTGAGCCTGAGAGAGTCTGACTGGGGAAGGCCCGGCTCCCTGCTGCTGGGCCAGCTGAGGCTGGGTGGTCATTCACTCAGCATACACTTTGTTTATTGAGCGTCCCTGTGTCCCAGGCACTGGAGCAGTGCTGGGGCATGATGGTGAACCCGACAGTTCCTGTCCTGGTGGGAAGGCAGACCCAGAAACAGTCCACAAACATAGAATAAGTACAGACAAGAATTGAGAAGGACGCAAACAAAGGTGTGGGGGTGTTAGGGAGCGAGAAGGCAGAGCTGGGATTGGGCGACACAGCTCAGCTCCCAGGAGCTATCGCCCTCCAGGGGGTGCGTGGGTGGAGCATCACCTGTGGGCCTCAGGGCCCCTCTCCCAGCAACGCCCTTTCTATCCCAGCTTGAGCCACACAAAAGAAAGGCGGGTCCCATCCCCTCTCACCCGCCCTCGGGCTGACTGCCCGGCGGCTGGGACTTGGACTCTCCAGGGCTGTGAGGTGGGTCTAGGGGCAGCTCTGCCCGGCGGGGTGCCCGGCCCCTCTGGAGAGCAGAGCCAGGGCTGCAGGAGAGCAGCTCAGAACCTGAATCGGCCGGGTCAGTGCCGACGCTCCAGGCCAGCTTGGGACTCTTGGCAGGAGGGGGGGCACCCCAATACTAAAGGTGAGGACAGAGAGGCGCCCCTGGGGGACCCGCCTGCCCTCCACACAGGTGGGCACCAGGCAGGGGCACAACCCAGTCCCTGCTGAGCTGAGCCCTCTCTGCCCTCAGGCTCTCGGGCAGGGGCCTGGGGGAAGGGGCTAGCCGGGGGTGGGAGTGGCCGTGGGGCGAGGCCAAGGAGGAAGGCGAAGGGGGCGAAGACAACCCGTCCCTCTGTCCCTCCGACACCAGGCTCCCTGGTCTGGGCCCCGGGGCAGAGGAGGCAGGTAGGAGAGGAGAGACCACGGCCGAGGGCCCGAGGGTCGGGGCCTGCCGGGGTGACCAGGCCTCAGAGGAGGCGCCTGCGGCTGGCGCTGGGAGGGAAGGGGTTAAGGCAGCGGGGGGTGCAGCCTATGGCTGGAGGACACACCTGTGCGCAGGGGCGGCGGGCGGGGCCCAGGTAGGAGCCTGCGCTGCCCGGCAGGCGAGAAGGAAGGAGGAAGAGTGGAGGCCAGGGCGGCTTCTAGGCCTTGACTCCCGAGCCCCGATTCCTCCTCCTCTCCACGGCCCTCGCCCCCTGGGGGGCAGGCGGCCTGGTGGCAGGTAAAGGCGGGCGGAAGAGGGGTCCTGGGGCTGAGTGAGGGACTGCTGGGGTGGGGGGGGGTGCTGAGGGTGGTGAGCTGGTGCCTGGGGGGCAGGGAGAGGCTGGCGGGGCGGGGAGGGGGCTCAGGGCGGGGAAGAGATGGGCGGGGGGCTTCCGAAGCCTTGACCCGGCCTCAGTGGATCAGCAACCCGGGATGGGCCTGGTGACGGCTGCCGGGCTCACCCGGAAGTGTCCCCGGGGACACGGGCGGTGGGGGAGGGGAGCCAGGGCTCCGCAGCTCCACCGGGCGCCTGGGCGAGGACTGCCGGCCCGTCCGGGCGGTGGGGTGGGGGCCCCCGTCTTACCCAGCAGTGTTTGGGTGCTGGTTGAGAGTCTCTAATACTGCCGGGTAATGATGGAGGCCCCTGCCCCGTGCCAGCGACGCCCACCGCCCCGGGCCCCCAGCACCCAGCTGGCCGTGCCGCCCACTCCCGAGCCTCCCCCAGCCCTGGAGGCCCCTTCCTCTTGAGCAGAGGGTGCTGAGAAAGAGGTGGCCCTCGGTTGGCTGTTGGCTGGTTGCCCACGGAAGGGACACAATGGCCCCAGCCCCTCCCCCAACCCAGTGTGATTTGTCATCTGGAGGACCCAGAACCCACAGCTTGACCCTGCGCTGGGGATTGGCTCGCAGACTTTCAATAGACCTCAGCTGGCCTGCGGCCAGGGTCCTTGGAGCGACGGCCGGCTTCAGCCCTGACGCCTGTGGCCGGCTCTGGGTCCATCTTCCAGCACAGTGTTGGATGGTCTAATGCTGAAGCTCCTAACACTGTCTGGTAAAGATGGCCCCCGGCCGGCGCCCTCGGCAATGACCTTCACGGAGCCCTGAAGACCACGGAGGCCTCCAGACCAGCAACCTCTGACCTTTACCCTTGGGGAGGGGGGGTTAAGTCTCTAGGAAAGGTAAACAATGGGAGGAGACAAAATGGCTGCCTCGGAGACGCAGCGGGACTTGGGAACACGTTGGTTCTCTGGGCACCTCCATCCTCCTCCTGCCTCGGGAATGCGAAGGAAATAAAATGCGGATGGGACTTGGGCGGACTCGTTCTGCGCATTCACCTCTCACCTTGGGCTTCCAGTTCCTCAGGGCTGGGGCGGCCACATCTGCTTGGTCTCCCCGTCCCTTTCATGACAACCTGCAGAGCAGGGGACAGTTAATCTACTTTCTTCAAAAACCGAAGCAGCTGAAGGCGAACCCAGGCCCTCTGCCCTCTAACCCCACCACTAAGAATTCCAGGATTCCTACCTACACTTTCGCCCCGGCACGGCTGGGGTGGCACGTGGGCACAGCCAGCGGCCTCGTTTCTCTACCGCCCGACGACCCTCAGTGAGGGCGGCGCCGGGAAGGGACGAGGCGCCTGTCCCGTTGGGGGCCCAGGGCTGTGGGAGTGAAGAGCCCACCTCCAGAGGTCGAGCCCTGACTGAGAGACTGAAGTGTGGGTAGCCTGCAGCAGGCGACACGGTCCGCCAGCCGTCTGAACACGTAAACCCCCTGATGAGCACAAGTGGTCTCCCCACAGCTGCATGGAGCCCTGGTACCAAGGAAGCAGCTCCTGTTGGGGTCATCAGATTTTTGGTCTAGCTCAGCAAAGCCACAGCTGCTCCAGCCTTTAAAAAAGGAGATGTTGGTAAGCAAAGGGCTGATGCGGTTTAGGAGGGTGGGGTGGGGAGTGCAGCTGGCCTCGGACTCCAGGACTCGCAGTTCCCACCCTGGGTCCTGTTCTGGATCCGGCTCTGAGGGCTTCCAGGGTGAGAGCGGCAGGCCCCGGCTCTCCCTACCGGCCCCGGCTCTCCCTACCTGCCCCGGCCGGTGTCCTCGCGCCCCCTGCTGGAAGAGACGAAGAAGGACCCAGGAGTGCTCGGTGTGAGCGTGCGCATGCGTGCCTCCCCAGCCCAGTTCAGACACCAGAGGCTTTGACTTCGGATTAAGTAATAAACATTTATTGAGAATCTCTGGGGTGGTGGTTGTTGCTTCTGACCACGAGGGAGGAACCAACCCTGCAGGAAATCACACAGTCCCAACACCTCTGGCCGACACAGGGAGGAAAGTCACTCCCCTGAAAATGGTCAGTCTTTGTTCACCCGAGAAGGGCTGGGAGGACAGATGCAGAGGGACCATCACTTGACGGTGGGGGCGGGGTAGGGCCCCAAGCTGGCTCCTCAAAAACCGGGGAAGAAAAAGATCCACTTCCTCCCTGAGGGTGGAGTTCTTGTTCAGCAGTTCATTTCTTACCCTTGATGAGGCTGTCACTGTGGAAATGAGACAGACGGTGACATTATTGGGGGGGACGTACCTGTGAGAGGCAGAGCACCTCGGGCCACTCCCTCCTCAACTACCCTCCTCCCTGAATGTGTGGGTGGGGAGGTGAGAAAGGTGATGTGGGGGGGAAAAGGCAGGACCCCACAGAAACAAGGATGCACCATCAACTTACCTTCCCCTGTGGACGCCAGGTCACCAGATGAACAGGAAACACAGAACGACAAGAGAAAGGTACATGTGACTTGACAGTTTCATGCCCCACCCAACTCTAAACCTCCTCCGCTCCCAAGGGAAAAAGACAAGTACGCTGGAAGCCCGGAATCTCAGGCTCTGGGAAGACTTGCTCCCTGGCCACTGCCATTTCTCACCCCTGCTTTCCCAGCATCCTTCCGTGCCCCAGAGCAGCTCCCGAGGAAGAACAGCCAGTATCATCTTTTACCACTTTTCACTTAAAAACTTTACAATTAAAGTGCTTTTTACGTGAATAATCCCACTGGATCGCATAAAATCAATCCTGTGAGATTCAAGTTAGGAATTGTCAACCACCCACTTTTCTAAGTGCTTCAGAGACATGGTGTTTTCAAGGGTCACACGAGTAAGCTGGTAACGGGCGCCAGAGCCCAGGTGGCCAGACTCCGGCCCTTGTTCTGTGTCAACACCCCACCTGAAGGCCATGCCTCTCACCGGGTGAAACTTTCATCCTGTAGGTTCAGCACAAGGTTGTCAGCAGTGAGAAAGACACGATTCTGTGATGTGGCGATCTACAGGGCAGAAAGTAAGATGGATGTTTGTACCAAGCAAAAAAGACCTTGATTCCTGCCCTTGCAATTCAGTAACCACTGGTGGAACACGTGTGGGTTACGAACAGCGAAGTGGTGATGTGACAGCCACGGTTTCTGCGCTCACACAAGGATCCAGAGCAGCGAGCAACTGTGATGCATTAGGTCCACAAGAGGCATGAACAAAAGGTCAGGGGCGCCCAGGGGACACCATTTTCGATGGGAGGAGGAGTGTCAGAGAAGCCAGTTTGAATAGAAATCCGAACACGCAAGACCCTAATTCCCTCATTTCAATGTGTAGAAACACCTTCCCCCCTCAAGGCGGCCTTGAGCTCACACTCACCGTCTTGGAGATGTTCTGGGCTGCCCGAATCTTGCGCAGCTTGATGTAGCCTGGGTTCTTGCCCAGAGCTTCTCCCAGGTGAGCAGGGTGGGGTTAAGGGTTCACACAAGGCCAGATCTCAGCTGGGGCTGCACCCTATGACTCGGCTCACTCAGCCGTCCTCTGGGCTGTCAGATCCAAGGTTGCGCTCAGGTGGCTCGTGCCCAGCCCTACTTTGCCCCTACCTGTAGGCCTCCCCGCAGGCAGCTGCCGGGAACAGGAGGCAGCAGCACAGATGGAGGCAAGGCCAGCAGTGCTATTGATCTGCCTTACAGCGAGGAGCCAGGCCTCAGGTGCCCCACTGAGACTTCAGATCCCACCCGGCACCCCAACCCCCCAGGGGTCAGAGAGCACGGTTCGCATTCGCCTTAGTCTCATCAGCCAGCCCACAGGGCCGGGTGGGAAGCAGAGTGTTCCAGGGGCTGGGCTGAGAGCTCTGCAGCAGAAGGATATCATCTTGGCGGCCTCAGCCTCACCCTCGGCCTGCACGATCTTCTGCCGCTGTTCCTGCTTCGCTTTTTCCACCAGGAACTGGGCCCGCTGGGCCTCCTGCTGGGCTGTAGCGGGAGAGAACCGGGGTCACAGAGGTAAGGTGTCAGGAACCCCGTCCCTCCTCCTGCTTCCTCAGAAACCCCTGCCTGACTCCCCTTGCGACTCACCCACTTGTTTAGCTTCTACAGCAGCTGTGTATTCTCGGCTAAAGCTCAGCTCAGTGATGGCTACGTCATCCAGTATGAGGCTGAAGTCCTTGGCCCTCTCTGTCAGCTCCCGTCGGATCAACAAGGACACCTGGTGGCCGGGGGGAGGAGAGAGGGGCGTTGAGGGGACTGGAGAACTGAAAGGAAGGCGTGCTTCTGTGATCGTCAGAATCCCAGATCTCCGGAGAACCGCAGAAAGTGCGCTAACCCCTTCTTAGTTCCTCATTAGGCCAGTTGAGCTGGGAAGGACTTGGGTCACGCTGACTCCTCCACGCTGTACCAACCCCACACACACGCCTGGACCACTTTTCTCCCATGCAGCCCGACACTAACTGCTATCGAGCTCCAATCTTGGCTCTCCTTGTTTCCCACGGTGGCCATCTGCACAGCTTTTTGGGGGCAACGGACCTCGGGTCACTACCCTTTCCTAACACCCAGTGTGCTGGGCCTAGGAGGGAAATGCTGATGCTACGCAGATGGTGATGGGAGCCAGAGCCAGACCTGGGCCCGCTGGGTGATCAGCTGGGAGGCGTTGAACTTGGCCACCACGCTCTTGAGCACCTCGTTGACGATGGATGGCAACACGCGCTCCTCGTAATCCAGCCCCAGGCGCTGGTACATGCTGGGAAGCTCCGCGGCGTTGGGTCTGGACAGCACCCGCAGGGAGATGTTCACCATCTGCAGGTCTAAGCGTGAGGTTAGCAGTGGCTGGGCAAGGCCACGGGGGCCTCACCTGGCTTCCTAGCAAAGCCTCCCTCCCCAAGCATTTTCTCCTCTGGCTTCTCTCTTTACCCAGGGCAATGCCCTGTGGTCCGGAACTGCCCCGCGGGGAGAAGAGTGATTCGGCACAGACCAAATGCGTCCTTGTCCACTGTCAAGTCTTCTCTACCCACAACCCTCCTCCAGTAAAGCTGACCTTTCTTTTCGCTACTCTACTTTAGGCTCTGTTACACTGTACCATAATCCTGAACTAGACTGTAAGGACTTGAGAACAGAGATGGTGTTTTGTGAATCCTTGATTTCTTAGGGCCTAGGGTTTCGGGAATATTAAGCAACCTGCACTAAAAATCGTGCAAAACAGTACGTTACAGGTGAGCTACTTGCCTCATTGTGAACGTGTGTGTGTGTGTGTGTGTGTGTGTGTGTGTGTGTGTAAGGGTTGGTCTGGGGAATCTCAAAGGCACAGCTTCTGTGAATGGTCTAGGAGGGAACAGGTGCACCAGTGAAAAGTGCAGCCAAGTTTCCCCAGGACAGAGCGTACCAGTAGATTAATGAGTCAAAGAATTAAAAGAAAGGTTTTAAAACAAAGCTTTGTTCTAGGCAGTGACTAAGACAAAGGACAAACAATGCTCTCACCGAGTTCACGTTAAGGGGGAGGAACAGTTGAAAAATGTACAAACACACAGCGTGTCCAGAATGTACTCCTTGAACTCCAGAAGCAGGTACCTTTATTTTAGCTTGTTTGCAAAGGTGGAAATGAAGGCCCAAGAGATCTGACACTCCCATCTTGCCTAGTCTCTGGCTAGGCTCCCTTGTTTACTGCCAGTGGCACCCCAGTGCCCAGACCTACCTTTGGAGCCTGTGGGGGAGGAAATTTTTCGGGGTCTGGCGCGAATGTCATAGATGATGGGGTACTGGAACCAGGGGATCCTGGAGGGGAGGGAACAGGGACAGGGATTAGGATACTACCGTTTCCCTAGTTTTGTCCGGTTTTCCTTCACCACGTGTTTCTTGGCCTGCTCCTCCTCTTAATGACCACGGTCAAAAAGAAATTCTCTTTTCCCTCCGGAGAACAACAGTATGTGCTCCTGAAGATGTGGCCAGCACGCACTGTTCTGGGAAATGGGGTGAGGAGAGTGAAGAGCGGCGCGGAATCCCGCTGAAAGTCCTCCCACAGCCATAGGTGGGTCGGCGTTCAAGGGTGAAGGGTCAGGGTCAGTCCGCTCTGCCCGCCATTACCTGAAGTGAAGGCCCTCGGCCAGAATGGTGTCCTGCTGCACACCTCCGATCCGATTAAAGAAAATGGCTCTGTGCCCTCCTTCCACTGCAGGGAGAGGAGTAGGGGTCAGCCCAGGCCGGGCTCAGAGTACGTGCCAGCCTCTGGTGGGGCGGGGTGAGGGGCTGGGTGAGCGCGGGGACCTGGCGGGGCTGGGCAGGGGTCCGGGAAGGTCGGGCGGAGTCCGGAGGGCAGGCTGAGGTTGCTCACCGGTGAACACCGACTCGCGGACGCCGTAGGCCACGGCGCCGGCCCCCAGCAGCAGCTTCAGCGCCGTGCCCATGCCCCGGGGCCCGGAGGGCAGCCGTCCCGCTAAGTCCTTCAAGTTCTGGGCCATGTTCGGTCCTGAGGCCGGCGGCACCAGTGGTCCGAAGGGGGTGCCGGCCCGCCTCTACAGCTCTCCAGTTTACGGATCGCACTCTCCACACGAGGGTCCGGCTTCAGGTGCTCGCGGGAGAAAGGGCACCGGAAGTGCGTTCCCTTCTAAACTCTCCCCCCAGCCTACGGCGGACCCGAGCTTGCGGCACAGGAAGCACGCCTCTGGAAGTTCCCTCCCCTTTCTGGAACCCTGCCCTCCCAGAGCGGCTTCGGGAGCATCTGCAGCCAGCCGTCGCCATTTCCGAGCGCCCACTTTCAAAATGGCAGACGGAAGGAAGCTTGCATTTGGGGCGAGAGCGAGGCCCTAGTTTAAGGACGTTACACAATTTCCGGTCCGGTTGCAAGATGGCAGCGCCCGGTGGTGGATTCCAACCTCGTGAGCGGCGCGCCGCGGAGCAGGAAGAGGACTGGGATGCTGTGACGCCCAAGCGGCCCCGACTCGGGGTGGGAAGCAAGATCGGAGGCCGTAGGCTCATTGTGGTGCTGGAAGGGGCCAGTCTGGAGACAGTCAAGGTAGTTTCGGACTAGGGGGTGAAGAGCTAGTAGTAGATCGATAGGATGGGAACAGGTTGGGTGAGGGTGATGGGCTCAAAGTGGATGGAGAAAGCGGAGACAGGTGAAACATGCTTTGGAGAAAGAGTGGCCTAATCGACTGTCTCTTCCTTTAACACGGGTCGGCAGTGCTCGTTTTCTTTGCCCTTGAATCCCATTGCAGCCGTCACATGCTTGCTTCCGATTGATTTACTAGGATTCTATGGTAACCCTAACCCCATCCCCAACCCCCGAGTCGTCTAAGGGGAAGGGGTTTCGTCCATCGCGTCGTCCCGCTTTATCCCAAGACAAGCTTACTAGGTAGAGGGGAAAGGTAGTTACTGCAGCTCAGTCTTCCCACCCTTTTATTTGTAAGGACTTAATGTCTTAATACGTTGAAAGGTGTCTGTCACTCTCCTTTATATTATAACTATAATTTATATTATATTTATATTATAAATTTATATTATATTATATAAATTTATATTATAAATATAATTATATTATTATAATTATAAATTATATAAATTTATATTATAAATATAATTATATTATCATAATTATAAATTATATAAATTTATATTATAAATATAATTATATTATTATAATTATAATAGATTTATAATCTGTACATTTCAAAACACTGCCTGGACCAGATTATCATTAATACTTTCACATCTTTATTTTTACTTATCATTGGACTCTTCTCCCGAAAAAATCCGGCAGTTCCCCGTCTTAAAAATTTGTGCAGTGTTCTCATTCTTTATGATATTGTTTCTCATACTGTTTAGAACTAAACTTGTTCAGTGAGTAGGGCCAGAAGAAATAGCACTGGTTTAGAAGCCAGACCCGGATTTTAATCTTGGTTCTTACACTAATTTCAAGTGTGTGATTTTGAGAAAACAAGTTTGTCCTTAGTTTGTAAAGCGGGGGTTAATACTTTGCAGGGGGACTGTAATGAAAGTGCTTTAATAGTACCTTGCCATAGTAATCCGAGTGCAATTCAGTTCCAGCTTTTCTTCCTCAACCACTATGGCACTTTATAAAGCTTGCAGTTTAGAAAACTGTTTTCTTTTTTCAAACGAGCAGCTCATCAGGTTTCCTTTCATTTTCTTCTATAATTGATATTTCTAACCTAATTATAGGTTCATATATTCATCTCTCACTTCATTGCCGCTGTCTCCCCAGGCTATTAATTCTGAGCATCACTTAACCACTTCATTTCTTCATATCTGTGGGGATGACAGTAGTACCTATTTTACTGGGCTGTTGGAAGGATTAAAGGAGTTAAGATGTGGAAAGGGTTTAGAATAATTTCTGTCACTTGGAAATAGTTGTTATTATTATTCTTGATTCAGGTTACTTATTAGGAAGTTGAAAAGGTTGTGGGCAAATTAAAGTTCCTAGAGCATGCTCCGGAATAAATTAGGCCAGTTGTCATTAATGGTACTCCAAGGGTGATGGACTCCACAGCTGGTTGAAATCTTCCATACTGTTAGCTTTTGTCTTCCTTGTGCTGATACCTCTTGCTTCTGCAAGCCTCATCTGGGCCTGCACTCTCCATTTATTCTTTTTCAATTTTTAAAAATTGTTTATTTTTTATTAGAGTGTAATTGCTTTACAATGTTGTGTTAGTTTCTGCTGTACAATGAAGTGAATCAGCTATATGTATACGTATATCCCCCCCTTTAAAAAATTAATTAATTTGGTTGTGCTGGGTCTTAGTTGGGGCAGGCGGGCTCCTTAGTTGCGGCTCCAGGGCTCCTTAGTTGTGGCATGCGAACTCTTAGTTGCAGCATGCATGTGGGATCTAGTTCCCTGACCAGGGATCGAACCCTGTGTTGGGAGCACAGGGTCTTATCCACTGCACCACCAGGGAAGTCACTCCATTTATTCTTCGTACTCCAACCTCACTGGCCTTCTTTAAGCTCTTTGAAAGCACTACGTTCTCTTATACCTTAAGGTCATTGCAGATAATGTTGTTTAACTGCAAGCACCCTTTACTCGACTCTTTGCTTTATTAATTCCTACTTAATGTTGATTCATTTAACAATTATTGAGCCTATTAGGCTACTCCTTTTTCAGTTATTAGGTTAAATGTTACTTTCCCATAGAAATGACTCCCTTCCTGGTATAAATCAGGTCCTCATAATTCTTTAGTGAACCGTTTAGTTTTCCTTCGTAATGTTTATCACAATTCGCATTAAGTATTCATGTGCTTGTTTAGTTTGTCTCTTCCACTAGAAGGCTATAATGAGGACAGAGAATAAGGTTTTAAAAATTCTTGTATCTCCAGTGCCTATTACAGAATTACACATGGTATTCATTCTCTGATTATTCTAGTTAGTGGTTTTCAAGCTTATTAACCACAGCCCACAATAAAAAAAATTACATCGTGAGCCAGTATGCGCACTTAATTATACGAAGCCGAAAGTTCCATAAGGCTTTACTTACCATGACTATACTTGAAGTACTCTGATGTTTTCTATTCTGTTCCATTAAGAGAACGAAAACCCTGGTTATAACTTACTAATGGGTCAAAACTAGATTCTTCTATTCAAGAGGTTCTTTTTCTTCTATAACTAAGAGTGTCCCATGGACTTAGTTCTTGGTCCTTTGTTTTACTCTCTGTGACATTCTTGTTATTTCAGTTACTCAGTTAATTTCAAAATCTATATGCCTCTTCCCCCAAACTTTTTGGAGTCATATCTCAAGATGTTGCCGGACATACAAATGTGTTGATACATAAAAACTTGGCCTTTTCGAAACCTGTGTTTGTACTTACTGGTATGTTTTTATTTTTTTTAATTTATTTTTTTTAAGTCTTTTAATAGAGTACTTGGAAAGCTACGTATTTTTTTTTAATAAATTTACTTATTTATCTTTGGCTGTGTTGTGTCTTCGTTTCTGTGCAAGGGCTTTCTCCAGTTGCAGCGAGCGGGGGCCACTCTTCATCGCGGTGCACGAGCCTCTCACTGTTGCGGCCTCTTGTTGCAGAGCACAGGCTCCAGACCCGCAGGCTCAGTAGTTGTGGCTCACGGGCCCAGTTGGTCCGCGGCATGTGGGATCCTCCCAGACCAGGGCTCGAACCTGTGTCGCCTGCATTAGCAGGAGGATTCTCAACCACTGCGCCACCAGGGAAGCCCTACTGGTATGTTTTTAAACTTCTTATTGACCACCCTATATTGCTCCTCAGGGCTCTGATTTGCAGTTGTTTCTTTTAGCGGTTGCTCACATGCCTTAAAATTGGAACCACCCCTCTTTGTTTTACTTATGAGAACGTTCCTTGGTTAAACTACCTCTTGCCTCATTAGAATTTTCACATTTCTTCCTGCTCAGACTTGCAGCTCTTTGTGCATGTTTGTTTTAAGCAACCTGAGGGTAGTGACCGCGTATGTTTTGCCCAGTGTCTACATAATGCTTTTGTGATAAACAAGCATTCAGTCTTGCTCATTAACCTCACTTCTGCCTGGTTCCAGAATCCCTCACTGGCTTTGCCTAATACCCATAGGTTTTAAAATTAAATCTAGTTTAGGGACTTCCCTGGTGGCACAGTGGTTAAGAATCTGCCTGCCAATGCAGGGGACACGGGTTCGAGTCCTGGTCCGGGAAGATCCCATGTGCCACGGAGCAACTAAGCCCGTGCACCACAACTACTGAGCCTGCGCTCCAGAGCCCGCGAGCCACAACTACTGAAGCCCACGCGCCTAGAGCCTGTGCTCCGCAACAAGAGAAGCCGCCGCAGTGAGAAGCCGGCACACCGCAATGAAGAGCAGCCCCCGCTCGCTGCAACTAGAGAACACCTGTGCGCAGCAACAAAGACCCAGCGCAGCCAAAAATAAATAAATTTTAAAAAATTCAATGCAGTTTAGATCCTGTGGAATCACAGGCTGCACTCTTCCTCCCTTTTCCCTCCAAGACCAGTTATGGGATGGGGTGTGGGGGGAGGACGTGGCCACACAGTAATCCCCTGGACGGTTTTCAGGGCCGCACACTGTGTGTCTGATTTAGTAGGTCTGGAGTGGACATGAGAATGTGACTGTCTAACAGGTTTCCAGATGTTGCTGGTTGGGGACCACCTGAGAACCGCTGTTCCAGGTAAAAGCTTATGTTGCTCTTGACCTTGTTCCCTGTTCGTCAGGTGGGGAAGACGTATGAGCTGCTCAACTGTGACAAGCACAAGTCCATGTTGTTGAAGAACGGACGGGACCCTGGGGAAGTGAGACCAGACATAGCTCACCAGGTAACTCCAGGGACAGGGCTCAGGCCCCCGTGCCTCTGTATGGAAGGTAAGGCAGCTGCGTGTGACTTCTCTTCAGTCTTAACCGTGCCTTGGTCTCCGCCTCCCTCAGAGTTTACTGATGCTGATGGACAGTCCCCTGAACCGGGCTGGCTTGCTACAGGTTTATATCCACACGCAGAAGAATGTGCTGATTGAAGTGAACCCCCAGACTCGAATTCCCAGAACCTTTGACCGCTTCTGTGGCCTCATGGGTGAGATAGAAGCCTTAGGACTTAAACTTGGCAGTAGTGATGAAGCGAGAGGCAAAGGGATAAATTAAGTGTGGCATTTTTAAGTGGGGGAGGGGCACATGTGGCTGATTCCAGAACAGGGGGTCTGCGCTTTCTCCCCACGCACAGTGGGTACAGCCCGCGTGGGTTCCTGGCTGAGGAGCAGGGAGGGGGCCTGTCACCACACAACCAGTGATGTGCTCGACAGCTGCTTGGCCATGACGTTTCAGTCGTGTAGACACGCAGGGCGTGTGGAGCTCGCCTCACCTGAGGTTCTTCCTGGTTAAGTTACTGGGCATAGAGGCAGGCTCTCTGGCTAGCTCTGAACTCTTTTTTCTGCCCTAGTTCAGCTTTTACACAAACTCAGCGTTCGAGCAGCTGATGGCCCCCAGAAGCTCTTGAAGGTGAGGTGTTGACAGCTACTAGTTGGAGGTAGTGCTCTGGGAGTGTGTCTGGGGCTGATTTTTCTGTCTTTCTTTAGGTGATTAAGAATCCAGTGTCACATCACTTCCCGGTTGGGTGCATGAAAATCGGCACTTCTTTTTCCGCCCCGGTCGTCGGCGATGTGCGGGAGCTGGTGCCCAGCGGCGACCCTGTTGTCTTTGTGGTGGGGGCCTTTGCCCACGGCAGGGTAAGGCCTGGGCTCAGCTCTTAGATTCTTCCCGGAGCTGAAGCTCAGGACAGAATCCCAGGAGCACTTAGTGTTTTGATGATCCTTGTCCTTATAAGTTGGGGACAGATGAAGCTTCCATTTCCTGCCCCCAGGGCGCATCCTTTGAGGAATGCTGGCATATGTGGCATGGTCAAAGCCAGGGCCGTCTCCGTCCTTTGCTCACACTGGTATTAAACAGCACTGGGAAATGGTAGTTTTCCTGCCCTAGACAAGGGCTGAACCTGTGACGGAGTGACAGAGCCGGCTGACTGACTGCTCTCTCCCCAGCTGGATGTGGAGTACACAGAGAAGATGGTGTCCATCAGCAACTACCCACTCTCTGCTGCCCTCACCTGTGCAAAGCTCACCACAGCCTTTGAAGAAGCGTGGGGCGTCATCTGACAGAAGCACCCTAACCTGACACAGAGACTGTGGACATTGCTTCCCCGCCCCGGTGCCCAGCTGACTGCCGCAAGACCCCCTTCCTGCACCGAGACCGGGGTTTGCGTGGGTCCGGGCTGTACACCTGCTATTTGTTTATCTTATAAACATTGTTCTTGCAAACCTAGTTGTGCTTTGGGGATTCCTAAGCTCAGCAGCCTCTGATGGTGTGACCTGGCGTAACCCCTCAGACTCAGGAAGACATATATGAGGTTACAGTGTCTGCAGTTTGGCCCTGGGCTTCGCAGGTGGGCTTTGTGCCCTAAAGGAGGGAGCCCTGATTTCAGCCATGGCAGATGTGGAGGGCTGTGTCTGAAAGAAGGCAGTCAGGAGCGCTAGAAGTGAAAAACAACACACTGAGGTGACTTTATCTGGTACAATCCTAGGTAGAAAAGTGGAGCAGGTGGGGCTGTGCCCCTCCCCTCCCCCCATGGGGGGGGCGGAGGTAGCGGCACATATACAATCATCATAATAAATTGGCAGAAGAAAACCACAACAGATTCCTGGCTAGAGGGGGAGAGATAAGGCAACGTGCATGGGGGAGCCCAGAGGGGAGACAACGGGCCCCTCTACTCCTCCCACGAGAGTCTCCCCTTTGGCCCCAGATGGAGACGTGGCCGGCAGCAGAGGCACAGCTGGGGGAGCCCCGTCTTCCCGCACCCTGGCTTCTGGTTCTCTGTGCTCTGGGACGAAGGAGTGCTGTGGAAAGGGAGGCGAGTCGTTTCTGCACCAGTCCTGCTCTGGGCCACCTGCAAGGGGAGAAGGCGGGCGGGCAGGTTGGTCTCGCCTCCTAGTCCCTGGTCTGCAGCCCTTCCAGCTCCCTCCGGTCGCGCCTCAGGGCAGTCAGTGCCCCATGCTGTGCTTCCTGGAAGGCAGGCCCCGTGAGGTTCCCCCCGCATCTCCAGTACTACCCCTGCCCCAGTCTGTTGCTCTCTTCTGTAACCCGGTAGTTTCAGCTCAGCTGGAGGGATCTTACCAGGGAAATAGATTATTCCATTTTCTTTAACTTCTCTTTCCTCGGCACCAGTGCTTTGCGCACATAAGGCAATGTGAATAGTAGACTCAAGAAGAAGACGTGGCCAAGGAAATAGACGGATTTATACACCTGTGGAGGGATACAGGCCACCGCGGTAGACAGAGGGCCTGGATTCAGCCCCACTGCCTGAGGTTTCAGTGGCTCCCTCCCCTCCTGGCAGGCAGGCCCTCGTGTACCTTCAGCCATTTGTCCCACGTGAAGAGGCAGAAGGCAGTCATCGAGTAACCCATGAAGAGCCAGTGGATGGTCTGCTGCACCAGATAGTAGAGGGGCTGCAGGACCCTGACGGAGGCCAGGCTGCTCAGGGCTGGGCTGTCTTGAATCAGGCTGGCAGCCTGTGGAGGAAGGGGAGAGGGCTCAGCGCCTTACCCCTTCTCAGGCCCCTTTCATCCACCACCCTTAAGGTTTACCTGTCTTTCCACAATAACGATGAGGAATTCCATCTGAAAGCAGACCAGGTACCCTGAGTGGAGGCCGTGCCAGAGGGACAAGAACAGCAGTGAGAGGCCCTGGGACAGTTGTTTATTTCCAAGGAACTTGAGTCGTTTGAAGAAGTAACTAGAGAGAAGGGTGAGAAAGGATGAGACTCAGATCCATCCTGCCTCTGGGTTCTTGGAGCCCTTAGGGGTGCAGGGGTGGCGGCTGCTCCCACAGGGCCCCCTGGGGGAGGGGAGGCAGTGCCCTCCGATCACTTTATTTATTTATGGCTGCACTCGGTCTTCGTTGCTCCGCACGGGCTTTCTCTAGTTGCGGCGAGCGGGGGCTACTCTTACTTGCGGTGCGCGGGCTTCTCACTGCAGTGGCTTGTTGCGGAGCATGGGCTCTAGGCGCGCGGGCTTCAGTAGTTGTGGCTCGCGGGCTCTAGAGCGCAGGCTCAGTAGTTGTGGTGCATGGGCTTAGTTGCTCTGAGGCATGTGGGATCTTCCCGGACCAGGGCTGGAACCCGTGTCCCCTGCATTGGCAGGCGGATTCTTAACCACTGCGCCACCAGGGAAGCCCTTCCGATCACTTTAGAATGAAAGGCAGTGAAGCTGACGAGTCACGGTTTAGACAGAAAATAGACGTAAGGCTCAGCTGGGGCCCCACCTGGTACGACGGGTAGTGACGGAGGGCCTGCCAGGCGCCTGGTGCCGAGGCTGCAGCGGTGAGCGGGGCAGGCCCTGCACCCACACTGCTGACAGTGCCCCCACGCGTGGGACTGAGGAAGTGTTTGTGAACATAAGGCTGGCGGCAGAAGTGGGGTGAAAACCCAGCACTTGAGGCCATGTATGCCTTGTTTCTGTCTTTCAAAAATGACAGGGATGGGACTTCCCTGTGGTACAGTGGTTAAGAATCCGCCTGCCAATGCAGGGGACACGGGTTCCAGCCCTGGTCCGGGAAGATCCCACATGCTGCGGAGCAACTAGGCCCATGCGCCACAACTACTGAGCCTGAGCTCTAGAGCCCGTGAGCCACAACTATTGAGCCCAGGTGTCACAGCTACCAAAGCCTGCGCGCCTAGTGCCCGTGCTCCGCAACAGGAGAAGCCACCGCAGTGAGAAGCCCGCGCACCACAACGAAGAGTAGCCCCCGCTCGCCGCAACTGGAGAAAGCCCGTGCAGCAACGAAGACCCAATGCAGCCAAAAAAAAAAAGACAGGGACGGTTTGGGGGGGTTGGGTTGGGGACAAAAGTGGGTGTGGCTGGGGGTGTGAGAGTGACTGATGGGGGGGCCCCCCGAAGTGGGGAAAGCTGGAGGAAGTGACGTGCGACCTCCCCGGCTGGGCGCTTACCGGGCCACCCAGGCGTTGGTGTTGATGTTGAAAGAGGCGATGGTGCCCGTGAAGCGGGGGTCTGTCTCAAAGAGCCACACCTTCATGTTGGCGCAGGTGTCCCACTTGGCCCTCCCGAGCTCGTCAAGGCCGTGGAAGCCCAGCCCCGTCAGGATGCACACGCCTTCCTGAGGGAGCCACGGCGTAAGCGACCCCGCCGCTCTGCGCCGCACCCAGCCTGCAGCTCGTCTCGCTGCGGCCCTGGGCCCTCTCTCCTTACCGTGACCAGCCAACAGGCGACGTATTTGTACAGCACAACCTTGCCCCAGACCAGCATGTACAGGCAGCGGAACCAGAAGCTGCGGTTCTTGACAGGAGAGAAGGCATGAGCATTAGGGACACCGCCAGGCCAGGAGGGGCCCCCGTGCTCCCCGTCCTCACACGTGTGGCTGACTACTACCCCGTGTCCCCCCGACAGTCTGCCTAACTGCTTTGCAAGAGGCCAAGGGGACCCAGCAGGGAGCCCCCTCGGAGACGCCCTCAGACAGTGCTGTCCTCAACTCCTCTCCTACAGAGCCGGGCACCTGGGACACTAGCGCTGGGGGACTTTCACATCCACGTTCGACGTCAGCTGAAGGAGACCAACCTCCCCAGAGCCGGGACGGAGCCTGAGCCAGCACTCCCCCTCCCTGGGTCCTGAGCTCCTAGAGCCCTGGTCTGCCTGGGCCGGAGGGGGGCTCGAGCCGCCTGGCTGTAAGAGGGCGAGCTCGAGCCGCTGGGGGAAGGTCAGGGGTGCTGAAGTGCACCTGGCACAGCCCTGTGCCCGCGAAGGTCGTTCAGTGCTGGCTGATGAACGGGTCCCGGCCCGGCTGGCATTGACACCAACTCTCAGATCTAGAGCAAAACCAACACGCGTTTGTAGGTGGTGTTACCCACTTCTCGGCTATCTACGGGCTCCTGGCCTGGCCACTGTCTATCTCTGGCGCAGTCGCACTGCTGCTGTTCAGGAAGCACTCACTTCGTAGTCGTCAGTGAGGAGATAGTCTTCTGTGATGTGCTGGCTGAGCAGGGTGTAGCCCACTAGGTAGACAAGGCCCAGACTCAGGCGCTTGAGAGCAGGTACGGTGCTGGAAAGGAACAAGCAGGGTCACCACGGGCAGAGGCCCCTCCCTTCGCCCTCCGACCTTCACGAGGGAGCAGCTTCCCAGAGTGAGCGCAGCCTTAGGGCCGGACATGAGGATGGAGTGTGCAGACCCTGCGAGTTCTGGGGTGGGGGTGGGGCAACGAGGGGGCGGGCTGGGGAATCTGGGGTGCTCGCCCTCGGGGTCCCGTGGACCTCGAAGGCTCCCCCATGTGCTTGGGCTACATCGGGACTGAAAGCCCGATGCAGAGACGGGGAAGGACCGGTTTTGGATCTGCTCCCTCCTGTCCTGGCTGGATCAATGCTCAAACGCAGGCTGGACAAGTTCTCCACAAAGGGATTTTCCTGGTAACTTATCAATCTTCTACTGTGAGATATATTTATATATATAGATTTTGATATATTTAACAGTATTATTATTATTTTTTTAACAGTATTTTTAAACTGGGAAAGTGAGTGTTAAAGGCAGGGACGTGACTGGTTCAGGCAAAATCTATGGCATAAAAGTGAATTTTATTGTTTGTACTACAGGGTCGGGAGGGATGGCGGGAAGTGACCCAAGCTGAAAAGGGCCCCCTTCCTGCAGCGAGCAGGCACGGAGCGCCCGTCACAGGCCGTGAGCCAGGCCCAGGCCAGAGAATGCAGCCGGCCGGCCTGCAGGAAGTCACTTCAGAAGTGGCTTTTTGTCGGGTGAGACGCCTACGCAGACGCCCTGACCGAAGGGGGCCATTACCTGTTTGGTATCTTGCCTGGTAGGTCAGTCAGCTGTCCCTGCACCAGCTTCATGTAGTGGTTCATTGAGAACTGGGGCCCCACCAAGAAGGCCCCATAGAAGTAGGAGAAGCCAGCAACCTCCAGCAGGGAAGGGACACCCCGTATGGCGTATTTCTGTTGCTCAGAGGACAGGGATTTCTATGCCGAGAAGAGAACGAATGGTTCAGGACCCAAGAGCCAGTCTGAGGGCTCCCCACCCTCGTCCCCAGTGATCCAGGTTCTTCAAATAGAGCCTCTCTGAGGGGATGACAGCACGGAGAAGAGTCAGTGCTTCGGGGGTAATGGGCATGCGCAGGCGCAGCTCGGCCTAGGCCGGCTGCTGCTCTTCCCAATGCCTTGCTGGCCCTGATCTCTGGACTCTGAGCTAGAGCTGGACCCGGGCAATTAGACTTGTCGGTCCTTGATCAGTGCGGCCGGAAACGGCGACCACACGGGCGGGCATGAGGGCATGGGGATAACAACAGCCGTCCTCCTTCCCTCTGGTTAAACTCCTTCACGTCTCTGTGGAGGGAGGGGTACTTACTTGATCTTTCCCTCCGTCATAGTAGTCGATGACGAGACCTGAGCAGAGAGAGAAGGTGTGGGTGGAGAGGAGGGAGGGGACACGGGACATGGCCAGGAGCACACGGGGCAGGGCCCGGGGTAAGCCTAAGGTCTGAAGAGAGGAGCCTGGGTGTCAACGGGGAAGGCAGGGCCCCATCACTCACCGATCAGCTTCAAGGTCAGGACACAATGTGGCATTGTCCACTTGATATCGTAGTTGCCAGTGGCTGTGTAATAGTATCCGGCAAGAAGGTAGGCCTAGGAGAGCGGCAAATATTTATTCTACCATTGCTCTGATTTATTTTCTCCCTGCTCTGAAATCCAATGTATTCTTTTCACTTTTCCTTTCTCCTGGTCTAGAAACTGAACCTGTAAAGGGGAAGAGACATCCTCAACGCTTACACTCTGTGGCTCATTCTACGTGGATTTTCTGCCTTGCCTTTAAGTGACTCCCCTCATGGACAACTGGGCTAATCTGGTCAGACTCAAAGAACCCCAGTGGCACAGTCCTATGCACAAAGGACGGCCGGCACCCCGTCCTTGAGGTGGGTGAAGCATCGTCACTGCAGCCTGCAGATGAAACACCTGGGGCTTCTGGCAAGTGACCCAGAGCCACACTGCCAAGTGTCGTGGGGAGAAAGGATTAGAAACTGGCTCTCCCAGTCCACGGCTTCCTCTACACCACAGTCCCCATCCTCCCCGCCCCCAACTGCTGTCAGCTGTGACCTGAGCTGCCCAGGGAAAGACGTTTACCATCTGGAAGCAAAAGGTAGTGAGGACGGCAGTGATGGTGCGGCCCATCAGCCGGAGGATGAGGAACTGAAGCACGACGCATAGCAGGGAGTGGTAGAGCTGGAGTCCTGGATGCGGAGGAGAGAGCAAAGTTTTGCCTGTTTTTTTTTTCTGCATTCCCACCCTTCCTGAGACTTCTAAACACAAAGGGTATACATATTGGTATTAGGATTTTTCTTCTTTTTTAATAGCCTCATGTTTTGGAGGAAGGGAAGGAAATGAACTGTATAAATAGAAAGGACCGCCAGGGAGTTGCTGTATTGCTGAACTTCGGGCCTACGGGACGCTCCTGAGGGGACTGCTTGGGTCTGTCGGCCAGTTCCAGCCACAGCAGAGACAAACTGGTGCTTCTCTGTTGTTGGTGCTTCTCTGTTGTTGGTGCTTCTCTGTTGACGGTGTCTGGTAAGGGCACCCATTCTCAACATGCTTTTACCGGGGAGGGGAATGTGTGTGAAGGGAGAAGTTAAGCTTGTGTCCCTGCCCATACAAACCCTCTGCTACCAGAGCATCACAACGTCCCTCTCCATCAAATTCTCTCCAGGAAATTTTGTTCAGGTCTGTTCCTTCCGAGGCTCCCTGTAATCGCAGTGCTCCGTTCACTCACCGAAGTTATAATAAGCAATCGAGAGGCCTGTAAAGGCGTGGAAGAGGTGGATGAGGTAGCTGTCCTTGTAGAAAAGGTAATGCCGGTAAAACAAAGCCAAAGGGTAACCTGGAGGGGGAGAAGAGCAGGAGAGGGTTACTCGTGCCTGGCGTCCTCCCAGGTTTGTTTTGGAAGTCGATCTGGCATGAAACTCAGCCCAGAGAGGAAAACATAGGCATTATGTGGATGTCTACAAAGACAATAACAGTATCCCCAATTATCAAAAGAAGTCTCTTTGTAAATACCAATTTAAAACTGAAGGTATTTTATATTGAGGCAATACAAACTGGGTCTGAAGACTAGGTTTCATTTTTGGCTTATTAAATATTGCTAGGAATTTTCTCTTGCATTTTCCTTAAATGATACAAGGGATTCAGGGTGCCCAGAAACACCATTTTACACCTTTATGACCTATAATAATTTCATCACTAGCAGAGTATTATCAGTCGGATTATTTTTTCTTTCTTTCTTTTTTTTTTTTTTGGCCGCCCGGCATGTGGGATCTTAGTTCCCTGACCAGGGATCGAACCCACGCCCCCTGCAGTGGAAGCGTGGAGTCCTAACCACTGGACCACTGGGGAAGTCCCTCAGTCAGATTGTTAAGAGGATAAATATAAATTATTCCTGGCTACAAACTGGGGTTGCTGACGGCCTATACAGTTGCATAGCAGTTACAGGACACATGTAGGTACTCCTTACGTAATGGGCATCGACCAAGTTATAAATCCAGCTAGGTATACTGGGAAAATGTCTTCTCAAGCCGTGATTTAGAGTATGGTCCCGGGGCTTGACTGAACTACAGGGGATCTCCTGATGGGCCATGAACTGATGACGCACGGCCAAGGGTTGCTTACTGAATTAAAAAGGGCCAACAACGTTCGTTATTCCTCAACCAAAATTAGCATGTTCCCTGGTTTTACTACAGACCCACATTCAGTGTCCCATCAAGAAGTCTGGCTGATGTGCTTGGCAACCCTCCTACTGCAGTAGCGTGTGTGCGAGGAGTTGGGATCCCTACTGTTTTTTGGAAGGACACTTTACCCAGTCTATCATTGCATAATCAGTGTTCTGAGTTGGTCATGGTTTACAGCTGCTGCAATTCTTACTTTTTTTCCTCTTTTTTTGGCCACGTGGCTTGCGGGAATCTTAGTTCCCTGACCAGGGATCGAAACTGTGCCCTCGGCAGTGAAAGCCTGGAGTCCTAACCACTGGACCCCCTGGGAATTCCCCTTACTTTTCAATCATAAGTTGCAGTTAGTTTATCACTGGCGATATAGTTGTGAGTTTGGTTAACTCTGCAAGGCTTAGATGAGTGTCATACATAAAGTGCTCAATTATTTAAGTGAATAAGTAAATGGATAATCATGTTATATATTAGCTTATGTCCTTTTAGTCTTTCTTCCCATAACTTTTTTTTTAAACTTATGATCACAACCTGTGTACTCATGTATCCTAGTTTTTTCACACAACAGTGTATCAACATTTATCTTCTTGGTGCCAGGATTTGCTGGTGTTCTTTTTTTTTAAATTTCATTTTTTTTAAATTTATTTTTGGCTGTGTTGGGTCTTCATTGCCGTGCGCGGGCTTTCTCTAGTTGTGGCGAGCGGGGGCTACTCTTCGTTGCGGTGCGCGGGCTTCTCATTGCGGTGGCTTCTCTTGTTGCAGAGCACGGGCTCTAGGTGCGTGGGCTTCAGTAGTTGGGGCATGCGGGCTTCAGTAGTTGTGGTGCGCGGGCTCAGTAGTTGTGGCTCGCGGGCTTAGTTGCTCCGTGGCATGTGGGATCTTCCCGGACCAGGGCTTGAACCCGCATTCCCTGCATTGGTAGGCGGATTCTTAACCACTGCGCCACCAGGGAAGCCCTAGTATGTCGTTATTTTTTATGGCTGAATAATATTCTTTTGTTTGGACAGACCATACTTCATTTACCCAGTCATCAGTTGATGGACATCTGGGTTGTTTCCACTTTGGGGGTATTAAGAATAAGGCTGCTATGGACATTCCTGTACAACTTTTGGTGTGGTGTATGTTTTCAGTTCTCTCGGGTATATACTTAGGAGTGGACCTCTTGGCTCTTTTATCCTCTGACTAGCCCTTCTTGGTCAGTGGTATAGACCAGTTTTCAAAATTTCCCATGCGTTGTGGACCAATACTTCTGTAAAATACAAAGTCATGGGCTTGGATGATGTGGCACTATGGAGTGGCTACAAAAGTTCCTAAATGTTTACTTTTCATTCCTTGTGCTTGCTTTGACCTTTGCCTTGGCCAAGCGTGGTGACGCAATTCAAGTAGATCGCGCCAACCTCTCTTTCTTTGTCTCTTTCACCCAAGGCTTTTCTCTGGCTTCTGAATACAGCTGACCTCCAGGAGTCAGCCCTGGTCCTCTGCTATTCTTTTTTTTTTTTTTGCCGCATGTGGGCCTCTCACTGCCGTGGCCTCTCTCGTTGCGGAGCACAGGCTCCGGACGCGCAGGTTCTGTGGCCGTGGCTCACGGGCCCAGCCGCTCCGCGGCATGTGGGATCTTCCCGGACCGGGGCACGATCCCGCGTCCCCTGCATCGGCAGGCGGACTCTCAACCACTGCGCCACCAGGGAAGCCCTGCTATTCTTGCTATACTGTCCTCTGGAAACTCCATCCACTCTCATGTAACTTAATATGATCTTTACGCCAAAGACAGGTCCACATCTTTAATCCTGACTTCTCAAGTTTCAGTTCCCCATTTCCTACTTCCTGGCTGGGCATTTTCCGTTTGATATCACATACCATCTCAAACTCTGTGTGACTACAACATGGACTTTCCCCCGAATCAGTCTTCTCTTGGCTTCTTTTGTTTGTTAATGGTGTTACCGTTCTCCAGGCCACACAACTACATTCAAAGGCTTGAAGTTGTCTTTGCCTCTTCCCTCTCCTTGGTTCCCTATACCTATAGCCACCAAATCCTGTTGATTCCTCCTTTCCAGTGTTTCTCGCCACCGTCACAGCCCCTCCTTTCCTGTGCTACATCTGCAGGGAAGGCCCTCAAGCACTCCCCCTTCAACTCTTGCCGTGACCTCACCTCTGCCTGCAGCCTCATCCTCCAACAATCCTCCACCAGAGGGCTCTTCCTGTAACCCCTGCTCAGAAAACATCAACGACTCCAGCTGACTACTCAACACAGTACCAGTTCCCAAGCCGAAGATTCAAGGTCTATCTTCTAAACTACATTTCCGGTTAAAGCCTCTATCTCCCTGCTCCAGGTGACTGATATGCTAGTTTTTGCTCAAATATATCTTGTGTCTTTCATCTCTAGACCTTCGCTTGTGCCAATGCCTTTGGGTGGGACACCTTCTCCAACCACTCCTCTACCCAGTGGAGTCCTACCCATTCTCGGAAACCCAGTTCAAGTGTCACTTAGGGCGAAGACTCTCATTTGGCAAATCATTGTATACAACAAATTCCCATTCCTTACATTCTCGTTTTATCTTAAAATTAACACATGTTCACAATCTCTTTTCCTAAAGTCCTCCTCTACCTTTGGATCTCCCACAGCACACTATCCTGTGTACTTCATTTTTTGATTGGTTGACCAACAGTAATTGACACTTAATAGCCATTTGATGTTGAGCGTCAGTTTCCTCATCTGTAAAATGGGGACAGTACCTGCCTCAATGAGTTGTTGTAAGGACTAAAGGAGATAATGCATATAAAGTAGTTAGCACAGCCTAAAATACTGTAAGTGGTCACAAAAATTACACACACACACACACACACACACATTCACATAAAGTTACAGGGAGTTTGTAAAGCAGGCCTTAACTGAGAAGTTCTGGTGAAAGTGGGTATCAGGGCTTCTGAATCTAATCTCCATTCCATGTGACAAATGACTAAGGGATTTCCTTCCCATCTTCATTTCAAAAGAAGAGTCACAGCATATTTATTTTATAAGGATACTGATTATGGTTTGCCAAGAGCATTTTTTCTAAAATGCAACGTACTATTAAATTAAGGCACTGTATGGTTAGAAGAACACGAACTCTGGAGTTGAGACAGATCTCAGTTTGAATCCCGGTTCTGCTACTTACTAGCTGCTCCCTCAGGCTGGTTGATGAGATAATTTTCTTTGGTCCTCAGTTTCATCAGTAAAATGAGTATCTAGGTTTGGGTTCATATATTAAGCCTGGTACATATTAGATACTCAATAACTGTGAGACTGCTTCAACCTCTGCTTTAACAGAGAAGTGCCCGGCGATCTCATCCAGCCACATGGCTTTAAATACCATCTGTTTGCTGATGGCTCCCAAATTTGTTCTTCACACTCGTGTACAACGTGGACTGGGTGCACGCCTAACGGATATCTCAAATTTAACAGGTGTCAAACGGAACTGCTGACACATCTCCCTCACAAAGCCTGCTCCTCCCCTGGCTTCCTCATTTCAGCAAACGCCAACTCACCTTTCTGCTCACTCGAGGCTGTAGCTCTGCGACCTTCTCATCCTTCCTGAACCCCACCCTCCCCCTGCAACCAGTCTGTCAGCAAACTCTGTTCTACCTTCAAAGTGAACCCGGAATTTGACCACTTCTTCCCCTGGTCCAGGTCAACGCCATCTCTGGCCTGTACCATTTAAAAAATTTTTTATAGTATTTTCTGAAATTTTTATTTATTTTTGGCTGCGTTGGGTCTTTGTTGCTGCACGCAGGCTTTCTCTAGTTGCGGCGAGCGGGGAGCTACTCTTCACCGTGGTGCGCGGGCTTCTCCTTGCAGTGGTTTCTCTTGTTGCGGAGCACGGGCTCTAGGCGCTCGGGCTGCAGTAGTTGTGGCTCACGGGCTCTAGAGCGCAGGCTCAGTAGTTGTGGTGCACGGCTTCGTTGCTCTGCAGCATGTGGGATCTTCCTGGACCAGGGCTCGAACCTTGCATTGGCAGATGGATTCTTAACCACTGTGCCACCAGGGAAGTCCCTCTGGCCTGTACTATTACAGTCACCTCCTGACTAATCGCCCCACAGGCCTTCAGTCTCACTCAGCAAAAGCCAAAGTCCAACCAGAACCTACCAGACTGATCTGTTCATCACTCCCCCACCTTTGTCTGACTCATCTCTTACTCTCGGCTGCCCTTCCTGGAATGCCTGCCAGGTGCAACCTTAGAGACTTCACATTAATAGGTTCCTTGCCTGGGATGCTCTTTCACAGATAAGCTCAAGTCCCTCCAGCCCTTCTGATTTTTACTAAAATGTCACCTTATCAGTGAGGCCTTCATAGTATCCAAAACTGCACACACTCACCCCACCCTCTATGCCACCAACACACACTTCCTGTTCTTTCTTACTTCATTTTTCTATTTCCCCTCAACACTTATTACTCTTTCACATACAATGTATTCTACTTATTTATCAGTCTTTGAAGGCAAGGATTTTTGTCTCTTTTTTTCCCCTGCTGTACCACAAGTACCTTGTACAAAAAAGGTCTTTTCCTGGTACAGAAACGGTCTTTTCCTGGTACAAAAAAGGTCTCAAAAACATTTGTTGAATGGAGGAAAGAATAAAAGAATGAATGAACAAATACTGTATTCTAGGCAGTCAGTAAAATATTTATAGAGCATCCATTAAGTGGTCAGCAATGCATTAGGCAAAAGGAGAATGTGGTAGAGTGTAAGAGATGCTTTTAGACTCTTAAGCTTTTTAGAGAGAAAAGAAAATCAAGCAACAATGTTCTATAAATGCTAATTGCATGGAATAGCCAATGTTGTAGAGGTTAGAGGAGAGGTCAATAATGAACACAGCAGTTAGGATGAAAAGAGAAGAAATAAGGAATGGGCAGGAGAATTATGTACTAAAGACACGGTGGTAGGAAACAGCATGGAACAGTCACTTCACAAGACCAGCTTGACCATAAGAAGGGCCAGGAAGGTTTGGAAAACCAGGCAGAGTCTGAAATTGATATAATAGGAAAAAAAAATCAGGAGGAATGACTGGAACGGGGGGTATGATGGAAAGGGATAAATTAAAGGTGGCTAAGCCCCTACAATGGTCTTCAAACTTTTTTTTTTTTTTTTTTTTTGCGGTACGCAGGCCTCTCACTGTTGTGGCCTCTCCCGTTGCGGGGCACAGGCCCCAGATGCGCAGGCTCAGCGGCCACGGCTCACGGGCCCAGCCGCTCCGCGGCATGTGGGATCTTCCCGGACCGGGGCATGAACCCGTGTCCCCTGCATCGGCAGGCGGACTCTCAACCACTGCGCCACCAGGGAAGCCCCTTCAAAGTTTTTTGATGGAATAGCCCCTGAAAGAATTCTGAAAAAATATAGATGCCTTCTCACATTTGTAAGTTGCCATCTAACGTTTATAAGTTTTGCTTTTAATTAATTTTTATTGGAGTACAGTTGCTTTACAATGTTGTGTTAGTTTCTATTGCACAGCAAAGTGAATCAGCAGTACATATACACATACCCCCTCTTATTTGGATTTCCTTCCCATTTAGGTCACCACAGAGCACTGAGTAGAGTTCCCGGTGCTGTACTGCAGGTTCTCATTAGTTGTCTACTTTATACATGGTCTCAATAGCGTATACGTGTCAATCCCAATCTCCCAATTCCTCCCACCCCCAACCTTCCCCCTTGGTATCTGTACGTTCGTTCTCTGCATCTGTGTCTGTAAGTTTAAACAACAGCAAATGATGTGTTTTTAAACATGTATATTGAAGGTGTGCTTTAAGTACACATGGAAAACGTCTGCCTTGTGATCTAAATGGCAAACCAATCAGCTTGATCACTTTCTGTCAAAAGAGGTCTAACCTCATTTTTTAATTCAAATAAACAAGTTAATACTTCTCCCTCATGACAACCACCTTGTCTCTGAATTCTACTTCTAAGATGGAACGATAAGGCAGAGGGTTGGCATGAGTTTGTCTCCTGGATAAAATAAGGGGCTGCTCCTCTTTGCTTCACTTTCGTGGCTCCTGTGAAATGTTTCCCTGGGGCACCCCTTACCCCCGGGCCTTTCTCCTTTTTTTTTTTTTGCCACGCTGTGCGGCATGCAGAACTTCCCCGACCGGGGATCGAACCTGCATCCCCTGCAGTGGAAGCACAGAGTCTAAACCACTGGACCACTGGGCAAGTCTCCTTTCTAAAGGCTGGTGAAGAGTGACTGTAAGAGAACTTTCAGAGCAGACACTGTCTCAAGCACGTCAATTTTAGAAAAGAATACATATGGAAGCTTAAAATCTGAAAGTGGATTCCCTCATCTGTGCCCATGTATCCCCTGGAAAGTCTTCATGTACCCCTAGGGTACATGGACCGCAATGGGAAGACCACTGGCCTCAAGGTTCCATGTCAGAAGGTGGTGCCACTGACAGAGACACACAGATCAGAGGAGACAGCTGGCTCTGCTGGCAACAACTGAAGCCAGATAAAACTCTCACAGGGAGAGGCCGCAAAGGCAGGGCTGAGTCCTGGAAAATGCCTGTACTGAAGGGAGCCAAGCAAAAGAAACGGAGATAAAACAGAGAACAAGAGGTGAATGAGGACAGTACCCATGTGAGAAAGGAAGATGACTTCTGCGGTAGGAAAGGAGTTTAAAAACATCGAATGTGCCGGAAGTCTAAGGAGCGTGAGGAAGACGTTCACAATGAGGTCGTTAGTCACCGTGAAACAGAGCAGCACGAGGGACACGGGGGCTGGCACCTGGGGGCCAGCTAAGAAGCGGGGGCTGGACCAAGAGGAAATGCAGGCTGGACGTGGAGGCGAGGCAGTAGGCAGTAAAAGACTGGCCAGAGAGCGTGGCCACTGAGTGAAGGGACGCATTTCTAAGACAGAGATGTTCTATCCATATGTTTTTTTTTGTTGTTGGGGAGGGATGTCTCTGGATTCTTTCTGTTTGTATATGCTTGGGAGATGGCATGCTGCTTTGTTTTTTTTTTTTTTAAATAAATTTATTTATTTATTTTTGGCTGCATTGGGTCTTCGTTGCTGTGCGCGGGCTTTCTCTAGTTGCGGCGAGCGGGGGCTACTCTTCGTGTGGTGTGCAGGCTTCTCAATGCGGTGGCTTCTCTCGTTGCGGAGCACGGGCTCTAGGCGCACGGGCTTCAGTAGTTGTGGCACGCGGGCTCAGTAATTGTGGCTCACGGGCTCTAGAGTGCAGGCTCAGTAGTTGTGGCGCACGGGCTTAGTTGCTCTGCGGCATGTGGGATCTTCCCGGACCAGGGCTCGAACCCGTGTCCCCTACATTGGCAGGCAGATTCTTAACCACTGTGCCACCAGGGACATTCCCATATGTATTTTATGGAAGAAGACAAGCAGTATAGTGGGCGAGGACAGTATCTGTGGGAGAGCAACAAGCGTTTACCGCAGAAAGAGGGAAGAAGCCCTGGCCCTTCCCCTGAGACTGGAGGGCGAGGCAAGGACACTGGCAGAGAAACCTGGGAGGCGGGTGAGCAAGTTCAGGAAAAGAACCTTCCTCTCCTCAGTGAGATGGGTGGTGAGGGCTGTCCCTCGGGAAGAACGGCCATGTAGGAGGAGCTGGATGAGACAGAGGGCTGCAGGGACCCCAGCCCACGCCCAGGGAATCAGTCAACCCGACTGATTCTCTTTGGAAAGGTTATCGAAAACAGGAGTGGGCAATTCCTCAGCTGTGGAACACGCTTCTTTCTTCAGAAGCTGGGACTGCGTAGGAGCATGGCAGAGAGCTCCCAAGTTCTGATTTAGAACATCGCCGCCAATGTCCGTGTCTCATTGTCTAAACGTAAGCAACTGATAGGAGCTGGGAGACAGGTGTGGCATGCCCACTTTCCTAGAAGTTCTGCAGGAAAAATTCTCAAGTAATTTAACTGGTAAAACAAATCCATTATACAAAATGGAATGCCAAGTTGTCCTGTATTTTAAAGATACAACACGAGCCTTCAATGACACTTCTGTCTTTCAACAGCTGCTTTAGGCTGAGTCCCTGAGCCCCGGAGAGGATACCTTTGTTTAGTTTTCCACCCTGGCCTTCAGGGAGCTGTCCGCGGGAAAACTGAAGAAGCTCTGCTTGAAATCCAAGCTTTTCTCCTTCTCTCCAGACTCAGAGGAAGATGTCCCTCCCTTCTCTTTAAACACCCTCCCCTCCTTCCCTTTGGTTCCAATCCTCTGAATTCTATCTACCCCAACCACTCTTAGGTGGGAACTTCGTCTGTGATCTTTCTTGCCAGCTTCCTCAGTCTTTTCTTCCCGATAATAACAAGTATTACCATCAATACTGGCAACTAGCCTCCATCAAGGGCTTACCATGTGGCGTGTATTGAGTTTTACACGAAAGCTAGGCACATTACCCCAGTGAGTCCTCACAACAACTGTATGAGGTAAGTAATCATTTATGGTCTGCATTTTACGAATACAGTGACATCAAACACATCAAAGCAGTTATCTAACCTGTACTGACTGCTCGTGACTGATGAAGCTGGATCCACACATGACTCGGTCGCTCCGCACATTCCCTCCGCCCCCTTCCAAAGGCACAGCCCCACCCCTCTAGCCCCGGCTCCTCGGCCCTGTGCTGCTCCTTCCAGCTACTGCCCTTTTGCAGTCAACCTCCTAGAGTTGTGGTCTAGCTCATCGCCTCTGTTTCCTGTCTACCCATTTCTTCCTCGGCCTGCGGGAACGTGGTAACATACCCCCAGCCCAGGGCCACTTGCCCTCACCTCCTGTGAGAAGATCTGGTTCAGAGTGTCAATGGGCTCCTTGGAGTGAAGTGACGAAAAGTCATCTCAAACTCAAAATTCATGCTTATGGTCAGAGGTAAAGGGATGGGGGACAGAGGATCTCAAAAGAAGGCTATGTCTGCCCATCACTGCTCTTAGGGCTTGCTTACTGACACGGTTATGGTGACTCTGCAGTTTCTGGTTAAAGGAGGTGGTTGGAAAAACCTGTTTCAGCCTTGCGTCATCTGGACGTTAGCAGTTTCCTAGACTATGTAATGTTCCCGTAGATAATGGGCATTTTGCTTTGGGCAACTGGAAAGCCACTTTCAGGATCGAATTTCAGTTCAATTTCCCCAAGCATCACAGACTAGAATACGAAACAGGACTGCTTCTGAATATGGCTTATTGGTGGATTATTTTTACCAAATATTTTCACATGATAATTTTATCATTCTTATTTCTACTGTGAAGATCTGCCACTCAAATTCCTTTTCTTTTCTTTCACCAAAGTGGAAATTCCTTGCGCTGAAGAACTATACAGAGAAAAGGAAGACAAGTAGAAACAGGGAAGACAGTGAGGCCCTGCGTGACACCGTCTCTTCTCGGGGACAGGTAACTGACGAGGCACTGAACGCTTCGAGCTGAGTTCCTGATCACTCTGCCGGCCGGAAGAACACGGGGAGGTTATGGACACCGAGGTGGGGATGAAGCTCGCCTTTGGAAGCTGCTCACGATGGCCCTGTTTCTCTTCTGCAGATTAGGTGCCAACACACCTTCCCCACTCCGACAGTCTGTACGGCTCGGGCTGAATCATATGCTGAATGGTGATTCGTAAGATCCAGATTCTTCGAACCCAAGAAACCTTAGGAATCACTGACTCCAAACCCTTCATTAGATAAGAAATTAAGGCCCAAAGGGGCTTCCCTGGTGGCGCAGTGGTTGAGAGTCCGCCTGCCGATGCAGGGGACATGGGTTCGTGCCCCGGTCTGGGAAGATCCTGCATGCCGCGGAGTGGCTGGGCCCATGGGCCATGGCTGCTGGGCCTGTGCGTCCGGAGCCTGTGCTCCACAACAGGAGAGGCCACAACAGTGAGAGGCCCGCGTACCGCAAAAAAAAAAAAAAAAAAAAAAAAAAGAAATTAAGGCCCAAAGGGGATAACTGGCACGCCTCGGGTTAACAGAGCAGAGCTGCAATTAGAACCCACATCCCTTGATTTCCATGTTGAGACTTTGCCGCATGCCTTGACACCTGGCAGTGGCCTGTGAGTGCGTCTCTAACAACCAGCTGTGTGCGTTTAAAGCTACAGCTGTATTATTCTCTGATTCTCTGTTCACCGACGCATACAGGCCCATGTTTACGTCTGCTTATCTTCCTATCTAAAACGATTCAAAAACTTCATTTCAGTGCTAAATTTAGGTGCTCTTCCCTACTTTCTTTCTTCATCAATTCTTGGGGACTCCCTGTCCCTACCCTCGTACTGTGCAGTTCATTCCTTGTTTTTTTTTTTTGGCGGCATGCGGGCCTCCCACTGCTGTGGCCCCTCCCACTGCGGAGCACAGGCTCTGGACGCGCAGGCTCAGCGGCCATGGCCCACGGGCCCAGCTGCTCTGTGGCATGTGGGATCTTCCCGGATTGGGGCACGAACCCGTGTCCCCTGCATTGGCAAGCGGACCCCCAACCACTGCGCCACCAGAGAAGCCCTGGTTTCTTTTTTTTTTCTCCAATTTTTTGGCCATGCCACGTGGCTTGCAGAATCTTAGTTCCCCGACCAGGGATCGAACCCAGGCCCACAGTGGTGCAGGCGCCAGGTCCTAACCCCTGGACCACCAGGGAATTCCCTGTGCAGTTCATTTCTGAAAGTGACCTCCAGCTGAGTATCTCAAACGTTTTGACAACTGTAGTACAGGATTCAGGGAAACTGGGAGAAATGATCAAAATGTCCTGGGAAAAAATGAAGAACAGAGGGGACATTTTAAGGGTAAACTAGTAAACGGCTGTTACTTGTGAGAAAGAAAGGAAAAGTGTTCTTATGAAGATTAAGAAATATTAGTTTTTTTAGTCACTTGGCCCAAATAAACAACCTAAACCTGAAGTGCCCCGAAGTCCCACCAAAAGTCAGTCTTTAACTGCTTCACTCAAACCACGTGCTCTTGGTAGTTAATAAGCAAGGACTTCTTAAGCTTAGTGTCAATGACACACATGCCGGCGGGCTGGTGGAACCTGCTGCCAAAGCTGAGAAGTTGTAACACTACAACAGACCAGCCCTGAAGCCGCCAATCCCCTCTGTGTGACCCTATGGGGAGCAGACACTCACAGGCGCTCACTGGCTTCTGAGCCCAGGAAAAGTCAGTCACCTGGCAGTGGCCAGCCCTCAGGGGTATCTCAAGCCTGATCAGATGGCAAAAGGGATGCTCGGAACACCGTCCTCATCTGTGAACATCTGGATTACAGTCTTTTCTGTACTACTACAGATTGTTCAAACGGTCACGTAGTTATTTTGTTATGACAAAAATTTATAGACCGAAAAGAATGCTAAGGCTGTTGACTAGCAGTTCTTCCCTTTAGTGGAACGGGGACAACGGATGTTGACTGACTTTGACGCACTTTAAGACACCGAAATGCCTTTTCTAGCAAAGATAAAGGGCACTCCTGTTGCTTATATTCAGTGCATTTTATCACATTTTAATTCTTTGCAAGTTAGCGAACCACATGGTGGCAACTTCTAGCCAGATTATCTGATTCTAGCTAGAATATCCCCGGACTCAGGAATCAGAGTAAACTGGTTTAGAAATTCAGCTCTGCCACTTGGGCGAATCACTTAGATTCTTTGTACCTTAATTGCTTCATCTCTGAAATAGGGATGTAAAGAAAAGAATGTTGCCCCCCCATTCCAGTTCTACAGGGACCAAGCCATCAGGCACTGCAGTCACCCACCGACAATGCACCCAGAGGGGAATTCAGGATGGAGAAAAACTGGAAGGATTCTGGGCTTCGGATACGGGCCCTGGATAGTTAAGATGTATATCTAAAGAATAGTTTCAATCAGCCCAGATTCTTGCATCTTCCCATACAGAGAAAAGCACTAAAATCATTAATTTGAGATGTCTGCTCTTTGTGATTAGCAGTAATCTTTTGATGCTCAACTACATGTTTTTTCCCAGCAAAAAATTCCTATATATCCTGGCTCCTCCCTTGCCTCTTCGGGGCAGTTCCTCAGAGCTATCTGAGAGGCTGTTTCCAGGACTATAGTCCTCAGTAAGGTCCCCGAATGAAACTTAACTTGCAACTTTTAGGTTGTGCGTTTTTCTTTCAGCTGACAGGGAAAATATTAGCCATCTTGCAGGCTGGTGTGTAGATTAAAAGAGAAAATATCTGTAAAAGCATTATACATGTACTTCCTTGAGGCCACTTAAAAGATATTTACGGGGCTTCCCTGGTGGCGCAGTGGTTGAGAGTCCACCTGCCGATGCAGGGGACACAGGTTCGTGCCCCGGTCCGGGAAGATCCCACATGCCGCGGAGCGGCTGGGCCCGTGAGCCGTGGCCGCTGAGCCTGCGCGTCCGGAGCCTGTGCTCCGCAAAGGGAGAGGCCACAACAGTGAGAGGCCCCTGTACCGCAAAAAAAAAAAAAAAAAAAAAAGAGGATTTCTAGTAGCTCTTATGGGTCAATATTTTTAACCAGGGCCCTGTATGCTGTCCTCCAACTGTAATCAGTCTGTTCTACTTTTGTCTGAGGTATAAGCCATAGGAGCCTTAAAGGGTACCGTTCCAGTTGGCCTCTGCTTGCTGGCTTGCAAACAGAGGTTTTATATTTATGGACAGTAATCCAGAGTGGTGTCCATCTGAGTTTAGAATTGCTATCACAGCAGAAACTGGAAACCTCAAGAGCTATAAGCCATTCAGCACGTCTACATGGAAGCCACTTCTCATCAGAGCACATACAAATATACAGTGACCAGAACTTAGCCTCCTGGGCTCTCATATCCTCCTCAGATGTGCATACAACATATGCACACGAGTCCTCTATTTTTTGTTTATAGTGAATTCTTAATTGCCTGCAAAATTACTATCTCACCACTTATAATTTCATGTAGCAGGTATGACTATGTATACTTTTTTTTTTAACATCTTTATTGGAGTATAATTGCTTTACAATGTTGTGTTAGTTTCTGCTGTATAACAAGGTGAATCAGCTATACGTATACATATATCCCCATATCCCCTCCCTCTTGCGTCTCCCTCCCACCCTCCCTATCCCACCCCTCTAGGTGGTCACAAAGCACCGAGCTGATCTCCCTGTGCTATGCGGCTGCTTCCCACTAGCTATCTATTTTATATTTGGTAGTGTATATATGTCAGTGTTACTCTCTCACTTCGTCCCAGCTTACCCTTCCCTCTCCCCGTGTCCTCAAGTCCATTCTCTACATCTGTGTCTTTATTCATGTCTGACTATGTATACTTTTCTTATCAAAATGCCGTAGCAACATGATAGCTACTTGATACTGAAAAGTATCTTTAATTGACAAAGCTTTTTAATTTAAACTTAGCCTATGGTTAGCGTGAGGCATTTAAACCATCTACTTGACTTCACGTGAATCAAGAACAAAACCTGAATCTGATCATTTCTGGCCTGACCTTCTATCCGTTTTCTGGCCAACTGTCTCTATAATTCGAACGCAATGACACTTCCATCAGATGCCTCTATTACTAACAATTATAGTACACACAGTTTTCAGACAGAATCCTTCATTCAGGGTGTCCAGAGTTTCATGAATCTCACTTATTTTCAAAGCCACTGCTTGAATAGGGAGGAACTTAGATTTCAAAAGCAGTCCATTTTAAACCAAAAGGAAATTCGTATCCAGAAATTACTTATCCTTATTTTTAGTGTCTTACTCGCCCCCCGCTTCCCCTTCTTGTCTTGAAAATAGAGGTAAATAAAGATGCATGCAACATCTCTTGGGCTACACAAATCTTAGGCTTTAAGGTCTCTAGGAAGCTATTATTGCTTCATCAAGAGAACTCCAAGTGGGCCCTAAATCTCCTTACCCTTGACTTCAGCAACTGCTGGGAAAATGTCAACACACACACCCCTACCTTAAAAACTCTCTGCTTGGGCTTCCCTGGCGGCGCAGTGGTTGAGAGTCTGCCTGCCAATGCAGGGGACACGGGTTTGTGCCCCGGTCCGGGAGGATCCCACATGCTGCAGAGCGGCTGGGCCCGTGAGCCATGGCCGCTGAGCCTGCGCGTCCGGAGCCTGTGCTCCGCAACGGGAGAGGCCACAACAGTGAGAGGCCCGCGTACCGCAAAAAAAAAAAAAACAAAAAAAACCCCAACTCTCTGCTTGAGAAGGACAGTTCACTTAGAACATCTTTCCCCGGCAGCTGCAATGAGGGCACCTAATTTTTCTTAAAGCTCCAAGTCACAACAGACCGTGTGGGTAATGATGATAGTTCTGATAATAAAGATGATAATGATATAATAACGTCATTGTTATAATGACATTAATCATATGATTCAAGAATGATCATAAGATTTGGAGAATAACAGAGATGTTAGCAAACGGGGAAAACTAAGCCATAAAGAACCTGAGAGCATTTTGTTTATTTCAAAGATCATAGGATACAATGACATTTCCAAAAGTTTAAGGTACTATCAGGACATCAAGTATTACAAAACAGATACTTGAAGCCACACGCTAAACCCTTGATCCTCCAACGTCAGGGGAACCGGTAAAACCTGGAGGGCTTGTTAAACCACAGACCACTGGGCCCCGTCCTCAGTTCCTCATTCAGTCGGTTGGGGGTGGACCTGAGAATCTGCGTGTCTAACGAGTTCCTAGGAGAGCTGATGCTGCTGGCCCCAAGACCACACTTGGAGTCTCCTGGGAAAGGAAGGAGATGAAGATCTATTGAGGGAAGGGAGAGAACGGTTACTTAGAACTACCCTGGGTCAGGCTTGCTCAGGTGTTTATACAGTTCAGCTCGTTTAGTCCTCAGAGCTTCCCAAGGAGCAATGCTTCTCACGCTTTGCAGAGCAGAACGAGAGTGAACGCACACATGCGAAGGATCCGCTTAGGCAGTTCTCCAGAAATAAAACAGCTCTTTGATGACTATATTATCTTTTAAAGTGCAGGTACATTTTGTATTCTGTTTCAAAATATTGCTGCTTGTTATGAATTAAACATAATTAAAGAATTATTTATCAGATACACTGCTTAACCTCAATTTCTTTAGTAAAGTTGGCCTTTGGGAACATGAGGAAGAGGATGGCTGAAGTTTAGTAATTGGTCGATGGTGAAACAGCTAGTAGTACATGTTTAATCTTTTTTTTTTTTTTTTTTGGCTGTGCCGCGCAGCATGCGGGATCCTAGCTCCCTGACCAGGAATCAAACCCGTGCCCCCTGCAGGGCAGGCACGGAGTCTTAAGCACTGGACTGCCAGGGAAGTCCCAGTACATATTTAATCTTAATTAGTTTTAGAGACGCGCATGTAGGCCCGCAGGTCTCTGAAGATGATGCGCGTCCTGCCAGCTTACTCAACCTACTCGGCCACCTGCACCTCCCACACACCTGAACACTCCACCAGGCTCTTCTCTGCTCCTCCTTTATGGAGCCTCTGTTGTTCTGGCCAAACTGGATTACTTGCTGTTCCTCAGAATTTTCTCACTTTTCCTGCTCTCCACATACATGCTCATTATTCTTTGCTGCTGGAAAGCTCCCTTTTTATTTCCACCTGACTAGAATCTTCCACACCTTTTAAGATCCAGCTGAAATGCCATTTCCTTTTTGAAGACCAAACCCCATTTTTAAAAGGCTGCTGGACGGAACTCCTTCAGTGAGTTCCCATGGCTGCCTGGACAGATTTAATGTCAGTGGGCATGTAATTGCTTTTGTTAAATTCCTCTGTGTGTATAATCTCATGGGCCCTGATTTACACACGCCTCTGCAAAGAAATGGTTCTGTTTGACATTAAAGTTATACTGGCATTCAAACATGAAGTTTCGTTCAATGTAAGATATTGGAGTGTAGATAAAAAGTAGTTGGAAAGAGGGAAGGGCTATGGGGACATATGTATATGTATAACTGATTCACTTTGTTATAAAGCAGAAACTAACACACCGTTGTAAAGCAATTATACTCCAATAAAGATGTTAAAAAAAAAAGAAAATGAGTAAAATTCTAATTAATTGCTTTAAAGTCATGAATGTGTCAAACTGGTTTGTTGGAGCATTTATTTTCAAAAAAAAAAAAAAAAAGTAGTTGGAAAAATATATTTAAAAGAAATCTCCAACAGGAAGCTTTAGGTTATGATGAAATTTGTGGCTATGAATTAGAATAAAGTCTAAAATGTAGAACGTACCTAGCCTTTTAGGATATCAGAAGAGGCTTTGAAAGTCATTTAGGACAACTCCCTTATTTCACAATCATAGAATTTTTGGAAACTGCTTTGTACTATGGTCTGAAGTCCCATTTGTTTAGTTAATGCAGTGCAATTTTCATCTTGCTTACCTTTGGTTTTCTTCATATTGCTACCCGAAGAAAGCTTTTTGCCCTGAATGATGATTTAGTTCTGAAGGGCCAGACCTGACTTTGGTCCAAAGGGAGCTTAACTGCGGGACCTCCTTTGATTTTAAAGGTTGCTAACCGTAGTGGTGCTAATTTGGAACCTCCGAGGAATGAGCCCTTACCCCCAAGTGCCATTGGTGAGTCCACCAGCCAAGCCACAGCTGCGGCCAAGCTTGGGGAGGAAGCTTGCGCTGGGCGGGGTGGCCATCCGCTTCATTTGGCCGGCGCCAGCTTTGGCCTCAGAGAGGTATCTCACATGCTGCTGACATCTTGGCTCAATCGTGTAGAATGAAAACAGTGAAGGACGCCAAGGGCCTTTGCCTTTCCCACCTCTGCATGCTCCCCCCAATCCCGAGGTGGTGGAGCAGGGATTTTAGAGGTGGGCAGAAACAGGTGTGACCTTAGGAAAGCTATTCAACCTTTGGAGGTCCCAGTTCCCTATCTACACAAAGGAGATGATAAGAGTACTGTAAATATCTTAGGGGTAATTGGCAAGCTTAGGTGGGGTATTGTTGAGCACTTTATAAATGTCAGCCACTGTCATTATCAGCAAAGGGCAGCAACATCAACACACTCTAGATTCTCTTCTGTGTAAGCTTCAGTCCCTCCCTGACTCAATTATGATATCACTATTGACTCCTAAAACTATATCTTTATTTATTTATTTATTTTTGGCTGTATTGGGTCTTTGTTGCTGCATGCAGGCTTTCTCTAGTTGCGGCGAGAAGGGGGCTACTCTTCGTTGCTTCTCATTGCGGTGGCTTCTCTTGTTGCGGAGCACGAGCTCCAGGCGTGTGGGCTTCAGTAGTTGTGGCACGTGGGCTTCAGTAGTTGTGGCACGTGGGCTTCAGTAGTTGTGGCTTGAGGGCTCTAGAGCACAGACTCAGTAGTTGTGGCACACAGGCTTAGCTGCTCCACGGCATGTGGGATCTTCCCGGACCAGGGCTCGAACCCGTGTCCCCTGCACTGGCAGGCGGATTCTTAACCACTGCGCCACAGGGAAGTCCCTAAAACTACAACTTTAGTCCAACTTTCTTCCTGAACTGAACACTAGGCTTCACAATACAACCTGGAGGTGCCCTTGGAAGCTAAAGCAAGTCCAAAACTAGATCATTCCCTGGCACTGAGCACCATCTCCTCTTGACCTCTCATTTGTGAAAGACACTGTCACCTTTCTAGCTACGCTGGCAGAAAGACTCAGTTCGTTTTTTTTTTCAACTACTTCTTTATCCTCCATGGAATCAGTTGCCCAGTCATTCATTCACACGTTCACTTATTCAACAATTATTTATTGGGCCTTTTCCATAAGCTAGGTACTGTATTAAACTCTGGGTACACAGTGACGAACACAACTTACATGATTTCTGCCCTCATCTGCAAATATATAATTACACATTGGCATATATACTTAGAGATTTTAGTCAGTAGGAGAAAGTACAGCAGGGGACTTAATTTAAAATGAGAGGCAGGAAAGAACTCTTGGAGGAAGTGAACATTTGAACTGAGGCCTGAAAGACGGAAAGGCTCTGTCAGGTAGGTAATGAGTGCAGCGCGTTGCTGGCAATGGGATCAGCAGGTACAAAGGCTCGAGGTTGGAAAGGACCTGATGCATTTTCTGAGGAACTGGGGGAAGGCCACGTGGCTACAAGGCTGTGAACCTGCTTGAGTCAAGGCGGGAGCAGGAGATTCCCAGGGGTGTATGGGAGCCCCTGAAGGGGTCTGAGTAGGAGAGGCGCAGGGTCGGACCACCCTGGCTGCTCTCAGAGAACGGACTGGGTGGGCAGGAAGAAATCAGAGACCCATCTGGGGGCTGCTCAGGTGGTTCTGGTGACAGATGGTCAGTGGCCGTGGTGATGGAGGAAAGTGGTGTATCTGGCACACAATTTGGAGGTGGTGTTGATAGGACTTGGTGATGGGGGTGAGGGGAGAGGGAGAAAGGGAGGTGGCAAGGCCCCTTCTTAGGCTTCTGGCTCGAGCAGCTGTGTAGATGAAAGTGGCCACGGAACCTACCTTCCAAAAGAGCCTCTACCGCTGTATCAGCTCCCAGTACAGTGCCAGCCACATCGCTCCCCTTTCAGGTATCTGGGAAGGCTCCCTATCACCTGCTTAAGCACACACTCCTTGCCTTGGCTTTCAAGGCTCCACGACCCACGTTTCCAGTCTTATTTCCCACCACTTCTCTCCTTAGGTTCTGCTTCGGTCCAGCTGGACCACTTCCTGTTCCCTGAATGTGTAACCACACATCCCTGCCTCGGTGCCCCCGGCTCACCCTATTCCTCCGTCTCACCATCTCTGTCTGCTGAAACCTTATTCAACGACTTTCAAGGTTCATTAAAGGGCCAGTGTTTAAATCTCACAAAGCTCTGTAACTCTCTGATGGCACTTAGACTCCTGCCTGTTACTGTGGTTATGACAGTACTTATCTTGTGCCCATTCCCTGCCCCCAACAGACCGTATGTCATACCTTCGGGTGCCCGGCCCTATTACTCATTCTGCACCACCGCCCTTGCCCTCACCAGGGTCAAGTACAGGGCTTCACCCACAGTAGGTACATTTTACTGAATTCGTTTGGGACAATTCATGTTATTAATTATGCTAAGGGACGCTGAGACCCAAGTTTTTGAGGCCGAGATGTTTTCCAGTAGCATCTGGCAGCACCAGAGCTCACAGCAGAATTTATCTTCCACCAAAACTCCTGGCAAATCATATGCAACACAAACCATGCCTCCCACAACAGTCCTCTGCCTGCTCAAAATACTCCAGTGCAGCAGTGCTCGTAAGCTTACCCTTTCCGCGAAGTACGGAATATTAAAAATCACAGCCTCTAACTCAGGATATTTCAAACTGCTTGTTGTAACCCATTAATGGGTCATGAAATCAATTTAGCAGGTCATCAACAATACTAAAAAATAAAATAGAAAATAGCCAAACACACTGCCTATACACAGGATGAGTAATGTTTCCTGAAACTTTTGCTTCCAATGCAAGCATTCACCTATGTGTATAATGGGTCATGACGTAAGACATATTTCTTATCATGGGTCTCAGTTAAAAAGGTTTAAAGGCTGGGTGGCCCACCTCAAGATTGGCACACAGAACTCAAGTAGGGAGAGTAAGATGTTAAGGAAAAAGTAATGAGACTATCTAATTAAAATAGTAATGAGGGGGTAATCATATGATTCAGTAACGATAATAATATTTGGAGAATAACAAGAGATGTTAGCAAATGGGGAAAACTAAGCCATAAAGAAACTGAGAGCATTTTGTTTATTCCAAAGATCATAGGATACAATGATGTTTCAAAAAGTTTAGGTATTGGGACTTCCCTGGTGGCGCAGTGGTTAAGGATCCGCCTGCCAACGCAGGGGACATGGGTTCGAGCCCTGGTCCGGGAAGATCCCACATGCCGCGGAGCAACTAAGCCTGTGCACCACAACTACTCAGCCTGCGCTCCAGAGCCCGCAAGCCACAACGACTGGGCCCGTGTGCTGCAACTACTGAAGCCTGAGCGCCTAGAGCCCGTGCTCCGCATCAAGAGAAGCCACCGCAAGAAGCCTGAATACTGCAACAAAGAGTAGCTCGCCGCAACTAGAGAAAGACTGGGCGCAGCAATGAAGACTCAACACAGCCAAAAATAAATAAAAATTAAAAAAATAAAGCTCCCTTAAAAAATGTCGAGTACAATTTAAAAAAAAGTAATGAGACTATCCCTTTAAAATGTAAATGTCTGATATCAATATATAATACCTAACCCTTCCCTCTGGGTACCTGCATTTAGGTGCTTTTAACCCACATTAATCTCATTAGTAGAAAGTGAAGAAAGTGAGTCAGAAATCATTTCGGACTACAGGCCTTCTTGGTACCTCAAGCAAGGATTTCCTCCAGTATCCCAGCTCCCCAAGAGAGCTGGTTCAGGAACTCCATTGCTGAAAAGCTACTGGTTTCTAGGTTACAATACACAGAAGTGATAATACCTTTGTAAGAGAAACATATTTACAACCAGAATGCACCCTTTCTTCCACACACTTGTCAAAAAGCTTATCAATTTATGTTTCTATGTATTTATTTAACATAAACCTAGAAAATACAGTCCTATACATCCACGTGCAAGACCTATGCCTGATCTGAGGTAACGTGAACCCCAAGTTGATCTAAATGTGAGATATACTGTGAGGTACTGAAGGCAATAGCGCATGTGGGATAGGAAGGGGGGATGTGGGAAATGGTACAATGGACAAGGGGGCTCAGGAGTGTGGTAGATGTATTATGCCAAGTGTTTATTACTTTGATGCTTGGTGGTAATGAGAGGATGAGGTTAGAGGGGTGGGATACGGAGAAAACAATTTTCTAGACAGCTGTATGCACCATGATAGTATATAGTAGTCCACCAGGAGTGTACGGGCTGTATTTGATTATGTCAGCACTAAAAGGACAGATTCCAAGTCCTAATTCCAGCCCCAGCTCCATTTAACAGGTTGCCCCTTATAATTTGTTGCTTCTTGTGTTACATTCTCAATTTATAGTTGAGACATCAACAGTGAGCTTCCTAAGGAATGAAATGTAAACACTCTTAATTGCCAATTAGAATACCAACAAATAACTGGGCCAGAGACAAGGATGAAGAAGTAGGAAGTTCAAAGTTGGTATGGTGCAGAGAAACTTAGATTGAGGTACTGATAAATTTGGGTTAGATCTGGGTGACGTGACATGAAGCAAGTCACACAACCAAACGTTCTGTCCGCCTCTAAAATTTTACAGTTCTACAAGGGAGGAAAAGGTGACCTTCATCTGGAAGAAAGGAAGATTATATTGGTTTGGTGTGTAATAGGCAAGTGACAATGACATTACCCAAGGTTGTTTAAATATGAATTAATGCCTCTCCCATTATCTAGATCGGGTTAGGTGATGTATGTGAGTGTCTCTACTGACTACTGGATAACTTCCAAATTTCTTTCCCGGCATTTAAGGCTTTCCACATCTGCCCAAGTTATCTCAAATTTCTTGTGGTTCAGACCCACTCTTGCCCCCAGTCTTGTGTGCTTAGTTCTTCCCCACCCCTACTCTCCTAGCTAATGTCCCATAACCTTCCTAAAACCTTCCAGCTACTCAAATATTTATGTATCAGCTCTTCACCTTTGAATTCCTACAAGACTTTACAGCAGTCCTATCAGATAGGCATTATCGTCCTCATTTCATAAATAAGAAAACTGAGGCTCAGAGAGGTTAAGTGGTTTGCCCAGGGTCCCACAGTTTGTAAGCAGCAGCAGGGCTGGGTCTGATTTGTTTTCCAAGTCCACACACTTTTTTTTTTCTCTCATTGTGCCATGCTGCTTCCGTGTATTAAAAAACCACGGAGAAAGGATGCAGTAAAAAAGCCTATAAACCAGTTATAATACAGTCTGTTGTGACAAAAATGCAGATACAAAACATCCTTTGAACCACGTGTGCAATAAACGCTTGGGGTAGCATGGGTAGTTTTTAAGAAGTTGCCACTCTTGTTTCCCAAGCCCAGTATTAAAGCGATATTCCAGGGTAAATGACAGGTGTATGGCTGAGGAAAAGAAAAAGCAATATGGTATAAGAGGAAAATATTAGAAGCGGGACAAAAAGATGAAGGTGTAATACAAGCTGGAAATGCACAAGAGACACTCAGAATATGCAAGTATGGAGTATGGGGCTGAGGGGGCCCATGGGACTAAAATATCTAAGTTAGGGGGCCTATAACTGCCAATAAGAAGCGCACGTGTGTGACGGTTGATATTAATAACAGCAGTACACATGGACAGAGAGAACTCCAGAGAGAGACAAATAAGGACGGGTCGCCGGGACACAGGGTAGAGCATGGCAGGATGAGAGGGTGGTGGCGCCTAATGAGGGGCCAGAAGGGTACAGCAGGGGTCGAAGGGAAAGGTGAAGAGGTTCAGAGGGCACGGCGCCCCCAGACTCGGGACTAGACTCGTCTTCCTCTCCACAGTTGGTTGGTGTGTTCTAGAATTCACATCTGCACCCCACAAGGCCCTCCAGGTGGCTCCGGGAAGAGGGGGCGGTCACTTCCCCGTTCCTTGGGGACTCCGCGAGGGGTCCTTACCTAGGAAGATGGAGATGATGAGCCGCAGCGCCTGTTCTGACGCGCCCAGGGACGTCGCCAACTTGTTAAGGCTCAGGTTCTGGAAACCGCCCCGCAGCACCGTCGCCAGCTCCGCCGCCGCTCCCACGTCCCCCTCGGCTGCGGACGCCATCTTAGCTCCGGGCGCCCCCCGGGGACCCCTCAGCTCCGCGCGCCCCAAATGTGGGCACAACGCTGGAGCTTCACCCCCAATTCCGGCCCGGAGCCCGCCCACGGCGTGCGCATTGGCTGCAGGACCGCCCAGCGGCTCCGGGATCAGCCGATCATTGGTCGGCCCGGGCAGGGGGCGGGGCCTCACGCCGCAAGGTAGGCAGGGGGCGGGGACGAACGTTTGTAAGGCAAAGGTGACTCGGGCCGAGAATGAACGCGGGGCCGGCAGGGGGCGGGGCTCGGAATCGGGAACTAGACCCTTGATTGGAAAAGTCAGAAGCCGACGGCGCGGCGACTGTACAACTCAGTTCTAACAGCTCGGGGGAGGAGTCGGGGCGGGCGAGAGTCCGGCCGGCTCGAGCGCTGCCTCCCCATTGGCTGAGACGGAGCAGGCGAGAGTCAGGGCGGGGGGGCCGTCACCCGATCGCGAGGTTACTCTCGGTCGCCGGCGCGCCGGGGTTACTGGGGCATGTAACGGGAGGGCGGGAATTCCTGCCGCGGGCTCGCGAGCGCCCTCTAACGGCGCCTCGGCCGTTTTTGAACGGTTAGGCACGCCGCCTTCCCTCCCCGAGGGTGGGGAGAGCCCGGCGCCCCCAGCACTCTTTGCCTGCTCCTTTGATTTCATGTAACTTCCTGTATTAAAACTACCTACCCCCGAGAGGCGATGCAGTTAAGATATGCTGATTTAGTCCTAATGATTTTAATTAAAAATTAAACTAGTTTGTCACTATTCAGGTAATACAGGTTCAAGATCAAAGTGCAAAGAAGATAGAGACTGAAGACAAAATAAAAGTCCTTTCTTCCCACCTTGCTTCCCATTCTTACTTCCACTGTTCAGATTAGGCTAACGAAAATGTACCAGGGCCTGTGCTGGGCTCTGAGCCCAGAGCTGTGGAGTGGGGATGGCGCACGGTCATATAAAGTGTGTAATTGCAAGAGAAAGGAACAAGGTTCCGTGAGAATACTTAACAAAGGAACACTAAGAGTTTCCAGTAACCACTGGAATTCGTGGAGCATTCTTGTACAATTACAGCTAATACTTCTATAGCACTTCGCGCTTTATGCAGCTCTGATACCCATATTATTTCGCTTAATTGATTATGAAACAGGATATTTATTATTACGATGTCCTCTTACAGACACAGAGGCTTGGAGAAATTAAGGAACTCGCTAAGTTCCTTCCCTAGTAAGGGGCAGCGACAGAATTGAAACCTTAAATTTCACCTCCCTCCTCTTTTTTGGGGGACAAAATTTTAAAAAAAATCAGAGAAGTCAAGAATAATATAACATCCCCCAGATTAAGAAACAAACATCACATGTACAGCTGAAGAGCCTGGTGTATCCCTTCCACAGGGCATTTCCCTCCTTTCCTTCTCAGAGGTCACCTCCTTTCTGACTTTGGTACTTATCAACCCCATGCCTATTTTTATACTTTACACTCTGTATATATCCAGAAACAATTATAATATAGTTTTGCATGCTTTTAAAGTTTATATTTATGGTTACAGTGAATGTATCATTTTGCAACTTGTTTTTATGCTTAACATCTTTATTGAGACATTCATGTTTCTACATGTAGCTGTAATACAGTCGTTTTAACTGTGAAGTAACATTGCACTGTTTGATTATACCACAATTATTTTTCATGATTATGTTGAGGAATACTTGGATCACTTACTATTCATGTATTTCTTTTATTACAAACATGGCTGCTGTGGACATTCTCCTTTAAGCAACGGTGAAAGTTTCTCTAGGGCTGTAACTCCAAACGGATTTTTTGTTTGTTTGTTTGTTTTAATTAACTGGGGTCTATTGTAGGAAACACATTGCTATCCAGTATACACACATGCTCATACACTACGCAACTAATATGTACACGCATGTGTGCAGCGTGTGTATGTGATGTGTTCTCTTATATTTTCTATTTTAATTCATTAAAAAAATTGCTCATCAGGATCCACTAACTTGATATCACTACTTGCTCAGTGTAGAAAACACCCCTCTAGGGTTTATAACCAGGAGGGGAATCATGAGTTGTAAGGTTTGCACACCTTCAATTTTACTAGATTTTGCCTAATTGAAGTGTTTGGCTAAATGTTCCTTAGGACCCTTAAAATCTTTGATTTGCTGAATAAGTAAGATATATTTATTAAAGCATCTAGTTAGTTAGACCCTATTTAAAAATAGACGAAGTCGGTTTCTTTTCGTTTTGTGCAATTAGGTAATATGTCTGCCCCTTCTTACACCTCTGGTTTTCCAAGACAAGAGTCTGTGTGGCAAGAGGCTGTGTCTCCGTTGACACAACAGATTCCTGTTTGCCTTTCCCCTCAGGTGTTTGATCGGCTACATTCCCTTCATTCTTCCTACTGTTCCAACGCAGCACCTGTTTCTCCAGTTATACTAGCTGCTGAGCTGGTGAGTGGGAGAAGATTAAGATTATATGGCCTCTTACTTTATAATGCAGCACATTCATGGAGGGCTTAGTAAGTCAGGTTCTGTGCTGGTCCCTCGATGCAAAGATCCATAAGAGACAGTCCCTGCCCACAGGAAGCTCTGTGTATGGGGGAAGAGAGACATGAAAAGATAATTATAAACCAAAGTGGTTGTGTCTGTATAGAAATAAGCATCAGGTATTAGTGAAATCCCTCCTCTCTCATTACTGCTTTTCCCCGCCCTGTCCTTCCTTCTTTAGCAAGTTCAGTATTTCCTTCTACTCCCTTTCCTCTGGCTCATTGACCTCTACTATCTATTACTATTTGCAGGGCTTCCCACCTTAAAACACCTTCCCTTTCTCTGAGGTTACTGGCCTCTTTTCCCTCCTGACCGTACTTGTGGAGAAACAGTCTGGTCGGAGTTCACTCAATATCCAGGTATGGGTTTACAACTTCTCAACCCCCTTGCAGTAAGCTTGAGACCACATGATTAGTTATGGCCCATGGACTGTAAGCAGAAACGAAGCGTCATTTCCTGGCCCAGGAGGTGCACAGCTAGTGTGACTCCCAAATCTCTCTCTTCCCTAGATAGTAGCACATACAGAGGCCATGCGTCCTGTCTGGTATAGTATGAGATGGAGGAAGCCGCCCAACTGGCATCTTGCTCAACACTTAGCTTAAGCGCAAAGTAAACATTTGTGGTATTAAACCCCAAGATTTAAGGTTACTGCTTTAACTTACCCTGACTAAGACACTTACCCACCAGTCTTTATACCCATTAGAACTTGGTACTCATTTTCACCACTTATGAAACTATTCACACAAAGGCGACCAACTATTCCTTAATAGTTACATGTACTCTCCCTTCTCCATCTCATTTTTTTTTTTTTTTTTTTTTTGCGGTACGCGGGCCTCTCACTGCTGTGGCCTCTCCCGCTGCGGAGCACAGGCTCCGGACGCGCAGGCTCAGCGGCCATGACTCACGGGCCCAGCCGCTCCGTGGCATGTGGGATCTTCCCGGACCGGGGCACGAACCCGTGTCCCCTGCATCGGCAGGCGAACTCTCAACCACTGCACCACCAGGGAAGTCCTCCATCTCATTTTTAATAACCTTGTTTTTTTTTTTTGCCTGCGCTGCCCAGCTTGCAGAATCTTAGTTCCCCCACTAGGGATCGAATCCGCACCCCTGCAGTGGAAGTGCAGAGTCCTAACCACGGACCTCCAGGGAATTAAATCCCTCCATCTCATATTCTTAATTTTCAAGAACTCTTTATGCTGAGATAGCATCTTTTTTCCCCTCACAGCATTCTTGTTTTATGGATGAACTTTGCTATACTAGCCTTCTGAGAAGATTAATTAGGGATTTGGGGGGATTTTTTATTTGTTTACTTATATTTCTTCTTTTATTCCCTGCGTTTTTCCTTTTCCCTCAGGATTTCTGCTTTCCTTTTGTTTCTTTTATCTCTTTTAAGATGCCGACATTACAAAGTTGATTGGATATATGGACCCTGAGTAGGGATTGTTGACTGGTGAATTTCCCTGAAGGGGATTGGGCTGGGAGCTCCCCTTTTGACCTAGAAACTTCCAAATGTCTGTATGTGGAGGGTTTATTTATTTTTTATTTATTAAAAATTTTTAAATTCTATTTTAGGGCTGCATCGGGTCTTCGTTGCTGCACTCTTCGTTGCAGTGGGCAGGCTCAGTAGTTGCGGCACCCAGGCCCTGGAGTGCACGGGCTTCAGCAGTTGTGGCTCGCGGGCTCTAGAGCGCAGGCTCGGTAGTTGTGGCGCACGGGCTTAGTTGCTCCGCGACATGTGGGATCTTCCTGGACCAGGGATCGAATCTGTGTCCCCTGCCTTGGCAGGCAGATTCTTAACCACTGCACCACCAGGGAAGTTCCTGGAGGCTTTATTCTTTAGGATTATTCAGTCTCTTCAGAGAGTAGTCTCCCAGTCTCCTGCTTGGAAGATGTACGTCTGTTTTATAGGTGCACATCTCTCTCTTGTTCCATGCAATGCTTGATGTCTTTGGGTCCAGAGTCTTTCCTATCCATTTTCGCAGAGAATATAGCATCAATTCTCTGCCTGGTGGTGGTGGGGTTGGGTACTTCCCTGGTTGTGCTAGGTAGGGAGGGGTCTTGAGGGTCCACCTTTCTGGAGTCTAGGCTTTCAGGCCATTCCTCCGGTTTTGACTCCTTATCAGCTACTTCCCCTGGACTGTATCATCACTATACCACACCTTCTTTCCATTTTTCAAAACTGTGTTTAAATGTTTCATCTGCTCTTCTTCCATTCACTTTGTTCCTATAGATTTATACCTTCTCCACCCCACCCTTTACTAGATTTTAGTGGGATTTTAGGCACAAGAGGCAAGTTAATTTGCCATCTTTATGAGAAGTTTTCCTCTTTGTTTTAAAGTATATTTCTTTTCTTTTTAAAATTATTTATTTGTTTATTTATTTATTTTGGCCACACCATGTGGCATGTGGGATCTTTTTTAAAATTTTATTTATTTATTTATTTTTGGCTGTGTTGGGTCTTCGTTGCTACCGGGCTTTCTCTAGTTGCGGCCAGTGGGGGCTACTCTTCATTGCACTGCGCGGACTTCTCATTGCGGTGGCTTCTCTTGTTGGGGGCACGGGCTCTAGGCGCGTGCGTTTCAGTAGTTGTGGCACTCGGGCTCAGTAGTTGTGGCTCGTGGGCTCTAGAGCGCAGGCTCAGTCGTTGTGGCGCACGGGCTTAGTTGCTCCGCGGCATGTGGGATCTTCCCTGACCAGGGATCGAACCCGTGTCCCCTGCATTGGCAGGCAGATTCTCAACCATTGTGCCACCAGGGAAGTCTGGCATGTGGGATCTTAGTTCCCCAATCCTGTGCCCTGTGCAGTGGAAGCGCAAAGTCTTAACCACTGGACCGCCAGGGAAGTCCCTACAAGTATTTTTCTAATAGTCTGCTTAAAAAAGTACTTTTACGGCTTCCCTGGTGGCGCAGTGGTTGAGGGTCCGCCTGCCGACGCAGGGGACACGGGTTCGTGCCCTGGTCCGGGAAGATCCCACATGACGTGGAGCGGCTGCGCCCGTGGGCCATGGCCGCTGAGCCTGCGCGTCTGGACCCTGTGCTCCGCAACGGGAGAGGCCACAGCAGTGAGAGGCCCGCGTACCGCAAAAAAAAAAAAAAAAAAAAGTACTTTTAGGGAATACCCAGGCGGTCCAGTGGTTAGGACTCTGTGCTCTCACTGCCGAGGGCCCGGATTCAGTCCCTGGTTGGGGAACTAAGATCCCACATCTCACAAGCCACGTGACACCGCCAAGAAAAAAAACCCAAAAAACTCTTAGATAATCTGTATTTTGAATAGTTTTATGTCTTTAAAGAACATGCTTAAGCTTCTGTATTAGTCTGGGTTCTGCAGAGAAACAGAGCCAGTAGGATAAATGTATATAGTTGCCCCTTGAACAACAGAGGCTTGAACGGTGTGGGTCCACTTACATGCAGATTTTGTTTTACTATATGCATACAGTAGTGCCACACGATCCACAGTTGGTTGAATCAGCAGATGCAGAATCACTGATACAGAGGGTCGACTGTATAATTATACGCAGATTTTCAACTGCGTAAGGGGTTGGCATCCCTAACCCCCATGTTGTTCAAGGGTCAACTACATATATATAGGTATATATATATATATATAAAATAAGGAATTGGCCCATGTGAATATGGAGGCTGAGAAGTCCCCAGATTCACAGTCAGCAAATTGGAAATGCAGGAGAGACAATGGTCCAGTTCCAGTCCAATTCTGAAGGCCTGACAACCAGGAGAGCCAAAGGTGTTATTTTCAGGCCAAGTCTGTGTCTGAAAGCAGGAGAAATTATTCTATTATATTATCCAATATTCTAGCTCAAAGGCAGGCAGAGAGAGCCAATTCTCCTTTACTCAGCCTTTTATTCTATCAGACCTTCAAAGAACTGGATTAGGCCCACTCAGTAAAGCAGATAGCTTTACTCAGTCTGCATATTCAAATGTTTATCTCATCCAGGAACACTCTTACAGACACACTCAGAATAATGTTTAACTAGATATCTGGACACCTCGTGGCCCAGTCAATTGACACATAAAATTAATCATCACGAGTCTACCCCCTGTCAATTTGACACTCATATGTGTGTCCTTAAGCCATACTTATTCTCCAAATAAAGACAACAAGGTCATCATTCCACCTAACGTGATACAACCATCCTGTGTGCAACTGAAAATGCACCAACCCCTTCCCCAGAAGGTGAGGTAAAGTCCCTGAGTGATGCTCACTCTTCTCCTCCATCTCTCATAACTTCAATACTATGATGTAAAATTAAAAACACTTAAATTCGGGACTTCCCTGGTGGTCCAATGGTTAAGAATCTGCCTTCCAATGCAGAGGATGTGGGTTCGATCCCTGGTCGGAGAACTAAGATCTCACATGCTGCAGTGCAACTAAGTCCGCGTGCTCTAGAGCCCGTGTGCCACAACTACTGAGCCCGCATGCAGCAACAAAAATTCCCACATGCTGCAACTAAGACCTGACGCGGCCAAAGAAAGAAAGAAAGAAAGAAAGAAAGAATGCAAGGGGCAGTATAAATAACATGATGTATGGATGTCATGAGGCTAGTGAGGAGCAGGGGATTCATTCTAATGAGGGGAAATCACTGAGCCTAAGTTAAAAAAACCCACAATTCTATGAAAGAAAGTCAATATATATTATGGTACATGATAAGGGAATAAGAGGGGGAAACCCACAATATGTATATATATATATATAAATTCATAACAAAGTAAGGAGGAATACTTTTTTTTTGATAATCTACTTTTTCTAAGAAGTAGATTTATTAATATAGGATGCTTGTAAGAGATGCAAGCGGGCATGCGAGGGAGCTCTGCCCTGTGGATTAAGTGCGCTACAGTTTTATAGTCAAAGGAAAGGGGGAGGGGAAAAGACCGCCTTCTTCGAGTAGACATGAGGCTTACATCACTAGTTCCAAGGAGGAATACTTTTGATAATTACAGTCTTTATGTAACTGGTCACATGGCCATAGCTGGTATTTATAACTACCTTCTTTTACTACCCATTCTATAATTCCTTTGCCTTCAGCAAGCACCTCAGTTTGTTGTGGTTCTTTACTTGGTGGAGTGACTCGCACCTTCATTCCCAAGAGGTCTGGGTCATAGATAGTCCCGCCTGGATTGGATTGTCAGTTTTCCATTGACCTTCATCACAGGGCATGGTAATGGGAAGAGAAGCCCTAAGGGATCTCTTGTATGGCAGACTTATTCTCCCTTATGCCCATTGTGGAGAAGCAGTCCAGTTTCCCCTTGGAAGTCAGGGTCAGTCAGCCCAGCCAGCACAGTAACTCCCTTCTTTGAGTTCCTCATGCCTCTGAATCAACAGGCAAAGTGGCCGGGCAGCAGTCTTACCTTCCAGTTCAATGGAATCATTGTTGTGTCTCCTAGTGGAAGCATTCCTTCCTCTGAACCAAGACCTCCAGGCCAGCAGAGCATAAGGACACAGGGACCGGAAGCAAAAATTTTGCTAGTGGGTTCCTAGGATTAGTAGCGATCACTGCCACTCCCATTTCCACCCCTTGATTCCTGGACCCATGAATCTTGGCTGTGGGTGAAATATTTTAGGTGCTGATTCAGAGCATATACAGCCTTCTGGAGGACCTTGCCCCAGCCTTGCCAGGTATGACCACTGTAGGGGAGCAAAATTTGTCATCCCAAAATGTCTCTTTGGCATGTGGCTTATTTTGAGCTGAAAATAATCAAGGCCTAAAAGACTCAGGAAGAACATTTGACCTTCTCCGTAACTGCCTAAAACAATTCAGATAGAGGGTTTGTTCCTAGAATAGACCTATCACCAGAGATATTTGCAAAGAATATGGGCTGAGTGTGGTGGGGAAACTCGGCAGGGCCTGAGATCCATCCATTGTCCCCACCATTTTCTTTTGTCTTTAGCTGAAGAGACTATTGAAGGTGAGGATTTTGGCCATTGTGTTGCTCAGTTTTCCTGGGTCTCTCCCATGTAAACACGTTATTAAACTTTTGTTTGATTTTCTCCTGTAACTGTGTCTCACGTCAGTTTGATTCTTAGACCAGTCAGAAGAACCTAGAAGGGTAGAGGACAATTTCTTCTTCCCCAAAACCACTGCGGGGGAGGGGAATTTCCTCCTCTTTCCCCTCTTAGTTCTTTTTGGCTGTCAATCAAAATGACATAAGGCAGATTAACAGGAGAAAGTCAAATTGATTACATGCGCATGACGAATCCACATAAGCGTGAAGAATTCCCAAGACAGCAAGGCAAGATGAAGAATATATATTATTCTAGACTAAGGACAGGGAGTCTGACACTTCAAAGGGAAGTAAGGTAATTCACAGGAAGATAAAAAGAGTTAATATTTGGCAAACAGATCCAAAGACAGTGGCACACAGAGAAGACTTTGATCAAATGGGCCTTGCTAGGCTTCTCCCTGTCTACCACACCTAATTTATACTTTACTGTAATTATTTATAATTCCTTCCTGGGACAGCCCTCCTATCTTAAATTCTTTGGGGCAATAAGAGTGGGGAGCTGTTCAAAGGTTCTTCCTGAGTTTTTTAGGTCTTTCTGCTTTCAGCTCGAAATAATCTGCGTGTCAGCCTGACACATCTTGGGGTGACCTGTCCTGAGCCCCATCACCCCCTAGCTGGCACTGTAACTCAGTCTTCAAAAGTCTACAAAAGCTATCAAGCCAGCTGCTTCAGGATGGTGAGGAACATGATAAAACCAGCGAATTCCATGAACATGGACCTGTTGCTGCCCTTCTTTTGCTGTGAAGTGAGTTCTTTGATATGAAGCAATGCTGTCCATCCATGATGGTGGATAAGTCTTTCTGTACGTCCACAGATGGTAGGTTTGGCAGAAGCATTGCAAGCGGGAAGGCGAAGCCATATCCGAAGTGTCTAATTGCAGTAAGAACAAAATGCTGGCCTTCCATGATGGAAGTGAAACAGGAGGGAAGGGGGCAGAGCATAACCTTTAAAAGAATGACACAGCCATTGAGGACAGGACAAAAACTGGTTAGAACCAACCAGGTCCAAGATGGCAGAAGACTCGACTTCCAGGTGACCTTGAGCCTCATTATACGCTTATTGTAATGCATTAGCATATGCTAAATGACACACCCACCAGCACCATGACTGTTCCAAAGCTAACAATAAAAGGCCGGAAAAGTGGGCAGTGGCCCAATTCCTGGAAATCTCCACCCCTTCTCCAAAACAGTTGGAAGAATCCTCCCGCTCATTAGCCTTTGAAATTACCCAACCCCAAAATACAAAATACCCCATATTTTAAGGCCTCTCACCTTCTGAGATAGCCCACACTCGGTCTATGGAATATGTATCTCTTTAAATAAATCCACTTCTTACCTATCACTTTGTTTCTCACTGAACTCTTTCTGCGATGAGACATAAAGAATCTGACTTTCGGGCTTCCCTGGTGGTGCAGTGGTTGAGAGTCCGCCTGCTGATGCAGGGGACGTGGGTTCGTGACCCGGTCGGGGAGGATCCCACATGCCGTGGAGCGGCTGGGCCCGTGAACCATGGCCGCTGAGCCTGCGCGTCCAGAGCCTGTGCTCCGCAACGAGAGAGGCCACAACAGTGAGAGGCCCGCGTACTGCAAAAAGAAAAAAAAAAAAAAAATAGGATCTGACTTTCATCAAGTCCTGAGACCACATGTGTGGTGTGATCTCAATTAAAAGACAGTGGGCTCACGTCCCAGTTTGGGTTTTGTCTGGGTTCGAGTCCTGGCCCGTGGGTTCAAGTCCCAATCTGAGTTGTGTGGTTTCAGAAGTAATTCAGTGTAATCAACTTGCCACCATGTTGATCACCCCTGGGGAATGTTGCCATATTGGAGACTTGGTGTTTGTTTCCGCTGTCGGCAGATTGGGCATTGAGCAGTGACCATAGCCAAGTTGGCCTTGGTGAATGGAAGTTCATGTTGCTGAGGTCATGTATAATCTCCATCCACTTTGTTCATAAGTTCATAAGTTTGTTCATAAGTTCATTAAGTTCATAAGTTCATTAAGCAATGATAGGTGACCACTTTGTTCATAAGTTCATTAAGCAATGATAGGTGGCTGGGAAGAGGCTGACTGGTATCCACAGAATGGGTCATCTTTTCCATGTGATTCTTAAAATCCTCCTCTGCTGGGGTCACACTTTGGTGAACATTCACATGGGACAAAAATATATTCATGCTTTTTGCCCATTCAGAGAGGCCTACTATATACCTTTTCCCCAGATTTCCTTGTCATCTAGTTTCCAACTGTGTTCCTCCCAAGTGTTCGACTATCCAACTAAACCACTGGCTACAGCCCATGAATTGATATGTAATTGCATATCTGACCATTTCTCCTCCAAGCAAACTGAACAGCAAGTTGCACTAATCTGTGTTTTGCCCACTGGGGTTTCCCTTCACAGCTTTTCTTCAGAGATGTCCCAGAAAGGGACATCTGTCCACATTCAGATGCTACCTGTGTATCCTGCAACGCCATCTGTAAACCAGTCCTTCGCTTTCTCTTCCTCTGTCAACTGATTGTAGGGACTCCCCATGAGACCATAGGTACAGGCTTGGAGAGAGGAGGCAGTGTAGCAGGAGTGTGGACCATGGACATTTGAGCCACTTCCTCATGTAACTTTTTTTGTGCATTCAGAGCCTGCTTGGACCACTTCCGTTTGGTGAAGGAATGCTGCTGTGCACACCCAACTTTATGGGTGGGTCATGTGACACCTAGTTCATGATGGGCAGCTCAGGTTGCATGGTAATTGGGTGGCCCACGGTTAAGTGTTCAGTCTCTACTAAGGCTCAGTAGCAGGCCAAGAGCTGTTTCTCAAAAGGAGAGTAGTTATCTGCAGAGGATGGCAGGGCTTTGCTTCAAAATCCTAAGAGCCTGCCCTGCGATTCACCTATAGGCGCCTGCTGAAGGCTCCAGATGAAACCGAACAAAGGGCTCATGTGCCCACAGCACAAAAAGCCAAAGTCTGAGAGTGGGTATTTTAAAAATTTAATTTAATTTAATTTAATTATTTTGGTTGTGCCATGTGGCATGCGGGATCTTAGCTCCCAGATCAGGGAACTCGGCGTGAGACCTCTGCGTCCTAACCACTGGACCGCCAGGGAATTCCCAACAGTGGGTGTCTGTAGCAGAGTAAGGATTTTATTGCAGGGCGCCAAGCAAGTCTCAGATCCACTCCAACTTGGTCTCTAAATTAGGGGTTTTTAAAGGGGAAGAACAGAGGAGCTGGGGTTAATTATCTTAGTCATCTGCAGTCTACGCTCTTTGGTCTGCTGGCCTGGGTGGGGAGAGGACCCTGTCAACACGATCTGTAAAGGCCATCTTGCCCTGGAAGATAACTTAAACAGCACATAAACAGGGATGCTTATCGGAAAGTGTGGCTCAAGTCACCTGATCTTCATCCTCCTTATTGATTAGCCTGTGGTCAAATAGGGATGGGCTAAGACAAAAGGGAACAAAAGAGGAATGAGAAAGACAAGAACAGAAACCCAGGCATTAGTTTTAATTATAAATGAACCATAGGACTCGGTTTCACAAACAGCATCCCTATCTGCCGCTGCCACTTCAAACATCATTGGATCTGCTGGACCACATGCGCCCAGTAGCTGAGCAGCTTGCCTAGCAGTCTGGACCTGTGATAGGGTATCCCCACGTTTAATCTCCACTCAAAACTAGTGGATTTGGGTTGCTTGTAACGAAACCAAATGAGGACTGTGTTGTCTCCCAAATCCAAAGGGGCTCAACAAGCCTTGTGCCTCTTTTTTGACTGTAGGAGGAGCCAGACGCAACAACTTATCCTTTACCTTAGAAGGTAAAGATCTCAAGATGCCCCACATCACTGGACTCCTAGAATTTCACTGAGGTAAAGTCTCCTGAATTTTGTTGGATTTTTTTCCCACCCTCTGCATGCAAATGTTTTATCAGTAAGTCTGGAGTATTTTTTTTTTTTTTTTTTTTTGCGGTATGCAGGCCTCTCACTGTTGTGGCCTCTCCCGTTGCGGAGCACAGGCTCTGGACGCGTAGGCTCAGCGGCCATGGCTCGTGGGCCCAGCCGCTCCACAGCATGTGGGATCTTCTGGACCGGGGCATGAACCCGTGTCCCCTGCATCGGCAGGCGGACTCTCAATCACTGCGCCACCAGGGAAGCCCTGCAGCATTATTTATAATAGCCAAGATATGGAAGCAACCTAAGTGTCCATCTGTAGATGGATGGATAAAGAAGACATGATATACATATATAATGGAATATTACTCAGCCATTAAAAAGCACAAAATCTTGCCACTTGTGACAATATGGATGGACCTAGAGGGTATTATGCTAACCGAAATAAGTCAGACAGAGAAAGACAAATACCATATGATTTCACTTATATGTGGAATTAAAAAAACAAAACGATTGAACAAATATAACTACACGCAGGAACAGACTCATAGATACAGAGGACAAATAGGTGGTTGCCAGAGGGGAGGGGGTTGAGGGGAATGAGTGAAATAGGTGAGGGAGATTAAGAGGGACAAACTTCCAGTTACAAAATAAGTGAGTCACAGGGATGAAATTTACAACATGGAGAATATAGTCAAGAATGTTGTAATAACTTTGTATGGTGACAGATGGTAACTGAACTTATCATGGTGATCATTTTGTAAAGTATAGAAATATCTGATCACTATGCCGTGCACCTGGAAAAACAAAGAGATGTGATAGAGCAAAGGATGCGTCAGATTGGTTAGAAACGGTCCTGATGCAGTATGACTGAACTGAAGCCGCTAACTCTCTTGAAAAACATCCCCTACGCTTTCCAACATGGTTCGAGAGCCAAGATGAGAAATAAGCACACAAATCCAAAGTGACACTTATGAATAAAAACTGTGAGAAATGACCATTTCCAGTAGTAAAGAGAGCACTGATAGCCCACGGTGTGATCCGGCATTAGAGATACTCAAAATGTCTCCTTTGGATACTCTTAATCAACCACTTGTAATAAGAAGGAGCTGGGGCTTCCCTGGTGGCGCAGTGGTTGAGAGTCCGCCTGCCGATGCAGGGGACACGGGTTCGTGCCCCGGTCCGGGAGGATCCCACATGCCGCGGAGCGGCTGGGCCCATGAGCCATGGCTGCTGAGTCTGCACGTCCGGGACCTGTGCCCCGCAACTGGAGAGACCACAACAGTGAGAGGCCCGCGTACCGCAAAAAAAAAAAAAAGAAGGAGCTGGATGAGTGTGTATATAATACTTCTATGGATGAGGAAAAGTAATTTCCCCTCTGTGTTCTAGGTTCTTGGCTGAGACACCCCTGTAATTAAAGACAGGTTAATAAGAGGAAAGCAAAACAGAAGTTTAAACACATGTATACCTTCTGTATATATGGGAGATGCCTAGGAAAACCGAGTAACTCCCAGAAATGGCCCAGGCCATCACCTTAAATACCATCTTCCACTAAAGACAGAAGATGTTGGTGGAGGGGCAGCCAGTTAAGGGAGGATATCAAGCAAAGCACAGGAGGGTATGGTTGTTACGTAGCCAGTCCCTGCAGGCTAGATATTCTGTTTCCTTCAAAGAAGCTGGAAGCATGTGTGTATAACCTTCTGTATTTTTTTTATAATTAAAAAAATTTATTATTTATTTTTGGCTGCATTGGGTCTTCGTTGCTGCGCGCAGGCTTTCTCTAGTTGTGGCGAGCGGGGCTACTCTTTGTTGCAGTGCACGGGAGTCTCATTGCGGTGGCTTCCCTTGTTGTGGAGCATGGGCTCTAGGTGCGCAGGCTTCAGTAGTTGTGGCTCGCGGGCTCTAGAGAGCAGGCTCAGTCGTTGTGGCGCATGGGCTTTGCTGCTCCGCAACATGTGGGATCTTCCCGGACCAGGGCTCGAACCCGTGTTGCCTGCATTGGCAGGGGGATTCTTAACCACTGAGCCACCAGGGAAGTCCCAAACCTTCTGTTTTTTAATCTTGGTGACTAATTAAAAAATTTAAAAAATTCTGTGTAGGCCAGTACTATATAAGGCAAATCAAACACATTTGCTGGGTAGTTTTGGCATATTTTCTCTCAGTGGCCTCATACTTTCGGGTCAGTTCACCTGTGTAGTGAGAGGCAGAGGATGGTGGTCCCAGCCTAACTTGGGATTCATTCTTATGGGGCTCTCTCTGGGGAATGGGCGAGGTGAGTGTATCAGTAATCTACTTGCACAAGGAGCTTCCTGGGAGAGAATGCAACCAAAGGCAAGGAGGAACTTGGTCTGATATGCTCAACTCATAACAAAATCTCTGGATCAGGGTTGACGTGAGACTCTCCACACTGGACTGTGACTCCTATATGGGCAAGGACTGTGTCATTTTGGGTACACTGTGCATCCGGAGCTTAGCGGAGCCTGGCACATAGTAGATACTCAGTAAATGCTGATTGAAGGACTGGCTGACTGACTGCATTCTTATTACTGCCCAGTGCCTGTCACTCAAGTTGTTTGTTTGTTTGTTTGTTCTTTTTGCGGTACGCGGGCCTCTCACTGCCGCGGCCTCTCCCGTTGTGGAGCAAAGGCTCCGGAAGAGCAGGCCCAGCGGTCATGGCCCACGGGCCCAGCCGCTCCGCGGCACGTGGGATCTTCCCAGACCGGGACACGAACCCGTGTCCCCTGCATTGGCGGGCGGATTCTTAACCACTGCGCCATCAGGGAAGTCTCCACATTTTTATTTGTATGCTAACAAAACAAGCCTTCTTTATTTATGTTTAACTCTTCATCCCAGAAAATTTCAAATGTACACTAAAGAAAATAATATAATAAGCTCCCATTACCCAACACTTCAATAATTACAAATTATGGGCAGTTCTGTTTCATCTATAATCCCCCCTCACTCCCACCTCTGCCCCCAGTATTTTAGAGCAAATAGGCTTCCTTAAGAAACAGGACTTTTGAACTTAGTGATTACACACTGCACATGTCTGTTTCTCTTTTATCACCTCATCAAGACACTAGACAGAGTAAGGCGCCACTTTATGTAAATTTGAAGCAGCACAACAAAAGTATCAACAAAGTCTCCTTTTATTTATTTATTTGCATGTTTACTTTTTAAAAAAGAATTTTTGGCTGCGTTGGGTCTTCGTTGTGCACAGCCTTTCTCTAGTTGCGGCGAGCGGGGGCTACTCTTCGTTGCGGTGTGTGGGCTTCTCATTGCGCTGCCTTCTCTTGTTGTGGAGCGTGGGCTCTAGGCGCGTGGGTTTCAGTAGTTTTGGCACGCGGGCTCAGTAGTTGCGGCACATGGGCTTAGTCGCTCCGTGGCATGTGGGATCTTCCTGGACCAGGGCTCGAACCCTTTTTCCCCTGCGTTGGCAGGCGGATTCTTAACCACTGCGCCACCAGGGAAGCCCAATTTTTTAAAAATTAATTAATCAATTTTTTATTTAATTTATGTTTGGCTGCATTGGGTCTTCGTTGCTGTGCGTGGACTTTCTCTAGTTGCGGCGAGTGGGGGCTCCTCTTTGTTGTGGTGCACGGGCTTCTCATTGCGGTGGCTTCCCTTGTTGCAGAGCACAGGCTCTAGGTGCACAGGCTTCAGTAGCTGTAGCATGCGCGCTCAGTAGTTGTGGCTCACGGGCTCTAGAGTGCAAGCTCAGTAGTTGTGGTGCACAGGCTTAGTTGCTCCGCGGCATGTGGGATCTTCCTGGACCAGGGCTCGAACCCTTTTTCCCCTGCGTTGGCAGGCGGATTCTTAACCACTGCGCCACCAGGGAAGCCCCTGTGCAATCGTTGTTAATCGCCTGAACAGCGCCATCAAGTGCTTATATTTGTGCTTAAAAACTTGCTCTCATATCAATAGCTTTGGAATAGAAGTTAGATGTGATAAATTGTTCTGGAGAAGGCCAGGCTCCACGCAGCCAGTATTGTTTGTTTAGAACAGTTGCCCACATTTCAACACTTCTGAAATCGGGTGCGTCTTATAATCAATCATACATCATAGTTTAATTGGCAGCTTTAAAAGTGTCTAGTGGTGTGTATGTAAGATAAGGGAGCGTCTTCACTTGATGGAGCTGTAGATCTGTTGGAATTCAGTCACTAAGACGGGGTAGAAAGTGACAAGGGACAGAAGGAGAGCTGGGAGGTCAGGGAAGTCTCTGTGGAGGAGTTGTACACGCCCACCACCCCTCGGTCCCTTATCTGAAGCTCTACATTCCAAAAGGCTCTGGAAACAAAGTGGGGTTTTTTTGGTACCAAAACTCATCTGGCAGAAAAACCTAATTTGAACTAATGTGAAGTCATTTATAAATATAATATAGAATGATAACTAAATGATAACTTTAGTTATTCTACTCACTGTGAAGATGAGCCTGTTTAGCTGCAGAAATATTAATGTTTGATGATGGAATGTTATCTCAGCCCCTTGCGGGGGGAGGGACAGGAGGAGATGTTACCTAATATTGGGGTATTGGGTCTGTATGCCGCATTGGCACTGTATTCTTCTTCTTATTATTATTATTTTTTTCTTTTTTTCTCTTTTTTTTTTCTCTTATTTTTTTGTTTTGGCCTTGTTGAGCGGCTTGTAGGATCTTAGATCCCCAACCAGGGATCCGTGGAACCCAGGCCCCGGGCAGTGAAAGCGCAGAGCCCTAACCACTGCACCGCCAGGGAATTCCCTGCACTGTCTTTTAAAAGGCCATAAAATTCTGAATTTTGAAGCATATCTTGACCCAAGGGTAATGGATAAAGGACTCTGGATTGTATCTGAACTGCAGGTTTATGGGTGGATATCATTTAGATGTGTGAAGATGTGGAGGGGATTTCAGGAAGAGGAAAAAGCACCACCCCCCAGCATCTGGGATCTAGGTATAAGTCGTTATCCAACCATTATGTTTGCTTTAAAGGCAGAGATGACCTGCATTTCTGATAATTCATGATTCATACGCAGTTGGAGGGCTGGACTTTCTGGGTTTGGCTTTTCTCTACAGTATTAATGCCCTCCTTTTCCCACAAATCACCTGACTTCCCCGAAAACTCTGTAACACACCCTTTGGCTGAAAAAGAGCATTAGGCAACTGGTGAAATTCCCCAATCCCTCCTTTCTCCCCCTGTGGCCTGGGAAAGAGGAATCTCAGGCCTCAGTATGCAGTTCTTGTTTCAAAAGCAGAGGGAGCTCCAAGATCAAGGCTGAGTTCCCCTTTCCCTAAGTCATGGTCTCCCAGCCCCCTCTTTGCGGGGATCAGGGAATTTCAGATATGCACACTGGGGTAGAGAATCACAGGAACGGAACCAGGACAGGGAGGCGGAGGTTCCTGCACCCAGGCCCTATGCTGCTCTTCCTGGGAGCCGGCAGGGTTGCCCGGCACGCCCACTGGCAAGAGAGACAGGACTGACCCACTTGTTCCCATCAGCTTCTGAAGGTAAAAACCTTAAAATCAAAGAGCAGAGCTTTGATGGAGGAAAAAGGAAGGCAGAAAACTTTACATAGGAAGGTTCTGGGCAAAGATGGAGGGCCGGAAAGAGCAGAACCCAGAGGGAGAATATAGGCCACTTATTTCTCTTAGGTTGACCCCATCCACCCCCATGTCACCCCACCACCTACCACTGTTTTCAGGGTTAGAAGCATATTTGGCAACACGTTTCTAAGAACTGTGGGGAGATGGCTTGTCTTTTTAGTAAAGGTTAAAAAAAAAAAAACTGGAAAATTAAGGTAGGAAATTGAGGGAATACCTTTCCTTTCCTTTCATGTTTCTTGTCATTCAGCTGTCCCTTTTCTCCTTCCACATCCAACCCTGTCTCAGACCACTTCTCCCAAGGTCACTGCCTTCCCCTAGGAAAAGGAGCTCATTCCTCCATCAGTGGTCATTGGGAGAAATACATGCAATAATACACAGTCAGGAGAGCTGGTTCGAGGTGATAAGGGGGATCCTTGTCAAAAGAAGAGGGAGACATGTCATAGGTGGATGGTCATGATGGGGAAAGACTCCTGAAATCCTGAGCGGAAAAGGGGATATATATTGTTCTGTTAGGGCAGGAGGGAGACTGAACGAGTCGGGGCTGGGGTGGGTGTTGAGGGTGAGGGAGGAGAACAGAGGAAGCAGAAAACTGGGAGAAATTACTCATTATTTTGGAGAAAAACTGGGAGAAGGTCCTGAGAAGCCAGGGGAGAAGGATAAGATGTAGTTTCAATCCAGAACCAGGGCGAGTGTGAGAGGATGGGTGTCGTCCAGTGATGATTAATGATATGGCTCTGTTGAACCTCTGTGTTATTCTTACCAAGGTGACATTGGCCCCTTACCACCCAAGCAGGTGCCTGTGTGCTTGTTAGACAAATACAGCCAGGTCTGCCACCGCTTTAGGTCCAAAGTCCAGAGGTGCAGAGAGCCAGGACCAAGAGACGAGCTGCTCACCAGGGATGGACCAATTGCCAGAGATGTGGTGAGTGATCACGGGTCTACGGAGATGTATGTGGACCCCATTCCCTTCATCTTCTCAAGAAAATGGCTCAGATCTGAAGCCTGGGTTTTGCTTTGACCTAGGCCTTTTTGCTTCGTTCCAACCCAAGATTCTCCTCCATGTGCTGGTGCCCTTCGCCTTTCCCATCCCTTCTCCCTGCCCTTGTCTGCTGGCACCTGGGTCACCCACCTCTCCATATGCCTTTTTTATTTTTTCAGGTGCATTGTCCTGTTTTCCCTTTTGGCATGGGTTTATGCTGAGCCTGCTATGTATGGGGAGATCCTGTCCCCCAACTATCCTCAGGCATACCCCAATGAAGTAAAGAAGTCTTGGGATATAGAAGTTCCTGAGGGGTACGGGATCCACCTTTACTTTACCCATCTGGACATAGAGCTGTCCGAGAACTGCGCATATGACTCAGTGCAGGTATACTGTAATAAGCACGTGAAGGATGGGGCTGGGCTGGTGAGCTGAGAGGATGCAGGAGGGGGTGCCACCGGCATACAGTGAGCTGTGCTCACATAGTCCTAAGATGGGAAATGGTCCAGTCTCTCTGTCCCTTTTTCTCTGACCTCCATACCAAAATATTACCCTTTCCTAGTTTCTTTTGACTCTTCTCTTAGATAATGTCAGGAGGTCTTGAAGAAGGGAAACTCTGTGGACAGAGGACCAGCAAGAATCCCAACTCCCCAGTGGTGGAAGAGTTCCAAGTCCCATACAACAAACTCCAGGTGATCTTCAAGTCAGACTTCTCCAACGAAGAGCGTTTCACTGGGTTTGCTGCATACTACGTTGCTGTAGGTAAGGCTCACCCCTCTGTGTGCCTCATTGATCCAACCACATGATTAGAAGCCGGACAAACATTGAGCAATGCAGGGAGGGAGGGTTCTGTTTATAACTCTTATGAAGTGTTGACTTGGCTTGGATCCCTCCATGAATTGCTTTTGTGAAATTCAAATGCATAATCATATCCTGGTGATGATGATAGTAATGATAAAAAAGAGTTAATAAGCAGTAATTTATTGAGAACCACTATGAACTGGGCACTGTGTTAAGAACTTTACCTATATTAATTTAATCTTCACCTCAATTCTTTAACTAGGTGTTATTAGATCTACTTAAAGACAGGGGAAGTAAGGACTAAGGAAGTTAAATAAGTTGTTAAGACTCACACAAGGAATGTATGGTATTCAAACCCATTTAACATATGGCAAACAAACTTTCAAATTCTGTGTGCGTCTCCAGCTATCTCCAGGGTAAAATGAAATCAGGACATCTCATAAAGCCACAGTATTGTTTAGACTTGACAGAAGTACCAACAGCATATAAAGTAATACATGTACTAATTGTTCCTTCCTGCAGAAGACATTATCAAGTTCAGCTTGCAGAGTGTTGTCTCTGGAGCTGAAACGCTCTGTTTGTGAGAAAGATCAAGGGTCTCTGGCACTGAGAGCTCCCCTACAGCTGTGCAATGGTAGAGCGCAACTCCGGAATCATAGTTCACAAGAGTAGTATAGAATAATACCATCCTGAAATGTGATTCATTGAATGTCTTTAAGCAACAGACCCTTCCTACTTTTCTTATCCTTGCAGTGTGGCGCTTAACCTCATTCTTCCTTCTAGGTCTCTGTCCTTGACCTCAATCTTTCTCTACTCTTTGTAGATGTAAATGAGTGCACAGACTTTGCAGATTCCCCTTGCAGCCACTTCTGCAACAACTTCATTGGTGGTTACTTCTGCTCCTGCCCGCCAGAATACTTCCTCCATGATGATATGAGGAATTGCGGAGGTGAGCTTGGCATCAGGAAGGGTGCGCGTTCCCTGGGATTTGGAATGGCTTGAGGCTTCGGTAGGGGGCTTGTCTACCCTTCGATCTTGATTAACCTCAGCCTTGACTTGGCATCGATTTTCATTTTTTAATAGTTTACAAGCTGATTTCTTTCTTTCTTTTTTAAAATTTATTTATTTATTTTTGGCTGCATTGGGTCTTTGCTGCTCCACGCAGGCTTTCTCTAGTTGCGGCGAGCGGGGACTACTCTTCTTCGTTGCACTGCGCGGTCTTCTCATTGTGGTGGCTTCTCCTGTTGTGGAGCACGGGCTCTAGGTGCGCAGGCTCAGTAGCTGTGGCGCACGGGCTTAGTTGCTCCGCGGCATGTGGGATCTTCCCGGACCAGGGCTCGAACCTGTGTCCCCTGCATTGGCAGGTGGATTCTTAACCACTGCGCCACCAGGGAAGTCTGGCATCAATTTTTAGTTACCCGTAAACTGAAGGGGAGCTACAAGGGTGGAGGAAGACAAACCTACAGGGTCAAGTTAATTAATTGGAGAAGAGAGATAGGTGCCTGTGTCAACCCGGGGCTCTCCATAACCGTGAAAGGCTCTATCATCAGCAAAGTGATGGAAACCCAGTAGGTATTGGGTATCTCTGCTGATATGTGTTGGGTATGAAATTGTGACATGTGGGCTTCAATCAATCAATGTGACAGTCAATCACTGTGGACTGTCAGTTCATGAGAAGGATCATAGCAAAAGGCAGGGACTCCTTTGCTTGACTCTATATTTGATTCTCCTTTTCTCTTTTTCTCCCTTAGTCAACTGCAGTGGGGATGTATTCACCACACTGATTGGGGAGCTCACAAGTCCCAATTATCCCAGTCTATACCCAGAGAACTCGAGGTGTGACTATCAGATCCTGTTGGAGGAGGGGTTCCAAGTGGTGGTGACTATGCAGAGAGAAGATTTTGATGTGGAACCAGCTGACTCTGAGGGCCGCTGCGCTGACAGTTTACTTGTGCGTGATGGACGATGAACTTCTCTCCCAACTCACACAGAGAGATTTCTCCTTGAAGACAAATTACATAGCTTTCTGCCCCTTCTTTTCTTTTTTTCCCCTCCTTCTTATTTTATTTTACTTTTTTTTTTTTTTTTTTGCGGTACGCGGGCCTCCCACTGCTGTGGCCTCTCCCGTTGCGGAGCACAGGCTCCAGACGTGTAGGCTCAGTGGCCATGGCTCATGGGCCCAGCCGCTCCGCGGCATGTGGGATCTTCCCAGACTGGGGCACGAACCCGTGTCCCCTGCATCAGCAGGCGGACTCTCAACCACTGTGCCACCAGGGAAGCCCTAATTTTTACTTTTGTCCCTTCCATTTTGCCTTTTTATTTCAGTTCTTTCTCTCTTCTGATTTCATCATTTTGTTTCTCTTCAGTTTGTTGCAGGAAACCAGCAATTTGGTCCTTACTGCGGTAATGGATTCCCTGGGCCACTAACTATTGAAACCAAGAGTAATGCTCTCAATATCATCTTCCAAACTGATGAAACAGAGCAAAAAAAGGGATGGAAATTTCGTTACCATGGAGATCGTGAGTAACTTAGAAGTTGCTCTTTGGTTGGTGGTACCAAAGTCCTTGCACAATGTAAAATCCAAACAGGTAGATTGTTGTATGGACAGGTATCCTGAGAATACTTCACTTCCTCAGCAGGATCTAAACTTGTCAGTAGTTGCGAGAAATGCCTCAACTTCTAGGAATCTTTCAACTGGACCTGTGAATGCAGACAGCTTGGGGGTGGTTCATTAGTAATGCCATATTAATCAATTAATAATTTTTTTCACCACACCATGTGGCATGTGGGATCTTAGTTCCCCAACCAGGGGTCGAACAGGTGCCCTCGGCAGTGAAAGCGCCAAGCCCTAACCACTGGACCGCCAGGGCATTCCCTGTCGTATTATTTTAGACACCTCCGTATTGGAATGCTGGACGTCAGGATTGAGGATGACTGAACAACTGTAGAAAGTGTGAGAATGATGTAAATATCATAGAGATTCTCCTATTTGGTAAAAAGTTTTTTCCTATCCTTTCCAAGCAATCCCTTGTCCTAAAGAAGTCACTGCCAATTCTTTTTGGGAGCCTGATAGAGCAAAATATGTGTTCAAAGATGTGGTGAAGATAACCTGCGTGGATGGGTTTGAAGTTGTACAGGTAAAGCACCGTTAGAGGCTTCTCTCTTGTCCCTAGGTCGGGATGATCGTACTGGAATTGTCTAATCATTTACCGAGCGTTCTCGCTCCAGCAAACGTCTAACACCTTCTCCATAAAGAGAACCGTTCAGGATCTTTAGTCTTTCCTTGTCAGTCATGAAGATCCTTGGACAGCTTGACATTCCCTTTTTGACTTTGGTCTTCCTGGGGCAGGGGGGTGCTGACATGCTGGGACAAAGTTGTCTTTTAGCCCCAACTCCTGGGTGCCTTGGTTCATTCTGCTACGATGTCCCCAAGCTTCTTGTGGTGAGGACTCCTCATTGATCCAAGGCCAGAGATCGATTCCATTTCTGGATTTTGATTCCCTATATCTCTCCTTATAAATTAATGGTGATGTTTATTATTGTCCAGGGAAGTGTTGGCTTGACATCTTTCTATTCTACTTGCCAAAGCAATGGAAAGTGGAGTAATTCCAAACTGCGGTGTCAACGTATGTACCTCTTTAAAATGGGACTCTTTTTTTTTTGTTTCCTCCCAAAGGGAATGGAAAGATGAGTGCATTAAGATACAAATGCATGGTTTCCTCTTAGGCTTATGAGAGAGTAGATTGAGTTTTTGAAGGGAAGTCTGTCATGGAGTCCCAGCCCTGATCTGATCCCAGCCAGACTAGCAGGTTTCTTCCAAAGAAAGAGGCTATGAGATTGGTAGAGTTAATAGCATTACGTGGGTCCATTCCTTCAGAGGCCTCACCAACCACTGAGAACCAGGTTCGTCCTTGTAGCTTTCAAGCGGCTATCAGACCTGGCGGGACTCAGTGCTCTAGGGTGTTGAGGGATGCCAGTCGGAGACCATGGCCACAGAGAGGCTGACATGGGGGATTCATTCCAGGTGTGCTTATGGATGTGGGGAGTGGGGAAGGAGTGAGGAACACGGCTGGGAGGATGGACTGGCCCAGTGACTCTTCCTGGGAGGAAGTGGCCGTCCTGACCATCTCTCTCCTGCCTTCCTCTCGTAGCCGTGGACTGTGGCGCTCCCGAACCCATTCGGCACGGTAGAGTCGAAGATCCAGAAAACACTCTGTTTGGTTCCGTCACTCGCTACACTTGTGAGCAGCCATATTACTACATGGAAAATGAAAGAAGCGGTAGGTTTCTTTGATTAAAGAAAAGAGAAAGAAAGAATGAGAGTGTTGGAGGGTGAATAGCACAGTCTTCCTGGGTGGGGTGCTCCCTGTGGTGGAAGCATGGAGTCCTAACCACTGAGCCACCAGGGAAGCCCCCTGACCAGCTATTTAATGTAGAACAGGAGTGATGCTTCCAGCTTCAAGTCATTATTCTACGATGCCTGACTTTTTCGATGGGGAGGCCTTGGTGGTGCTGGATGAAGGTCTGGTTGGCTCACACTATGTCCCACTTCATTGCTTTTAATTTAATTTAATTTCTTTTCCCACTTGAAGCACTTTCCCAGCCTCTGCGGTAACCCTCTTCCCTCTGCTTTGGAGACTGTTCCTTCCCCTCCCTTGGCAGGATAGGGACCAGAGAGATTGTTTGGAGGATGTTCTCAGGATTCTTTTCTAGTTGGTTTGATCTGATTTTGCCTCCTCAAATCCCAGAGGTGCTAAGGCTCTGAACGAAAAGGGTGGGGGGGGGGGACAGACTCCAGAAGATGTGATGGTGAGTGTGTCCCCTGTCCCTTGTGCTGTTCCAGAGGAGTATCGCTGCGCTGGCAACGGGAGCTGGGTGAACGAGCTGCTGGGCGCAGAGCTGCCAAAATGCATTCCAGGTAATCTGGGCTCAGGCTTGTGTAGGGAGCATGGCCACAGGTGTGGTTGCATGGGTCCCACCTTCTAAAAGAAGCTGTAATCCTCTTGGGAAGGGACTTGACCGTCTGGGCTGCCAGAGTCTAGCTCAGTGAGGTGGAGACAAAGCTGGGCCGTGGACCTGCCAGGGCCTTGGGGAATTCATCAACCACACTGTCAGGCCGATGGACGGGAAAGAGAAAAGTCAGCCGGTGACAGTTGGTGTCAGAGTCTGGGCCAGTTAGGTTTGGTAATGTAGGTGTAGTAAGGGCGTCTAGGATTGCTAAAAACAGGGCCTGAAATAAGAGAGTGAGGATTCAACATTCAGAAACAAGACTACTCGAAGAGCCTAGTTATTATATTAAAAGACTATCTGACAACAAGATATAGAGGAATAAAAGGAATAAGGGGTTGCGTAGAAATCAGAGTTGAGTAGAGAAGGCTCCCAGGCAAAGCCAGAATAATAATAATCATCCTCTTAGTAACAACAGTGTGATTGAGAGCTAGGGACCGAGCTGGCTCTCAGTCAAATAATCAAATGCAATCAAACAATTGCATTTATTATCTCATTCAATTAAGTCTTTGCAACAACGCTCTGGGGTAGGTGTTATTGGTCCCGTTTTACAGTTGAGGGAATTCAGTGCAAGTTCAGAGTTAGGAAGGGGCATGGTTAGGCTTTGAACCCAGGTCTGTCTGTTATGTTCAACTCAGAGTCCATTCAGGCTGACTAGTGAGGGATTTAGGAAAGGCAACTTTATCTGAAATAAAATTCCGTTTTAGTTATATTCAGTAATGGCAAAGCAATCAAACCTGGATCCAGTCAGTGGGGGATGAGATGAAAGATGGAAAAAGAGAACCGTCCACAGGTCACTAGGAGGAACTCGCTGCAATTAGGACTTGAGAGAAGAAGGTGATAAGTGTTTGATCTGGGCATCAGAGGAGGGTAGAATGCTTGCCTCCCCTAACACCTGTATGAGGACAGGGTTGCCCAGCTCTGGCTCCCAGCTGGGCCCCCGGCCCCATGTGCCAAGCCTGGGGTGAAGTGTCCTCCCCACACTGTGAGTTAAGCTGTCCATGGTGTGAGGCTCGTTTGGGTTCAGTAATTCGTACACGGCCTCCGTTTAAACCAGTCTTTCCCACAAGCCGGCTTTTGGCACTGGCAAAGTGGGATGTTTGGTCCTTAGGTCAGTTCAGGATGAGTCAGGCGCTGAGATCGTTGACCAAATATTTGGCTATGTTGTGCTGAGAACGCTGAGGCCCAGCAGGTGTTTGAGTGGCTGTAGGATTTGCAGGGGGCCAGCAATCTGCCCTGCTCCCTTCCCATCTTGTTTTTGTTCCTCCCTAGTCTGTGGCGTCCCTGGTGAACCCTTTACAGAAAAACAGAGGATATTTGGAGGCTCCATGGCAAAGATTGAAAATTTCCCCTGGCAAGTCTTCTTCTCGAACCCCCGGGCCGGCGGGGCTCTCATTGACGAGTACTGGGTGCTGACAGCTGCCCACACCGTGGAGGGAAACCGTGACCCAGTGATGTACGTTGGCTCTACCTCAGTGGTCACTTCGCAATTGGCAAAGGCCCAGATGCTCACTGCTGAGAAAGTGTTTATTCATCCCGGTTGGAAGGTCCTGGATGCCTCGGAAGCACGGAAGAATTTTGACAATGACATTGCGCTGGTGCGGCTGCAAGACCCGGTGAAAATGGGACCCACTGTCTCCCCTATCTGCCTGCCAGGCACCTCCTCAGAATACAACCCCTCAGTGGGAGATCTGGGGCTGATCTCAGGCTGGGGCCGAACAAATACCAAAGATCATGTTATTAAGCTCAGAGGGGCAAAATTACCTATTGCTCCCTTAGCAAAGTGCCGGGAGCTGAAGGGGCTAAGTTCCGGAATAGATATAAATTCCTTTGTTTTCACTGAGAACATGATCTGTGCTGGAGGTGAGAAGGGTGTTGATAGCTGTGAAGGGGACAGCGGTGGGGCCTTTGCTCTACAGGTCCCTAATGAGGAGAATACCAAATTCTATGTCGCTGGCTTGGTGTCCTGGGGCCCCCAGTGCGGTACCTATGGGATCTACACACGTGTCAAGAACTATGTTGACTGGATCATGAAGACGATGCAGGAAAATAGTGCCCCCGGTGGAGGCTAACCGCACAGATCCCACCAGCCTGTCTACAGGCTGTGACCCATCTGTTGCTTTCTGTTCCTCACGATAATCCCATTATTTCACCATGACTGAGAGAAGACATGGGAGTATGATTTAACTAGAACTTGATTGTTGGGATACCTGGTTGGAGGTGGGGTTTGATCATGTCGTTGTGTCGGTCATTCAGTGTAGTTGGAGTCCCTGGGTCCTCTCCCCTGAATCTGTCCGGTGGACAACAGTGTGGGAAGGGACGCTTATCTTGTCCTGTTCCACCGGGAGCCCTCTTTCCTGATGATTGCCTCCTGTTCCAGTTCTGACTCTGCAATTCATTGTGGGGCACACCCTTGATTTTTGGTTCCCCTTTACCTGTTTGCAGTTTATCATTATCAGTGTCTACTATCTACCGGTAATAAAGCATGTTTATAACCCAGTTCTCGCTGACTTGGTTATTCCACATCAAGACTTCAGCACCATAGAAAGGGAGTGCGATGGGCTGTTGTGTCCTGGAAATTCGGGCCCCTAGCGGCTAATATTTAATTGTCATGAAAACAGGGAACTCAGTTTCTCTCCTCTCTTCCAATTGACGTTTACTGAGTATCGTGGATTAGCATAACGTCAACACAAGGTACCGTGTTCTGTTTTTGAAATTCATCAAATGTACTCGAACCTCACTCAGACATCCACATACAACAGTTAGAATTGGCTGTTTAAGATCTTTCAGTCTAAAATTTTGTGGTATAAATTGTTTCAATATGTCTCCTGAAGATGACTTTTCCTTTCGTGTGCATTTGTATAATACAGTATTATGACTCAATGAGAAAGAAAAACAAAAGAAATTCAGCATGTGCTCATCTGCTTTCCTGGTGGTTTTGATTAATTTGTCAGTCAGGCAACAACGTCTTCTCTGGATTGAACTGTGCACCGTGATGTTATAGCTCGTCTTGGTGAGGAGGGACCCAAAGGCTCCCTTCTACTTTTTTCCAAGGGAACAGGAAAACAAACAAGTGAGCAAACAAACAACTCCTCATCCCCACAAAATGATTAGTGGTGAAAAAGGACCAGACAATAGAGACTAGTATTTTTTTTTTTTTTTTTTTTTTGCGATACGCGGGCCTCTCACTGTCGTGGCCTCTCCCGTTGCGGAGCACAGGCTCCAGACGCGCAGGCTCAGCGGCCATGGCTCACGGGCCCAGCTGCTCCGTGGCACGTGGGATCTTCCCGGACCGGGGCACGAACCCGCGTCCGCTGCATCGGCAGGCGGACTCTCAACCGCTGCGCCACCAGGGAAGCCCGAGACTAGTATTTTTTTTTTAATTGACGTATAGTTGATTTACAATTTTGTGAATATACATATATTCTTTTTCATATTCTTTTCCATTAGGGTTTATTACAGGATATTGAATATAATTCCCTGTGCTGTATAGTGGCACCTTGTTTTTCATCTATGTTATATAGAGTAGTTTGGAATCTGCTAATCCCAAACTCATAATTTATCCCTCCCCCTGCTTTCCCCTTTGGTAACCATAAGTTTGTTTTCTATGCAGAGATTAGTATTTTTTAAACTGAGGACAGAAGAGCTACCTTAGGGTGGCCATTGCCCTAACAAGGTGTCTTACGAAAGCCATGGCCTGAGATTAAGAGTTCAGGGACACTCTGGTCTGTTTGATGTGACACGTGGCTTTCAGGAAAACAGTTTTTATCAGAAGCCAAAAGGGGTATATTTGTGGCCCATGAAGAAAGAACTTTGATCTTCCATGGACCGAAAGGGCAAAATTCAACAGCTGACATTAGGCTGGTGGTTAACACATGATGAAGTAACCAGAACTCTAATCAAAAGGTCTGAAGAACCAAATGGGACTTCTCTGGTGGCGCAGTGGTTAAGAATCTGTGTGCCAAGGCAGGGGACACGGGTTCGAGCCCTGATCCAGGAAGATTCCACATGCCGCGGAGCAACTAAACCCGTGCGCCACAACTACTGAGCCTGTGCTCTAGAGCATGCAAGCCACAACTACTGAGCCCGCGTGCCTCAACTACTGAACCCGCATGCCTAGAGCCCGTGCTCTGCAACAAGAGGAGCCACCGCAATAAGAAGCCTGCGCACAGCAACGAAGAGTAGCCCCCGCTCGCCGCAACTAGAGAAAGCCCGTGTGTAGCAATGAAGACCCAACGCAGCCAAAAAACCCCCCAAAAAACCCAACAATAGGAAGCTACTGGAAGTATCATGTCAAATCAACCCAGCAGCATAAAGCCATTTATTTATTCCTTAACTCGACACCTGCCAGCTACCTTCCCCTACCTGCCTGTCGTTACATGTGCCATGGAGTTGACAGTGTACCCTGGACTACAGAGTTTTGGGCAGGAGAAGGGGGATCCCTCTAGAGAAAAAAAAAATTGGAAAAATATTAAGAAACATGCTTGTGATGTGGAAATTTTCCTTCTTTTTAATAATTGGAGGAGTAGAAAAAAAATCAACCTGGAATCTGACAAATAACAGCAAAAGGAAGTCCATCCCTGCCAGAGAGAATCTTTAGTCTATTTGGGTTCTGCCCTCGCGGATGGGCCGAGGTATTGGTGAAAGGATTCGCTTGTTGCTGCTGCCTTGGACAGTAGGATGGGGCTGTTTTTTTGCATCATTAGCTGTAGTACCAGATCATTTCCCTGGGTGAGGGGCAGGGAGGGGTTTTAAGTGAATCATCATCAGAGACTTTGGAGCTGGAAAGGCTCATCACCAAGGCCTAGAAGGGCTAGAAAATCATTCATTGTGGCTTAAAAGACATCAATCGTACGGCGTTGCAAGTCGCTTGGGAATAACATGTGTGCTTCACCTGAAACTCAGGAAAAGACTTAACTTTTAAAAAAGCAAGTGAATTGTCACATTTCTTTGGTCAGAAGAAAATGGACTGGTGGATCAGCTCCTCATGCTGGGGGAAAAAAATGCAGCCAGGAGGACTTTATGGGAAGGACCCTAGTTGAAACAGCACTAGCCCAGAAGGGGCTTGAGGGATTTTGGGATTCTCAAAAGTTGCTTTTACCATGATTTCTATAATCAGAAAAATATTCTATGAAAATGTGACTTTTTACTTTCTGCATAGCTGTTCTTGTTTTTCAATTTTCCATGCAACATAATCAAGAATTTATTTGAAACACCTTATGATATGAACTGAAATAAACTTGGCAAACTACAATTATCCTGATGTTTTATTCATTCATTTATTATTTATTCATTTATTCCTTTTAATTCATTTTACACAATGGGCTTTCTCATAAAATTTTATTTGGAAGGAGTTCTATTCAATTACCCGATGGTTATAAAAATGGAAGAGGGGCTTCCCTGGTGGCGCAGTGATTGAGAGTCCACATGCCGATTCAGGGGACACGGGTTCGTGTGCCGGTCTGGGAAAATCCCACATGCCGCGGAGCAGCTGGGCCCGTGAGCCATGGCCGCTGAGCCTGCGCGTCTGGAGCCTGTGCTCCACAACGGGAGAGGCCACTGACAGTGAGAGGCCCGCGTACCGCAAAAACAAAAAGAAAAACAAAACAAAACCAAAAAAATGGAAGAGAACAATGATAACTAGAGATTGTGGAATACATCTTCTGCAACCCTGGGGCGGGGGTGCGGGGAATAAAGGTGACCTTTGGGTTATTTTAGGTGAAGAGTGTGGGTGGGATTATAGAAAAGAGAATTTATTTCACACAGTGTCTTTCTGCATCAGTGATTTTAATATGGATTCTTAGTGGTTGTCAACAGCCGTTTAGATAATCTTTTTTTTTTTTTTTACACCCTGCTCTTTGGATTCTGACCTAGTGAATTCCGGGCTCAGTCCTCCTCCTCCATCTCTTTCTTGATCCAGTCAACGTAGTTGAGCAGTTTCGTGTAGAACCCATACCCCCTGCTGCAGCCGATGCCCCAGGATATGATGCCTGTCGCCACCCAGCGATCATTTTTCTCATCCCTCACTGCAAAGACCCCTCCGCTATCCCCCTGACAGGCATCTTGCTTTAGAGTCGGGTCCCCAGAGCAGAACATGTTTTCAGAAAACACATCTTTCCTATTTTTTTTCCGGAGCCATCTCTCACAATCCTCTCGCTTAGCTACGGGCAGACGGACAAACCTGAGGTTGTGAGAAAGTCTCTCCTCCGTGATCCCAAAGCCACTGACATAGCCCATGAGACCCTGGTCATAGAAGGTCTCGTTGTCGGGGAGGCAGATGGGGAGGAGGTTGGGGCCCAGGGTGACACTGTTTTCCAGCTCCAGGAGGGCGATGTCCCCCTCGAAGTTGTGGGACTCTTCCTGGCGGTAGTCGGGGTGGATGCTGACCCTGCGGACGGGGTGGTTGGCCAGCTTGGTGATCTCTTCCACGTTGACGTGGCCGAGGAACACGTCCACGGTGGCGTTGCCCTGCGCTTCGTACTCCTTGGGGTAGAGCGTGTGCGCGGCCGTGAGGATCCAGCGGTCGCCCAGCAGCGCGCCGCCCCCTCGGCCGTGGATGTTGGTGAAGGCCTGCCAGGGGAAGTTGCCCAGCTTTGCCTTCTGGCCTCCAACGATGCGCTGCTTCTGCTCCACAGGGTTGACGGGTTTCCCGCACACTGGGGAGGAGAAGGGGGCGGGGGGGGGGGGAGAGAAGGGGGCGGGAGGGGGGAGAGAAGGGGGCGGGTGTGGGGAGAAGGGGGCGGATGGGGGGGAGAAGGGGGCGGGTGGGGGAGAAGGGGGCGGAGGGGAGGGGGAAGAAGTCAGCGCCCGGCACCGCGGTCTGTTCCCTCCCCTTCGCCCCCTCTTTTTAGCTCAGGGCCCTTTCTTCTCTCTCCTCCCTCCCTTCCGTCTTTGTTGTACGGTCAGCCTCTTCTCCTCGTTCTTGTTTATTCTTCCTGGGGCTTTTCTCGCTCTTTTTTTCCTTTTTCTTTTTTTTGGCCGCGCCGCGGACCCGTGCCCCCTGCAGTGGGACGTGGCGTCTTAACCACTGGACCGCCAGGGAAGTCCCTTTTGCTCTTTTTATTTTTATTCCTCATCTCCCACCTGCTCAGTGAAAAGTCCAGGAATGTCGGGGCAGGTCCAGCTCTCTGGGTCCCTCTGCCCTTCTGCTGGGGCGTCTCCTCGCCTTTTTCCTGATTCCTCCCTCACCCCCTGTCTACCTTCAGCTTCAAGCTGGAGCGTCTCTCCCTTCTCTGTGCCATGCCTCCTCTGAGGCCCTGCAGGGCTGCCAGGGCCACAGAGGACGGTGGAGGGTTTCCACTCACCTGGCAAACACCGAGGCATCTTCTCTCCTGCCAGCTCATTCTTCCACGTGCCCTGAGCTGTGCAGATGTACTGCCCTGAGGGGAGAGGGGCTGCGCTCAGGCTGGGAGGTCGTGGGCAGGGGCCAGTGAGCACCAAAGTGCGGGAGGGAGAGGTCAAGGATCAAAGGGAAAGGTTCAAATATATGTGGATGGGCTATTGAAAGTGTTAAGAGGCTCCATACGTATATTTTTGTTTTAATGCTAAGTGGAAAAATCAGAATGCTTAACTATTATATTCGACATGATCCCCATTTGTGAAAGTAGACACAAAACCTGCAAGGAACTTATCAAACTTCCATCAGTGATTGCATCTTGGTGCTGGGTCGTAGATGTTAATGGTAGCTATGGTTTTTTTTTTTTTTTTTTGGCGGTGCTGGGTGGATCTTAGTTCCCCAACCAGGGATTGAACTCACACCCTTGGCAGTGAAAGAGTGGAGTCCTAACCACTGGACCTCCAGGGAATTCCTGGTAGCTATGTTTTCTGATCACAGACAGTGTGCCGGTGCTCATTGCTCAGAACTTTATCTGCATTATCTCATTTAAGCACCACCGTGAGGCTTTCAGATATGCACCATTATCCCCACCTTATAGACGAGGAAACTGAGTTTAAATAATTTGCACAAGGTTGGGCTTCCCTGGTGGCGCAGTGGTTGAGAGTCCGCCTGCCGATGCAGGGGACACGGGTTCGTGCCCCGGTCTGGGAAGATCCCACATGCCGCTGAGCGGCTGGGCCCGTGAGCCATGGCCGCTGAGCCTGTGCGTCCGGAGCCTGTGCTCCGCAACGGGAGAGGCCACAGCAGTGAGAGGCCCACGTACCGCAAAAAAAAAAAAAAAAAGTTTTAAAGATACCCACAGATGAACTTGAGAGTAATTTAGTAAACCTCAATGCAGAAATTCACAACATAGCAGCCTGAGAGGGTATGTGGGGAGAAGGCTGAGGAAGTCTCACTGATAAAGCTGTAGTGGTGGTGGTGGTGATGGTGGTGGTGATGGTGGCGGTGGTGATGGTGGTGGTGATGGTGGTAGTGATGGTGATGGTGGTGGTGATGGTGGTAGTGGTGATGGTGGTGGTGATGGTGGTAGTGATGGTGGTGGCAGTAGTGGTGGTGGTGGTGGTGATGGTGGTGGTGGTGGTGGTGGTGGTGGCAGTAGTGGTGGTTATGGTGGTGGTAGTAGTGGTTATGGTGGTGGTGGTGGTGATGGTGTTGGTGATGGTGGTGGTAGTGATGGTGGTGGTGATGGTGGCGGTGGTGATGGTGGTGGTGATGGTGGCGGTGGTGATGGTGGTAGTGATGGTGGTGGTGGTGATGGTAGTGGTGATGGTGATGGTAGTGGTGATGGTGGTGGTGGTGGTGGTGGTGGTGGTGGTGGTGGTGATGGTGGTGGTGGTGATGGTGGTGAGAAGAAGCTGCTTATGAGATTCAAGTCTTTCTTTGTATCAGTTCAGGTGTTTCCTTCTTCAGCTTTATTAGATGCCTCTTGGTACCTCTGAAGCCAGTGCCCTGGATAAATATCTTAATATTCACTCTGTAGGGATTCTATTGGAAGAAATTGCAGAAGATGTCCCAACAAGAGGGAGCAGACTGCCATTTGCATGGGTCCCTACCTCGCTCAGACTTGCTTCTGCCATCTCTGGTTTGCATTTTGTAATACGGCTCGTGGCAGTAGTACTGGATACGGGCCTGGTAGGTGTTCACCCCCGTCGTGGTGGTATAATTGAAGGCTCCGTTAGGCAAGCTTCGGGGCTGCCCGCAGTCCTTGACTTGGAGAGAACACAGGGCCGTCTGAGAGCTGGTAAGGATTGTACCGGAACTTCAGTGGGAGGAAGGTGAGCAGTCTGCCCACAGAGCAGGAGTGGACCCGCAGAAGCTATGGTGAGTGGGGGGCTATGGTGAGTGGGGGGCTCTCGTGATGTACGGGAACTGGATACAACGAAATTCAGCCCTGGGTACAGCCTGTCAGTCCTGCTGAGATGAGGGCTGACTGGTTCCTGGATGGGCCAGAGGCTTCAAAGGATAAGTCAGGGGAGGGTCTTTTTGGGGAGATGCTTAGGCCAGACCCCTCTTCCCTTCTCCTCGGGGGAGACACGTCCCTGAGTTGCAACTTACTCTTGCACCTGGGCATGGCGCGATGCCATGTACCATCATCCTGGCAGACAGCTGTGAAGGACAGGAGCGCCTGTTTGCCCTGTTTGATCAGAGATAGAGGTGCTGTTAGTACAAGGAGGTGCCGCAGCTCCCTTCCTGTCCTCGCCCACACGGGAGCAGTAGGGATGCAAAGTCATCTCTCAAGCCCTCAGACCTTAGCAGCCATGGACGTGGCTCCTTGGTCCTTCTTCCTAGCCGGTCCTTTCAGACCAGACTTACACATGGGCGCACGTGAGCCACACAGCAGGAAGTCAGACCTAGGGCTGGTTGTTAGACCCAATAATCCTCTCTCTAGATTCTTGCCTGTTTCCACTGAGGTCCAATTGAACCCCACAATTTTAAATTAAAAAAACAACAAGCCCAGTTGTGTGTTCTCTGCATTGAAACAAAAGTTTCTGCCCTGAAGTAGAACCATGTTTCTCTTCCTCTGGAACACCTGTCGTCACCTCATCGCCCCTAGACTGTAGTCTTCTTAAGGGCAAGGGCCTTTCCTAAAATACTAGCGCAGCCCAGCCACTTTCAAGGGTGCTTGAGGATGCTGACGTATGCTAAGTGCTGTCGTAGGTGAGCAGATGGCAGGGACCAGGGCAGGAGATGGCCCCCTCTGAAATGAAAAGTAATTGGACAAAATGAATGAGTTTTATTAAGATCAACAGTCATCCCAGATAATTCGCTCTGGAACTGATTGCAAGAGAATGTGTACGAGGATTAGGATGTCCCAGTGAAATGTGAATAATGTGAGAGAAACCGTGTGACTTGTTTAAAACTCTATGATGTGAATGACAAATGCCAAGGTAAGGGTGCGGGGGACGTAGGACGTGGTGAGTTGTCACCTGAGCAGAGAGGAGGGGTCTAGGACACTGAGTCCTTCCTGGAGCGAGGAGCAGTTACCTGGCTAACTCAGCTTGATGCAACATTCAAAGGTAAGCTCCACGAAGCCTGCATGAATATGTGTTTCTTTTTACTGTACTTCCCACATCCAGAACACTGCCTGACACTCAGTAACACTTAGAAGGTTTGTTCGGTGACTTTGCTACAACTGAAGGACAAACCAAAGGTCTCTTCTCTGTTTCACAGTAGGTCTTCCAAGTGGCTCTATTGAACAAAGACGGGATGTCCAGTCCCAGGTCCCTGGCCAGGGGTAACTCCAACTGCATGCTTTTCAAAAATAGCATTTTAATTTACCAGCTTTTGTGAGATTGAGCAGTGGAGAAAACCACGTATTTTCCTGAGTCTGCAAAGCTGAGGACAGGGTGGTGGACCTGGGGTAAGACCACCAATGTACAGAAAAGAAGCCCCTTCTTGTTGTTAGGTGGGATGCTGCCCGATTCATGAATCATTGAACAAAGTCAGTTAGGTCTTAAAAAAAACACCAAAATCCCCAAACCCAGAGCCCTGGAGCAAGAGGCAGGGGGTTTGGTGGTAATCCTTGCTGCACACAATCCCGGTACTGTTGAGTTGCTCCTTGTACTTCACCTCCGCCCCCGCCTCTTTGGTTCCTAATTCTACAGTGAGTTATTGGGCAAGGCCAGTAGCTCTTAAACTTGGCTGGGCAGTAGTACCACCTGAGTAGCTTTTAGTAATCCTGATGCCCAGGTTGCACTCCAGACCTATAGACTAGGCTCTAGCGGGGGACCTGGACATCAGTATTTTAAAATCCTAAGTGTTTCCAATGAGCAGTCAAGTTGGAACAGGCCAGGTGGCCCTTCCAGCTCAAACACGTATGATTCCACTTGGGGCTGAGCCTCAGTCTGCTGTGGGCCTGGCTGTGCGAATTATTCCTGATGCTGGGCCAGTTCCTTCCCCTCAGCTGTGGCTCTTACCTCCATGAGCTGGTAGCCTTGTTTGCAGGTGGCGATGAAGTAGTCCCGGAACTCGTACTGAGGCTGCAGGTCCTGGATGATGGTGAACGAGTCTAGGGCCTTGGGCTGGGGACACTTGATGACTGTCAGGGAAAGCAGAGGGCGCATTTATTGCAGAGCCACTGGCCTTCTTTCTACCCACTACATCCTGCCCCCTTGCTGGCCAGCGAGGGGCCCCGGGCAGCCTTACTTTTGCTGGTGTAGTGCAACTTCCAGCCCTGGCTGTCCCCTGACTCGTCCGTGAAGAACAGCAGGTCCACGGAGTTGCTCCTGGTGTCAATGGGCTCTGGCCTTTGCTTCCCACAGAACTCACCGATGTTCCTCTTGTTGGCATAGATCTGATGGGGGAGGAGGGAGGGTCACCTCTCCAGTTCAGAGACTTTTCCCCAGGGCTGGGGCGGTGGTGCTGGTGGTGGGGATCCTGCTTTCTGTATGTTTTCAGCTGGAGGGTAAAAGGGATCCCCAGTACCCAGCTGCCCGCTGTGTAGGAACTTGCCCAACTCATGTGTGATGTTGGCCGTTGCTGTACCGATTGGCCAGAGGGTCCAGCAGGAAGGAGGGGTAAGATAGCCACGTGGCGATGGGAGGAGAGGACAGGGCGTCTGGGGGTGGGGAGGTCTGCTGCACCTGTAGCTGGTCGTAGGGACAGGGTACTTGCTCGTGGTCATCGATTTCGAAAGGCTCCAGGAACTTGAGTTGGAGGGTGAGGCCCCGCTCTACCCGGATGCTGTAGTTGCAGCGTAGGTCGGGCGGGTAGGGCCGGGGGTACTCCAGGCTGGAGATGTAGCCCGACGGCTCTGTGAACAGCTCGCTGCTGCACTCGGCTGTGAGAGCAAAGCCGGGAGGGGGGGTCACCCGGAGACTCGGGCTGGCCCGGTGAGCCCTTGCTCGGTCCCTTCCTCCCAACCCTGACCTCACCCTGGCAGGAATGCCTGTCCTTCTGAAGCTCGTAGCCTGGACGGCAGGAACAGAAGTAGCCACCAACGTAGTTGTGACACAGGTGCTGGCACAGGGGCTGGGGACTCTGCTCCACCAAGTTGAGCTGGGAGGCACATTCGTCCAGGTCTGGAAGAGATTCCGGAAGGAAGCATTCAGTTCCTGCCGGGGGACTTCTGTGGTGGCGCTGGTCTCAGCGAGGTCACTCACCAGAGGCCTAAACAGACAAAGCCGGCTCCTGGCCGCCTGGGCCTCCCGGCCCCTCTAACGCCTTCTGGGAACTGCCCAGTGGGGACAGGGCTCAGGTGGACAGCCCCCTCCTGGAAAAAGCTCTCTTGGGAAAAGCAAGGAAGGCCAGGCTTCCTGCTTCTTTGGAGTCAAGGTTCTCCTTTTCCGGCCCCCGTGCAACATGAGGGCTAGAACACGGGCACAGGGACCACTCACCCACAGCTTGGTAGTAGGCCAGGAAGCCCTTGTAGAACATGATGGTGCCGTTCTCCTCGTTGGAGAAGTCCGTGTGGAAGGTCAGCAGCATCTTGTTCCCTTGGGACATAAATTCCTTCCTTCCTGGAGGGTTGCCCAGTGGAGAGCCCAGCTGCCCACAGAACCTCCCCAGGGTTTTCTTATCGGCAGAGATCTGGTGGAAGAAGGACAGTGGGGTAGGGAGACAGTTGTTGAGGGGACACGTCCCACGTGGAGGGTCAGTGAAGGTCATCCTTCTCTTGTCCCGACGAGCGGATCATGCTTCCTTGCTGGACGGCCTCCAGCTGCTCTCTGCCTGCTGCGTTCTGGCTGTTGCAAGCTTCCCCAGGTGCCTTTCCTCTGTCCCCTGCATCTCCATCCGCTAACTCTGCACGTTATCCTGTCCCGCAAACATCGTCCTTCCCCTTTTATGACCCCCAGCATGTTTCAGACCTTTCTTCACTCCCATCTCCTCCTGTGCCCGCCTCCCACTGGAATCCTGGTGGCCTCTACCTGGCCTCTATCATTCCTTCATCCCTAGAGCCTGGATGGTCTGCTTCACCTTCTGCCCTGTCCTTCCACCTCGCCTTAGTCAAACCACTCACGTCCAGCCATGCCTCGTGATGGACTCAGCTGAACGTGAGCCCCCGGGGCCTGGTAGCCTTAGCAAGCATGGCCAAACTTCCCTTACCTCTTTCTTCACAGATTCCTTAACCCCACCAGAGCAGAAGGCATCCCTCCCCCCACCTCATTCTTCACCATCCCTTACCACCAAGACCCCTCGCCTCCAACACTGCCGTCTCAAGTCCTCTGGGCTAGGAAGATGTTTCATTTTCACGTTATTCTCTTATAACCTCCAGGAGGTCTCCTTGGAATAGTATTTATGGGCTGTGTGCGTGCTCTACCCGAATCCTGAGTCAAGAATCTCATTTTTATTGGATGTAGAAAGATGGGACTGGGACGGTGCCCTTGGTCATGACAGAGGTGAGGAGACAGCTCCCTGTCCTTGCTGAAGCCTATGCTTAAGCCACCACCATGAACGTCTCCCCTCCCCATGTCCCTGCGTTCCTGGTGAGGTGGCAGCCAAGGTGATACTCTCCATGGAAACAGGGAAACCGAGGCACAGCGATTTCCCAAAGGCTCCTAGCAAGTAAGAAGATGGGGAAGGTTTTTCTGATCCCTGTAGGCAGTACATTTCCTGAGAGTGGGGCCCGTACCTTCCCTCTGTGTCTCTCCCCTCAGTGCTCCCCTAGGGGCTCTCAAACCCGTGGACACTCATCCACGACATCACTTGACTCTCAGAAACCCCACCTGGCCATCAGCTTTCACAGGCTTGGGGCTTTGTCCACAGGTAGGGTCCTATACAGGGTTCCCAGGTTCCAGAGACACCCAGCTCTCCCTCTGCCCACCCAACCTGAGCCCCTACCTTGACATAATCATAGAAACAGCCTTCCGAAGGCTCCAGGTCAAACTGCCGGAAGACGAGCTTCACCCTGTATCCCCTGGGGACCGTGATCACAGTGGTGGTTTCAAAGTTGTCGGGGTAAGGCTTGGGGTACAGAGGGGAAGTCACTTCCCCATAGAGCTTCCGAGGGGTGAAGACGGAGCCTCCCACCCTGTAGAACAGGACTGGCACCAGGACGTATAAGAGCCACCTGCCAAAAAGAAAAAAGGCATCTGTAGGGCTGGAGGGGGTGCAGCAGCCTTGCAGTTTGGGCAGTGGCTGTGGAGGGGGTGGGGATGGTCATACCGCCGGGCGTTTTCCTCTCGGCCCATTCTAGACCTCACAGAGATGTTCTGGGGGGCGGGGGCGGGCGGAGTGCGGAGGCTGGTCTCTGCAGCTGCGGCATTGGTGCACACTCCCCGGGGCGGTGTCCAGTCCGGAGGTCATCACGCTCCCTCCACCTCTCTCCCCAGCCTCCTCTGCCCTGTCCCATCACTCCCCTCCCCTTCCTGGAATAGGGCTGGCTTGGGACCCATTAATTGGGGGTGAGGGTTTCCAGTCACGGCTCTCCGAAAGGGCTCCCAAAGGCTCAGCAAAGGCCTCTGGGAGAAACCACCTATGGAAGATGGTTTCGGGCACGAAACGCCGCCTCTCCGGGGCTGAGTGGGTCCCCCATCTCGCTGCTCCCTAGGAGCTGGAGGAGGAAGGCAAGGTGGCATCACCTCCTGGGTCTGAGGTCTCCTCTTGCCCTCAGGAGGAGGGACGGGGGGCATGTGTTTGCATGAGTGCACGCATGTGCACTTTGGAAGGGGTAAGGTATATACGGAGGGGAAGTGTGTTCCCGCCTCCCTGAGTAACTCTGGGGGCAGGGTTGCCTCCCGTGCCCAGGATTCTCTGCTCTGGCTTCTCCCTCCCTCCTTGGTCCCCATTAGCCTTACTCACATTTCTCAAGGCCTGTTTTTGGGTCTCTGGCTCTCCTGACAGCGTCTTCATCCACTCTGTGTCCAGGGAGAGCAGAGTCACGCAGAGGAGGGAAGGGGGAGGGAATGAGGGGGAAAAGGGGGGGACCATTACGGGAGGAATGTTGTAGGGAATGAACTATTTGCATAAACAAAAACCAAAAAAAAAAAAAAATCTGTTTCCAGTGTAATTTAGTTTTGGTTTTGAAATCCCCGATGGTGGTGCCACCTGCTGGCCACATGGGGAAGGTCTAGAGATGGGTCTGCATTTTTAGGGACAGAAAAAAGCCTTTGGTTGGAGGCCCAGACTTTCGTTTCTAAATCTGATGGGAATTCCCTCTTTCTTCCGGGACCTTCCTGGGGTCTGATGTTGTTGTACAAGGTTCCTACCAAAAGGGCAGTGGAGATTGCAGTTGAGGGTGACTCTCTTTCCTGGACCCTTCCTGTCCTTAGTCGCCTGGCACCTGGTCTGGGAGCAGCCAGGGTTTCAATGCCCAGGATGATGTGACAGGAACAAGGGCTGGAGAAGGGTAGTGCAGGAGGGCACAGAGGAGAATGGAGTTCGGTTGCCCTGGGGCCCTGGGCTACTTCACTCATCAATGACACGAAGAGCAAGGATTGCTGTGACCCCTGGAAAGCAGCGCCAGGCTCAGTTTTAAGACCCTTCTTCCCCACCTCAGTGAACCCAGGCCTGCCAATGAACTTGTCTCTTCGAGAAGCGGGGGCAGCTGAGGACAGGATAGACACATCCTCTTATCCTCAGAAACTGGTCAAGAGTTTGAGCCCCTGAGTGTCCCAGCTGCCTAGGGCTGGGCAAACAGTGTGGCTGTAAGACCGACCACTAGTGACTTAGTCTTTTCTGAGAGAAGGCCAGGCCCCCGGGAGGGAGAAAGGGCTCTCGTCTCTCTTGTCCTCCAGGCCATCGTGTCCTGTTTTAAACCTTTGCTCTTTGGGGAAGACTTTCTTCAACTCTCCAGGGCTCAGCGACCCTATAGCGGTGTGCTCCATAGGGAGACGCAGATCCAGAACAGGCCTCTGAGTTCTCAGGCCTCTGTAGTCCATCCTGCTTGTTTGCCCTATTAGATGAATCCCTCTATCTCTCCACCCACCCACCTGCTCACTTATCCGTTTGGAAGCTACCTATTTAAAGTGCTAGGCACTTTCCCAGGCACTGGGCTCGCCAAGATGTGGCAGCTTCCTGTTAGGCAGTGGCCAGGTCCTCACTGAATGTAGTTTGAGAGCAGGCACATGGGAGAGGCAAGATCAGGCCAGGTTGGAGGGTTGGAGGATCTCCAGCAGGTTTATACATCAGAGCCGAGGACTGAGTCTGCCGGCAGGGCTGATCCATGATGATCCGTGGCCTTGTCAGGTGAGGAAGGACAAAAGGTAGGGAAGAAGGATAAGGAGGAGGTCAGGAGGCAAGAAAGGAGGGGAATCTTGTCTAGCAAACTGCACATTAGTATCTGGACAGCAGTATGTGTGTGCTGTGCACTTACCACGGGGCAGGATGGCAGATATACAGGTAGAGGAGGTGGTCCAAGAAGGTAAGTCTTGGCAGAAACTCTCCCATTCCTCCTAGGGATTCTGAGTTCTGTCCTGGTACCACGTGGCATGACTGGAAACTGACAAGCTTGGACCTCATTAGCTCAGTCCCAGTCGGATTCCCACTCTGCCCAACCATACAAAATAACCTTGACTTACATGTTCTGGTATACCCTTGATGTATACCAAGGACAGCAAGAAGAAACAGCCACATGAAGATTGCTCAAGCAATTGTTTTCAAACCAGTATTGAAGACACTGTTATATTGATCATTCCTTTTAAGATGTGACTCTGGGGAGAAAAAGGTTTTCTCTCTTAACATAATGGTATGTTTCCCTCTGTCGATATATTTACATCTATATATCTATATACCTGTACCTATAACTATATCTACCTGTATCTATCTAGATCTAGACCTGTCTAGATCTAGATAGATAGATACAGACATATAGATATGTATAGGTATATATTTTTTGCCTTGGCAGGGAGAAACTCATCATGTTCTCAATAATAAAAGTAAAGAAGACAGGGGCTTCCCTGGTGGTGCAGTGGTAAAGAATCCGCCTGCCAATGCAGGAGACACGGGTTTGAGCCCTGGTCCGGGAAGACCCCACATGCCGCAGAGCAGTTGAGCCCGTGAGCCACAACTACTGAAGCCCGAGCGCCTAGAGCCCGTGCTTAGCAAAAAGAGAAGCCACCTCAATGAGAAGCCCGTGCACTGCAATAAAGAGTAGCCCCCACTCGCCACAACTAGAGAAAGCCCGCGTGCAACAACGAAGACCCAACGCAGCCAAAAATAAATAAATAAATTTTAAAAAATTAAAGAAATAAGACAAATAAAACTAATATATACTCATTAAATAAAATTTAGTGGAACGTAGGGGAAAACAACACAGCCAAAATTATACCACTAAAAAACCCTCAGATTAATATTTTGAGTATTCTGTACTATGTATAGGTTTAAAAAATTGAAGAAACCACATGTATGTATAACTTTGAATCCTGCTATTTTCTCAAAGATAAATGTAACCTTTAACCATATAGCTAACTCGACCTTGAAGTCTAGCAAATTCGTTCTCTTCTGTTTTATGTATCTGTCTTCTATTTCCAGTTGAACAATTGTTTTTTATTTGTGTCTTTTTATGTTCTCCATTTGAACAACTGTATTTTACTTGTGTCTTTTACCGTGACATCAAGTCCTTACTAAAAATTAAAGAGTTGGTCTTTTCAGGGAGAGCAGTGTGCTTGATGTTGGGGACATGGCCCAGGGTGTCCAGCAGCTCTGGGGGTGCCTGCAGGACCGTCCAGCCCAGGGCTGGGCTCACCGAGGTGTCTGCAGGAGTGCGGCCAGCAGGAAAGTGTGAGCCAGCTGCTGTCAGCTTCACCGAGGCAGGAATTCCCAGGAGGGAGAATCTAAAAGGATGCGGGGATTGGGGAGTGGGCGATACAGTAGGTCTTGAGGACACCTGAGAGCCGTCGAGGTGTACTGGAAAGGACATGCCTTCGCCGTCCTGTATCAGCTGTGGGGTTTGGAAGAGTCCCTTCATCTCCCTGAGCTTCAGTTTCCTCCTTGGTAAAACGTGGATAATAACTCATCCTTTGCAAAGCTGGTGTGAGGAGTCGGTGAAGTAACACACGGGAAGCGCCTGATAGAAGAAGATACAGAACAACGTAGAGCTGTGACTATAATTGCAGCCAAGGAGTTGTGCGAGGTGAAGCCAAGACTATGTGACTCTTTGAAGGTCGATCACAGGGGCTTTGAAGAGTTTCAGAAATGAACTGAGACTACTTTCCCACACTGCACTTGAACAGGAGGATGAGGAGACTGTCTCTCGGGAGAGAGACGCCGTGTCCCGGGGGATGAAGTTCAAAGCGGAAACTCGAGGAGACGTGTGGGTGTAGCGAGGAGACGTGTGGGTGTAGCGCGCAAACCCTCAGGAGGGTGGAGGGTGAGAAGGGGGCTGAGGGACGCGGAGGATTTCTATGGCTCAGTGGTTTGCTGCAGCTGTGACCTGAATAGGAATCTCTGTTCCCACCGCCCCACGCCCAGGGTTTAGTCCTCAACCCAACCCTCTCCCGTCTGGGCTCCACGGTGGGTGCCCCTGCTCAGCACCCCGGGGTCATCCTTCCCGCCCATCACTCCTCTGATCCAGTCCACGTAGTTGAGCACTTTGGTGTAGAAGCCGTACCCCTCACCACACCCAATGCCCCAGGATACGATGCCCGTGGCCACCCAGCGACGGGCACGATCGTCCCACACCACGTAGGCACCACCACTGTCCCCCTGGCAGACACTCTGCGGCCGCGTGCTGTCCCCGGCGCAGAACATGCCGCCGGAGAACACCTCGGTCCTCCGCTTCTCTCGGAGCCAGGCCTCGCAAGCCGCCCTCGGGGCCACGGGCACCTGGGAGTATTTCAGCTCCGTGGTCAACCAGCCGTTCTCCACGCCAAAGCCACTGACGTAGCCCGCCAGGCCCGGGCGGTACAGGGCCTTGCGGTCGGGCAGGCAGACCGGGAGGAGGTGGGGGCCCAGCGGGACACTGTGCCGCAGCTCCAGGAGGGCGATGTCCCCGTGGAAGTTGTGGGTCTGGTCCGGGCGGTAGTCTGGGTGCACGACCACGCGGCGCACCGGGTGGCCGCCCAGCTCCAGCAGCTCGTCGATGTTCGTGTGGCCCAGGAACACCTCCGCGCGCCGGCTCTTCCCGAGGAAGATACCGTCCTTGGGGTAGATGGTGTGGGCGGCGGTGAGGATCCACCTGTCGCCCAGCAGGGCCCCGCCGCCTCGGCCGTAGATGCTGGTCAAGGCCTGCCAGGGGAAGTTGCCCAGCTCAGCTCTGGAGGCACCAACGGGCTCCCTGTTCTGGGCGATGGGGATGACCGGCCGTCCGCAGACTGGGAGACAGGAGGGGTAAAGTGAAAAACCAGCCGCTGCATCTGGAAGCCTACTTCTGTGAAGTGCTTTCTCCTGCCTCCTCAGCCATTTTAAAGCCACTTTTTAATTTTTATTTATTTATTTTTTTTGCCGCACCGCGAGGCATGCAGGATCTTAGTTCCCCAACCAGGGATGCAACCGGTGCCCCCTACAGTGGAAATGCGGAGTCTTAACCACAGGACCGCCAGGGAAGTCCTAAGCCACTTTTTTAGACTCTTGGTGGGACCTTCTTTGAGCAAAATCGTGCAGCAAGCAGTTTGTCTTCAGTGTCTCCTGTCCTTGTTTCTGGGTCATTTCTCCATTTTTTTAAAAAATAAATTTGTTTATTTATTTATTTTTGGCTGCACTGGGTCTTTGTTGCTGTGCACAGGCTTTTCTCTAGTTGTGGCGAGCTGGGGCTACCCTTGAGGTGCACAGGCTTCTCATTGCGGTGGCTTCTCTTGTTGTGGAGCACAGGCTCTAGGCGCGCGGGCTTCAGTAGTTGTGGCACACAGGCTCAGTAGTTGTGGCTTGTGGGCTCTAGAGCGCAGGCTCAGTAGTTGTGGCACATGGGCCTAGCTGCTCCACAGCACGTGGGATCCTCCTGGACCAGGGCTCAAAACTCGTGTCCCCTGCATTGGCAGGTAGACTCCCAACCACTGAGCCACCAGGGAAGTCCCATTTCTCCATTTTTAACATCTCCCCCTCCCAAAGCACTATGTCAGGCTCCGCCCCTAGAGCTTTCTGTGACTCAGGAGTAAAATCTGAGAAATGTACTCAGATTGGGTTAGAAAGGCATATTTGACTCAAAAAACTGGGTTTCAAAAATGGTGGACCTGAGGGAATTCCCTGGCAGTCCAGTGGTTAGGACTCTGTGCTTTCACTGCCGAGAGTGCTGGTTCCATCCCTGGTGGGGGAACTACAGTCCCACAGGCCGCTAGGCTGGGCCAAAATATTAAGAAAACCAACCCTCCCCCCAAAGAACCCCAAAATGGTGGACCTGAACCCTCCTCTATTGCTGGTGGGCATGTAAAATGGTGCAGTCACTGTGGAAAACAGTGTGGCAGTTCCTCAAAAAGTTAAACACAGAGTTAGGGTGTGAACCAACAATTCCACTCCTAGGTCTATACTCAAGAGACCTGAAGACGTGTTCAAACAGAAACTTGTACATGAATGCTCACCGCGGCAATATTCATAAAAGGCAAAAAGTGAAAACAACCTAAATGTCTATCAATCTGTGAATGGATAAACAAAATGTGGTCTATCTGTACAGTGGAATTCTATTCAGCCATGAAAAGGAATAGAGTACTGGGACTTCCCTGGCGGTACAGTGGTTAAGACTCCCTGCTTCCACTGCAAGGGGTGCAGGTTTGATTCGTGCTTGGGGAACTAAGATGCAACATGCTGGACAGCTCGGCCGAAAAATGAAAAGAAAAGAAAAGGAATGGAGAACGGATACATGCTACAACGTGGATGAACCTTGAAAACATTACGCTAAACGAAAGAAGCCAGGCGCAAAAGGCTATTATATGATTCCATTGACATAAAATGTCCAGAATAAATGCACAGAGATAGAAAGTAGGTAGTGGTTGCCAGGAGGTAGGAGAAGGGAGAGCTGGAGTTTCTTTTTGGGGTGATGAAAATGCTCTAGAATAAGTAGTAATGGTTGCACAACATGGTGAATACACTAAAAGTTACTGAATTGTACACTTTGCAAGAGTGATTTTTATGTTATATGAATTTTATCTCCAAAAATTTTTTAAAAAAAATGCTGGGCCTTCTGGCGCTGTGGCATTAAGGTAGGGAAATATTTTGGGGACAGAGAGCCTCTCTGTGTATCGTTAAAGCAGACCATGTCAAAAGAGGGTTTTCTCTTATTTTAACTCATCTGTCCCTCTGATTAGCTTCCTTCTGGCTTTTCGTTTCCCAGTTATCCCTTGATCCTCGAAGGAGAAGGGATGAGCTCCTTCCTTCTCCTTTTCTGGGCCTTCTTGGTTCCCCTTTTCTGCCTCACTTTCTGCCTTCACCTCCCCCTTCCTATTCTACGGCTGTCCTGTGCCCTTAGACAGGCCCTGTGCAACAGCTGAGGCTTGTCTGGGAGGTGGCCAACGTCATGGTGCCACAGGTCCCCACTTACCAGGCACACAGCGAGGAACCTCCTCCCTTTCTTGTGTCTGCTTCCAGGGCACCTGGGCGGTGCAGGTGAGTGTCCCTGGGAGTGAAATGAGGGAGGCACAGAACAGGCTCAGAATTGGGAGGAGGGGCTGAAAGAGGCTTCAGACCTCCTGGGGGGAGTGAGGCAGGTAGGAGCTGGTTCTTCGGCAGGTGGGGACTTACCTATGGGCATAGCCTGATAATAGGGCTCCTGGCAGTGGCTCTGGATCTCAGTGGAGTTGTCTCCAGGTGTGTTCATGGCCTCAGGGTCCCCACTGGCCTGGCTGATGGGCTGACTATGATTCATACCTAAAGGGAAACAGAGGTCAATAGGACAGAGAACAGAACTGCAAACTGGCAACCCAGGGACTGATTCTGGTCCATGGCCATATTTAGTTTGACCTGCACAGTCTTTTTTAAATTAAAAAAAACCTTTTTTTGGCCGCATGGCTTGCAGGACCTTAGTTCCCCAACTAGGGACTGAACCTGGGCCCTCGGCAGTGAACGCGCCGAGTCCTAACCACTGGACCATCAGGGAATTCCCAGCACAGTTTTCTTCTTTTTTTATTATTTGAATTATTTTTCACTGCAGATTGTTAATGCTATAAAAGTTTAAAAGTAACTGTGAAATTAGGGTATGGGAAACAGGCATTTTCATATATGGTTAGTGGGACTGTAAATTAGCAAAACTTTTGTAGGGAAATTTAGCAATATCAAAATTAAAATTGCGAATGTTTTTCACTTTTTTATTTCTAAGAATTTATCCTCATATATGTGCTCAAAGATGTATATATGGGTTTCCCTGGTGGCGCAGTGGTTGTGAGTCTGCCTGCCAATGCAGGGGACACGGGTTCGTGCCCCGGACCGGGAAGATCCCATATGCCGCGGAGCAGCTGGGCCCGTGAGCCATGGCTGCTGAGCCTGCGCGTCCGGAGCCTGTGCTCCGCAACGGCGTCCGGAGCCTGTGCTCCGCAACGGGAGAGGCCACAACAGTGAGAGGCCCGTGTACCGCAAAAACAAAAACAAAAAAAAAAAAAAAGAATTAGGCAATGTTAACCACATGTATATGGGATGAGCTTTAAGATATATCATTGAAGCAGTTCCCTGTCAGTCCAGTGGTTGGGACTCAGCGCTTTCACCACCGGGGCCTGGGTTTGATCCCTGATTGGGGAACTAAGACCCCAGAAGCTGCACAGCACGGCCAAAAAAAAAAAAAAAAAAAAAAAATCATTGAATGAAAAATGGCAAATTTAAAACATTGTGACTATTAGCAACACACACGCCCACAATATTTACATTTGAGTGGCCTGGAATGTCTTTGGAAGAATACCCAGGAAATAGAGAACAGAGTCATTTCTGGACAGAATAGCCAGGGATTAGGGGCCAGAGGTTAGAGGAAGATTATTTTTTTGAAAATTTTACTGTGGGCATGTATTATCTTTCAAAAAACCTGGGGTTACCATTTGAAAATCTGGCATTTCACTTAAAAATCTGAATTTTTGGCTCCTCTTGAAAAACGAGATGATCTGCAAGTGCTGGGCCTGTTAATATGCAGGGAGACAAGAGCTGGAGCTGAGCTGGGTGCCCCTGTGACTGGGCTGCTCACCAGCAGGGCGGGCCGGGCAGCAAGGGGCTGAGCCCAGGTGTCCCGAGCCCCCAGCCTCAGCTTCCACTTGTCACTTCAAGATACCAGGGGCCAGGGCTATGGGCAGGGGCTTCCCTCCCTGCACCCCAAGGGGTTCACTCACCCACGGCTTGGTAGAGGGCCAGGAAGCCCTTGTGGAGGCCCGGGGTTCTGTCCTCAGAGGCCGGTGAACGGAAGGTCAGCCGCAAACTGTTCCCTGAGGACACAAATTCCCTCTGACCAGGGGGGCTGCCCAGCAGGGAGCCCTGCTGCCCACAGAACCGGCTGGGATCCATTCCACTGGCTGTGATCTGAAAGGGGAGGGGGGGCAGGCAGGCGTGGGGTGAATCTGCACCACAGGTGGTCACAGGGTCATGCCGCAGCCTGGACCCCCAGCCCCGCCTTGGAGGTCTACGTACCGCTGGGGCTCAGAAACCGCACCACCCCACGGAGCCTTCCTCAAGTTGCTTCCTGCTCCATTACTGGCTCCCAGGTTTCTTCCATCCATGACCAGATACCTAGCAGATTTCTTTAGCCTGCCATGCTTATCTCATACAGCCCACAATATTTCAAGAATTGAAATAGAAACTTATAATAACTGGATTATAAGTTCTAAGAAGGCAGGAACTACACCTATTTTGCTCCCCACTGAGTCCCTGATGCTCAACCTGGTACCTACAGCATCACAGCTTTGAATCAATGAATATGCAGACGTAAGTCCCTCCCGTCCAGCTTCTTCCACCTCCATCACATTTCACTTCTCTGAGTAACTTCCTGTGGCCAACATCTGAGAAGCGAGAAGACCCTCTGCACAGACTGAGCCCCTGGGGTTCCTGGCCTTCCCTGTTGTCCTTCTTTTGGAGTGTCTCTCCTCTTACCCCACCAACTATAAATGAAGCCCCCGCAAGGTATGGAATCTAAGGACACAAAATGTACACGGTGTGTTTACACTGTCTACTGTTGCCTAAATCAAAACCCTGCTCAAATGCCTTTCTATGGGGTCCCCAACCCAAGGAAGGGCACCTTGGAAGGAGTTCCCCTGGCCACCGCTTCATGTTTAATCTCTCTCCCGGGCATACAGCTCACTGCTCAGCTCATTTTATTGCTGATGTTCATATTGATCCACATATCCTGGGTTCTTGCTGGCTCTCCATTCCTTCATTCTCCCCAGATCTTAGTCTCTTCTCCTATAAAATGGTCTGTGGAGGCCCCTTCCAGCCAGGACACCCCTGTGTCCCAGGGCAGCTCTCCAGTTTCTGCAGAAAAGCAGCGGGGAAAGTGACACCAAATACCTGCTCATTCAGAAACCACTGTGTTGTGTGTCCTACACGCACGACAAGCTTGGGTTTCACTCATTCTTTCCTTTATTCCTTTGACAAACAGCTGTTTATTATGTTCTGTGTGGGAGATGCTGTGCTAGGTGCTGGGGATACACCTGTGTATACAACTGTGTGAATTAAGACACAGTTCTGCTACCAAGGAGACCAGAATCTGGCTGAGGGTTCTGACGGGCAAAACATGAGCTAGGTTACAGTGTGTTGAATTCTGCATTCGAGATGTGTGTGCGTGCGTGCGTGCGTGTGTGTGTGTGTGTGTGTGCGTGTGTGTGATTTACTCTGGAAGCAGGAAGGAGGGAACAATCCTATCCCTGAGCTCGAACTCCGTCAGTGACAAGGGAAGAGTCAGGCTGGGATTAAAATGATTCAAGGCTAAGGAGAACAGGGCACTGTAGGTGTTCGACAGACATAGGCTGAGTTGAATAAAGTGTAGTCCCGACGTCAGCTAAATCTGAAGAAATAAATACATGCATTTATCTCCTCTCCCACCTCAAATCCCACTAATAGGACAGCAGAGGGATAAAAATGGATATGTTATCAAGGACAAAAAGGTGAGGGGAGGTGATAGCTGCTGAGAGATGCCCACAACGTTTGCAAGGTGGAGTGGAGATGGACACATGTAACCTGAGTCTTGGGCTGGGGCAACAGAAAGCAGCAGGTTCTGATCACAGATCTCTGGGAGGTGTCAGAACCGGCGTAAGCAGGAGACGGGAGGATTCCTCTGAAGAAACCGGCTGTCACCAGAGAACACCCTTCTGCTGTGGATGTGCAGGAGGCCCCCAGCAGTACATCTGGGTCACCTCGTGGATAACCCGATTTTCAAACCTGTCGTCTGACAGATTTCAGCTGTCCACACAGAGCATCCAAGAGCGTTCTGCACGTCACTCTTAAATATGAATGGACAGCCAAGGATTATCACACATTGCGGGAAAGTCTCCAACATGAAAAGCACAGGCCAGAACAAATGAACGGTACAAAGGAACTTGGTGAAGAAGACAGAATACAGGGAGCAGAGAAATGTTTTTTTTTAATATCTTTTTTTTGTGTGTGGTACGTGGGCCTCTCAGTGTTGTGGCCTCTCCCGTTGCGGAGCACAGGCTCTGGACGCGCAGGCTCAGCGGCCATGGCTCACGGGCCCAACCGCTCCGCGGCATGTGGGATCTTCCCGGACCGGGGCAAGAACCCGTGTCCCCTGCATCAGCAGGTGGACTCTCCACCACTGCGCCACCAGGGAAGCCTGAGAAATGTTTTAAAATAATTCCAATAGAGGGAAAAGAGTAGATATTGCCTCTACGAAACAAGAACAAGATTCTACAAAAAGGCACGTTTAGATAATTAGAATGAACCTTTAGACATGAAAAAATGTTAGCAGAAAAAAAAATCATTAAAAAGTTGGGATTTACAATGAGATCTCCCACAAAGTGGAACAAAAAGACAAAGAGATGGAAAACAGAACAGAATGGATAACAAAACTGGATAATCTGTCCAGAACCTAACAACAGTGAAATTATAGAAGTTCCAGAAGGAGAAAATAAAGTAGATGTCTGGAAATGATTTAAAAATTAATACAAGAACTTTCTCAAATTGAAGGGTCTTGATTAAGAGAGTCTCTGGATTAAAAGAACCCTGTACAGGGGCTTCCCTGGTGGCACAGTGGTTGAGAGTCCGCCTGCCGATGCAGGGGACATGGGTTCGTGCCCCGATCTGGGAGGATCCCACATGCCGCGGAGCGGCTGGGCCCGTGAGCCATGGCCGCTGAGCCTGTGCATCCGGAGCCTGTGCTCCGCAACGGGAGAGACCACAGCAGTGAGAGGCCCGCGTACCGCAAAAAAAAAAAAAAAAAAAAAGAACCCTGTACAATGAGTACAGAATGACCTGACCTGCATCAAGGCACATCCTGATGAAAGTTCAGAATGCTGGTAATAAGGAAAATATGCTGAAAGTTCTAGAGAGAAAACACTAAGGCTCAGGAGTTCTAACAACACTAGGGCTAGAAGACCGTGTCATTAAAATTCTGAGAGAAAATGACTTCTAACCTAGAATGTAACCCAGATAAACTATCCACCAAGTATGAGGGGAGAACTAAGACATTCAGGGCTATCTAAGTTCCTCTAAAATGTGTTCCCTCATTCCCTTTCTGGAGGAGAATGTGCTCCTCCAAAAGGAGAGAGTAAACCAAGAAAGAGAAGGAGATGAGAGTCACTTCCAACACAGGACAAGTAAAGGAAATCTCCGGAAGGTGGGAAAAGGGAACTCCTCGACAAGTGAAGGCTTAGAAAGCAAAGAGACTGAAGAAATAAGTCATGGGGACGTCACCCCAGGTGGGATGGGGTGGAATGTCACCAACGCAAAGGAGGACCGAGAGACTGAGATTCGTACTCGAAGATGTCGAGAGATTTACTCTCCTGGCTGAGAGTTTGGGGGAGGTTGGTTACAGAGAGAACTCAGCAAACTAAAAATCAAACAAAAAAACCCCAAACCCCCAAAACACTATGTAGTTATTGACTGCTGGGAAATCCAAAAGCTGGAGAAAGGAAATTGTACACCAAGTGCACAGATGTGAGTACTTCAAAGTCATAATGATGTAAAAAATGAATATAGTTTTAACTAAAAACGATAATAGAGGTAAACTGAGAGGATGGGGGAGGGGAAACGTGGGTGGCGAAGGTCGAAGAGAGATAAAGCTAAGTCCTCATCTTTTAGAGCTGGAAGTTAATAGAGAAATTATTTATACTTCTGAACATAAACACCAGATGAAACAGCTACATGAATCATAAATGACTGCCCTGGGGAGCAGCAATGGGGGCAGGGGGAGGAGGCTGGAGATGATAAGCCTTGGCGTACTCTGATTTTTTTTTTAAAAATTATGCACATGTATTATTTGGGTAGAAATAAAATTTTTTTTTTTTTTTTTTTTTGGCGGTATGCGGGCCTCTCACTGCTGTGGCCTCTCCCGTTGCGGAGCACAGGCTCCGGACGCGCAGGCTCAGCGGCCATGGCTCACGGGCCCAGCCGCTCCGCGGCATGTGGGATCTTCCCAGACCGGGGCACAAACCCGTGTCCCCTGCGTCGGCAGGCGGACTTTCAACCACTGCGCCACCAGGGAAGCCCGATAGAAATAAAATTTAAACCAAAAGATAATGTAGGGACTTCCCTGGTGGCACAGTGGTTAAGAATCCGCCTGCGATGCAGGGGACATGGGTTCGAGCCCTGGTCCGGGAAGATTCCACACGCTGTGGAGCAACTAGGCCCGTGCGCCACAACTACTGAGCCTGTGCTCTAGAGCCCGCGAGCCACAACTACTGCAGCCCGCGCGCCTACAGCCCGTGCTTCACAACAAGAGAAGCCACTGCAACGAGAAGCCCGCGCACCGCAACGAGGAGTAGCCCCCGCTCGCTGCAACTAGAGAAAGCCCTCGCGTGGAAACGAAGACCCAAAAATAAATTAAAAAAAAAAAGATAACGTAAAGTACTATTTTTAAAGTGTCCTTATTCTGAATAATGCCCTTGTCATATGTGAGGTTTTGCCACAGCGCCTCTAAGGGAAACTCATAGTCACCTAATCTTTTATTATATTTACGTCCAGCTTCCTAGCCTGACAGAGCAGGCACTCAACATACTTGATGATGGATTTTTAATGACTGATGTGTGAGTTCCTGCTTTTGACTCTAGGGATTCGCAGTATTTGTGTGTCCCTTTATGAGACTTCCAAAGGCAGGGCCAGACCTGCTGCCCTGTCCTCGTCTATGGGGCCCAGACGGCAGGGGGCACAGGTCGGCACAGGGCCTCCGGTGGGAGGCTGTGCGCTGGGTACACCTGGCCTCCCAGGTAAGCCTCGCGCTTCGGGGCCGGCTGCCCCTGGGCTCCAGGCCGAGAGGCTCCCTCCACGGAGGCCCTCCCAGCTCACCGAGACGTAGTCCCGGTCACAGTCCGGGGACGGCTCCAGGTCGAAGTCCTGGAAGACGAGCCTCACGGCAAAGCCCTCTGGAGCCTCGATGTCCGTGGAGCTCTCTTGGCCTTTGACATACGGTTCCGGGTACCCGGGGGACATCAGCTTCTGGGGCAGCGGCTGGGCCAAGAGCACGGAGCCCTGCGTGGGGCAAGCCTGGAGGACTCCCCAGAGGAACAGCCACCACCTGGGAGTGGGCGAGGGCGGATGGGACCACATGGCTGTGGCCTGGAGCCTGCGGAGATACGAACGCAGCAGGCAGTGCTGAGGGCTGAGAGGCCTGGGAAAGGCTCAGCAGCGGCGGCCTCAGCCCTTGATGCCTGGGCACCTCTGGCCACTCGCTTATTGCCCCCCCCCCGTCACCCCAATTCCTTCAGCCTCCTGGTCAGCCCGCGCTAGGAAGGTGAGTTTTCCACCATTGCCCACCTCCCTGGAGAGTCTCCTCCCCACAGGGGCTGCCTTCTGCTTCAGCCAGACTCCCCTGGGGTCTGAGGGAGCGACAGGAGTACAAGTGAGGGCCATTTATTTTATTTTATTTTTCTGGCCACATGGCATGTGGGGTCTTAGTTCCCTGACTAGGCATCAAAGGCACCCCCTGCAGTGGGAGCACCGAGTGTTAACCGCTCGACCGCCAGGGAAGCCCCAGGGACATTTAAAGGTGACGGGGGTCTTGTCTGGAGCGTTGAGTCTGAGCACCCCGGGGAGGGCTGCTGGAGGCCGTGTGTGTATTCATCCGCCCCTGGGTCCCCTCCCGCATGCCCACCCTCCTCCTCCGCAGCCTCCCCAGCCTCTCCAGCCTCTCCAGGCACACTCACGTGTTGCCTGGGCAGCGAGTGGAATGGGGCTTCCCCAGAGACAGTTCCCCTGCTCTGAGTCCGGGCATCTGGAAGCCGACATCTGAGCCCTGAGGGGACCTGGCCCAGGCCAGGGAACAGGAAGTGGGGCTGGAGGAGGCCCTGCGGGGTAGGAGGGAGCAGTTACTGGAAATGCGTTGAGTAACTCTCGGCAATTCCCTTTTTCTAATTCTCTGGCTTGAGCGCCACCTGCTGTCTGATTCAGGAATAGCTCACCCACCGCAACTCGGGAAAAACATCTCGAAAACCACGCTGGCCCTCAGGAGAGACCAGGGGTGGGAGTGCACTGACTCTTGACTCTTTTGCACTATTTAAAACTGTTTAATTTTTACCATGTGCGTGTATCACACACGGTAGGATGGCTCCTTGTGAGTTAGGCTGTCCCCTTTAATGGGCCATACCTCTCCCTCCCTGACCTCTCAGCAGCTCATTCTGTGACCAGCCCGCCTCTTGTAGAAACTGAAGTTTGTGAGCCTGGACTGGAGCCCCTCCTTCCCCCTCCCTCCTCACCAAGCATGGCTGGCGGCGCTCACTTAGGTCGTCTTTGAATCCTGTCCACAACCCCTGGACGCTGCTGGTCCAGCAGGGTCAGGCCGGCGCAGGGCCGGGGGCAGGCCCAGGCCGAAGCTTCTTTAGGCAGATACCCGGGGCCGTGTCTGTGGGCAGGGGCTGCCCTCCCTGAACCCCCAGGGGGGACTCTCACCCACACCTTGGTAGGAGACCAGGAAGCCCTTGTGGAGGTTGGGAGTCCTGTCCTAAGAGGTCACCCACAAACTGTTCCCTGTGGACGCAGACTCCTTCTGACCAATGAGCGAGGGGGTGGGGAGTGCCCACTGGAGAACCCTGCTGCCCACAGAGCTGGCTCACAACAGTCCGCACACCCACTGTGATCGGAGAGGGGAGGGGGTGCAGGCAGGTGTGGGCGGCCTCTGCACCCCTGGAGGTCACAGGGTCATGTCCTGTGGTGGACTCCAGCCTGGTCTAGAAGTTCTGCGCACCTCTGGGGCTCAGGGTCTTAGCTTGTGGTGGCTTCATCGCAGAGTCCTGTGTACCCTTTCCCTCCCTATTCTCCACCCACAAAGGATGCCGTTTGCTGAGAAAGGCTCCTCACCCACGCCAGTGCTCTCAGTCCGTCAACAGAGGAGTGGATAAAGAAGATGTGGTATATGTATACAATGGAATATTACTCAGCCATAAAAAAGGACGAAACAAGGCCATCTGCAGCAACAGGGACGGACCTAGAGATTGCCATACTGAGTGAAGTAAGTCAGACAGAGAAGGAGCAATGTCATATGCTATCGCTTATTTGTGGAATCTAAAAAAAGGCTACAAATGAACTTATCTACAAAACAGAAATAATTACAGATGTAGAAAATAAACTTATGGTTATGGGGGTAGGTAAAGTGTGGGAGGGAAAAATTGGAAGATTGGGATTGACCCATACACACTACTATATATAAAATAGATAACTAATAAGGACCTACTGTACAGCACAGGGAACTCTACTCGATACCTTGTAATGGCCTATATGGGAAAAGAATCTAAAAAGGAGTGGATATATGTATATTCATAACAGAGTCAGTTTGCTGTACAGCAGAAATTAACACAACATTGTAAATCAACTATACTCCAATGAAAGTAAAAAAGAATAAATTAAGGTATAGAGTGAAAAAAAACGATTCTCTCTGGGAACCCCTAGGGGACCTTCCAAACCGTCCCCCAGGCCAGCTAGCAGGCTCCATGAAGGCAGGACTGTGGCTGCTGGGTTCTCCATCACTGATGGCTGGTATGCTGCCTTGCCTGGATACGAGATGGTGATGTGCGTGTAGCTGAATCTTGAATACCTGGGTAGAAAGCCTCTTAGCCAGCTTCCTCCCTTCCTCCCCTGTGCTAACCTTCCAACCCCCCTTCTTCCAGCCCCACCGTCACTTTGCTAAGCACTTTTTTTTTTTTTTTTTTTTTGCGGTACGCGGGCCTCTCACTGTTGTGGCCTCTCCCGTTGCAGAGCACAGGCTCCGGACGCACAGGCTCAGCGGCCATGGCTCACGGGCGCAGTCACTCCGCGGCATGTGGGATCTTCCCGGACTGGGGCACGAACCCGTATTCCCTGCATCGGCAGGCGGACTCTCAACCACTGCGCCACCAGGAAAGCCTTAAAGTTCTCCATTTTAGAGACTCAATTTCCATTTCTTTATGGTCCTGGCTCTCTATCAGTTGTCCCCTAGTCCATGGTTTTCTCTGTCTCTGCCCTTCCTTCCCAGGCTGGGTGCTCTGGGGAGAGGAACGATGGTCATGGGAGGGACGCCAGGGCCCGACCCCATCGAAATGAGGTGGTGGAGAGAGAAACAGTCCCGTGACGGGGAGTGGAATTCACCTCTGTGGACCCCTTCGCAGTGCCCGGTCTTCGCTGCTCCATCTTGCCTTGAGTTGGAGATCTGGAGATACAGTCGTGTCTGAGGTCCTGCTTTCTCCCTGGGTGTCAGAACACATAAGGTGGCCAACTGCGGATGGCTTGGCCCATGGGAGGGAGGCCTCACGGCCTTACAAGTCTAGGTCAGGGCAATTGCAGCAGAAGGATGAGGCAAATGGAGCCCCAGAAGAGGAAGCCTCCCACTGACACCTGCGGGTATAAAGCCAGGACCTGCCAATGAACAAGAGGGGCCGTGGCGTGAGCCCCCAGCAGTCGGCCCCGGGAGGAGGGGCATCATAAGGCTCAGGGGGCCACGTGCTGTGTTCTTTGTCTCTCTGACTGTAGCTTCACTATAGCTATTCCATCCTATACCTATCTAACCACTATCTACGCTCACGATACTGGTGACTTGTGCATTTATTTTTGCCCCCCCGATTCACTTTATTTGAAGAAATTCCTGGAGGAAGGAGGGCTCCTCCTCTGCATCACTGTCTCATCTCCCTGAGGGACTCTGATAGGTCTCGCAAGATTGTTAGTGCCTCACCCACCAGGGTATAGACTCTCCCCTCTTTGTAGCTTTGGTGGACTAACTTTACTCAATCTTCCAGAACACTCTTTAGGATCGTCTTTTGGGAGAGCCTATGTCTCAGTTTGCTTGGAACAGTCCTAGTTTACACCGGTTGTTCCATTGTAATTATGAATAGTTTCCCCTCTGGACAATGTTACACGGTCATCTTAGTGGATGGTGCCTGGTAGCTATTTCAATATGGCGGCTGTGCTGCAAGAGACCTTCCTCCTCATTAGCCCCACTCGCTCTCCCAGTCTCTGTGGCCATGACCCAGTCTGAGGCCTGATTACCTGGAACACTTTCCAGCAGCCCTGAGCTCAGTGCCTCAGTCACCAAGCTCCCATGAGCTACACAGAGATACTCCCCTAGAATCGCCACTGAAATCCACCCCCTTCTCTCCACTGAAATCAGAGACTCGCTTCTTCTTCAGCACTAAAAAAATGTCATCTCAACGTACTCATGGCGGGGAATGAGTTTTTCCCAAGGCTCTGACGTTTGTCCACCAGCCACTGAGAGCTTAGTGTGAGAAAGAGGCTGGGGAACCTCCCCCAAAAGAACCCTCCTGCCTCTTCCCTGCCAGGGTGGCTGGAAGGAAGGGTAGGGAGGAAGCCTCAGAGCAGAAAGAGGGTTGTGGAAGAGATTTGCAATGTTCTGGAGTGAGAAAGCCAATATAGTGGAACAATACTGTGCCCCATTTTGCTTGTCCCAGAAGGAGAGAAGAGAGAGAGTGAGGCAGAAAAAACGTTCCAAGAAATAATGGCTGGAACTTTCCAGCTTTTGTGAAAGGCCTATAGCTTTAGGTTCAAGAGACTCCACACACTCCAAGCAGAACTGAAAGTAAACAAAAAAGCACATCCAGGCACATCAGAGTCAAACTGCTAAAAACCAAAGATAAAAAGGAAATCTTGAAAGAGGCCAGAGACAAAGGACACACCGCAAGCAGAGAACAACACTCTCAGGGTCACTGCTTCCCCATCCAAAACCATATAGACCAGGAGGCAGGGGCACTACGTCTTTAGAACCCTGAAAGAAAAAAAAAGTTGCCAACTCAGAATTACTTTTCCAGTGGAAATATTCTTCAAGTCTGAAGATGAAGTGAAAGCATTTTCAGGTAAAAGAAAACGTCAAGACTTTGTCGTGAGCAGACCTGCTCTGGGAAAAAATGCTTCAGTTCTTAGCCTGAGGGGCAGGAATCCAGGTGGATGAGCAGAGCTGGAGAATGGATCATGGGAAATGGTACATTTGTAGGTAAATATAAGACATAGTTTTTCTTTTTAATGTCTTTAAAATACATATAGCTGTTTAAAGCAAGACATAATGTAACGTGGGGTTTATAACATATGTGGATGTGACATACATGAAAACTATAGCATAAACCCTGGGGGCTGGTTTCTTCATACAGTATTAACTCCAATTGCTAGATGCTCTTCTCTCTAGAACTGTGGTTTTCTGCCTGGTCTGGGAAGCCCCGGGGGTGTCCTTGACATCTTTTTTCTCTCTCTTTCTTCTCATGAGGGCACCCTGGGCTTGGTTACCAGAGGCTACATGAGCTGTGACGACATCACCCCAGACAACTAACGGGACGTGTGCTGTGTATCCTGGTGTTTTAAATTCTTCTTGGTTTTCATTTCTAATACAGTGAATATGACTAGATATAACCTACATACGCAAAAGCTCTTTGGGGTCCACAATACTTAAAAAAAATTTATTTTATTGAAGTATAGTTGATTTACAATGTTGTGCCACTCTCTGAGGTGTTAAGAAAGGCTATGGACAGAAGAGCAGATTACTGTAAAAAGAAGCAAGAAACTCTAAGAAGGAGGCAAGAAAAATTAGAAAATTCATTTGCAGAGACGAAAGCTGAGCTAAAGACACTGAATAGCAGAATGAATAATGCAGAAGAAAGAATAAGTGATCTCAATACTTTTTTTTTTTTTTTGCGGTACGCGGGCCTCTCACTGTCGTGGCCTCTCCCGCTACGGAGCACAGGCTCCGGACGCGCAGGCTCAGCGGCCATGGCTCACGGGCCCAGCCGCTCGGCCGCATGTGGGATCCTCCTGGACCGGGGCACGAACCCGCGTCCCCTGCATCGGCAGGCGGACTCTCAACCACTGCGCCACCAGGGAAACCCCTCAATACTTTTTAAGGGTATAAAGTTTGAGAACAGTTGCCTAGAGCAACCACTAAAAATAAATTAACATAATAAGAAAAGAAACGCAAAGAGGTAGAGCTGAAAGGCCACTATATGCGTGAACATGGAATTCTGAACTCTAAGCCGGTTTAATTTGGGGGGACTTGCTTCTAGCAGGGTGACCTATTAGACATTGTCCTGGTTTGTCTGGGACATGGAGCTTTCCATCTTAAAACTGGTTCAGTCCCAGGCAAACTGGGTCAGTTGGTAATTTATAGCCTTTCAGTCCTCTATTTTGTCCCCCTTCCCTTAGCCAAATGAGAGCCCCTAAAGAGCAAAAGCACCTCTGACCTGCGTGCAGGCCCCCAAGATAGGTAAGAGGACTGAACAAAGGAAATAAAGGAGGCAAAATGCTAAGCACACTATGTCCACAAAAACAGAAAACACGGGACCAGCCTAAGATAACTGTCTATTAGGGTATATCACTATGGATGGTTTCAAAAATGTTTCTCTGTTTAGTGAAATTTTTGTCATGTTATTAAATCCTTTTGATAATTACAAAATAAATGTATTTAAAATGATCATTGTGATCAGACAGCCCTTTCTAAGCCAGACGAGATTAGAAGGTTGAGGCCGTGGATACTGAAGATCATGCTAGACCTTGGCTCTGGGAGCATCTTTTTTTTTTTTTTATCCCTGGTACGCGGGCCTTTCACTGCTGTGGCCTCTCCCGTTGCGGAGCACAGGCTCAGGACGCGCAGGCCCAGAGGCCGTGGCCCACGGGCCCAGCCGCTCTGCGGCATGTGGGATCTTCCTGGACCGGGGCACGAACCCGTGTCCTCTGCATCGGCAGGCGGACTCTCAACCACTGCGCCACCAGGAAAGCCCTGGGGGCATCTTTAATCCATGTGATCAATGGAGAAGAACTCTGGGTCCTTGGATACGAGCTCAGGCCACACACGGATCCTTTCAACCCTGGGAGCTTATGTTTCAGGACCAATCTGTATCCCGCTGTCTTTACTCGGCCCCTCATCTCCAATTCTCACTTACACTTTGTGAGGTTGCTTCTGGGTTCATTGAGTTGTGTTTTTCATTAACTGAAGAGGGCAAAGGGCAGAGGCAGGGACGGGGACAGTCTTCAAAGCTGTGATGGGGGAATGGAGACAAAGCAGGGCGAGAACATGGCCGTGAGCGCACCTAGTACACAGACTCATTTTCAGAGTTTGGATTTTTATTTTTGCTTTTATTTTTAAAATAAAAAAATATTGGTGCTGCCACCTGCTGTCCCACATGGGGAAGGACCCAACCGGGCAGGGATGGCGGGGGAGGGGTGTGTGTGTGTGTGTGTGTGTGTGTGTGTGTGTGTGTGTGTGTGTGGAGGTGTGGGGGAGGGGCGGGGCTGGGTTTTCCTGATCAGGGAGGTTTTTCGGCAGCCTTCATTAGACCCCAGCATTTAGAGAGGAGATTGCTCTCTCTCGGAATCCAAACAACCTCAGAGGACCCTGGGCTGAGGGGGCAGAGCAGTTTCCCGTGTGGACCAGGTGAGGAGAGATACAGGAGCCGGGTGGAGAGCAGAGCGGGCAGAGGAGGCCTGAGTCAGCTGGGCTTCTGTGCTTAATGGCCAGTAGAGATGTGGGCAGACCAGGGATTTAGGGGTAAGAGTGACTCTGCTGGAGTTAGGTCTGTCCTGCTCCCTCCCCTATTCCCAAGTCATCTCTGGTTTCAGGTTGTCTTCCATAGGTTAAGGATAGTTGGGAGGGGTTGAGTCAACCCCAAAGACGGGTCAGCCACTAGCCTTGCCCCTCTTGTCCACCTTCCCTACTCTGTCAGCTATCTGTCTACAGTATCCACCAATCATGCCCCTCCCCAGCTTAAAGCCCTTCAATGACTTTGCCTTCTGATCCTCAAGAGGAAGCCCAGGCTCCTTGACTGTCAGGGCACATTGCTCATTCGTTACTGGGGCACACGGAGGTGCCCACCTGTATCTGTGCATGAGCTCAGGCTATGGGGCAGAGAGGGAGAGTGTGCACCGGGCAGGTACTGGAGTTTCCAAGGCCGGTGCCCGGGGAGGAAGAGAGCCCATGGTAGACAGGTGCGTCCAGGAGCTGGGGTTGGCCGTGGAGCCATGTGGTCCAGGAGAGGGTACCTGAGCCTGCTTCCTGTTCTCCTGAGCCAGTGGGGGGAGGGAGTGAAGTTCACTCCCACCGTAGCCCTGCCCCTTTTACTGTTCCCCAGTACAGTAACCCTGCCCCTCACTGCTGGGTACCTTGCGTTTTTTCGGAGAGAGCAGCCTTAGAAATGGACGGTGTCCTTGAGATAGCCTGGCTGGTCCTTACCTGGGGGCCTGGCTACTACCCGCTCTGGTCTTCATTTGGAGATAGGGCTTCTGGCAGTGGTGGTGTATGTGGCCTGGTGAGCAGTCTGCTTCTCTTGGGTGACAGCAGAAGTTACAGTGTGGCGGGGTCGGGGGATGCCCATAGTCTCTGTTGGGGAGAGCACAGCAGAAGAGAGAGTCATTAAAACACTTCTTTGGTGGTTTCCCCTTTCTAGTCATCAGATTTGGCTACACCTTCTGGCATCTACACCAAGTTTTCTTCCACCGATGTTTCTCCATTTCATCCCCCTCTTTTCAGCAAAGAAACCTCTGGCTCCGGTATTACTGTGCTGGCCCTGGAGAGTAGGGGAGGACCCCAGAGATTCCTTACTCTGCGAGGTAAAGCCACGTCCAGGTGTGGCTCTCCCCTGCCTTGGATGTCGGGACACCACCTTCCCCTCGTTGCTGCTGGTCTTCAGATCCTGCTGCTCTGTCCTCTGCAGAACTTGTCAGCTTCCCACCAGCAAGGATCTGACTCTAGCTAAGAGATCCTCCCTGCCTCCGGATGGACACTCTCTCGAACGACATGAGGCTTATTGAGCTGGACTCTGCTGCACCTGTCCTATTGAAGCCACAGGGTAAGGTCACACAGAAAGGGGTGGGGTGTCACCCGAAGATGCTGGATGTTCCTTTTAACAATTATCTTGGGAAGAGGTGGGTTCTCAGACAGTAGTCCAGCAGGTGGGCCTCAAAGAGGAGGGACAGGCGACACCTGTCTGTTTCTGAACTCCATTCTCTTTAGACTTCTAGAGGGGCTGACGCTGAGATTTGGGCCCCCCATGCTGGGTGCTCAGAAGGTGTCTGAGCTTAGAGCTAGGATGGAAGGGCCTATGACACACTGGGTGTAGAGCCGTATCTTTTTGTGGATGGACAGGTTTTTATCTCCGTAAGTCACTTGCCCCCAACCCTTTTGCCAGTTATTGAGGCTACGGTGACAGGATGAGAGTCATTTATGGTGAAACTCATGTTTGAGAATATGTGTTATCTGTTGTACAATAGATCACTTGTATGCTTAGCAGTTTAAAACAACAAACATGTATTATTTCACATAGTTTCTGAGGGTCAGGAACCCAGAAGCAGCTTCGATGTGTGGTTTTGGCTCAGGGTCTCTCACGGTCAAGGTCTTGGCCAGGACTGCAGTTACCTGAAGGTCTGACGGGGCTGGTGGTCCTGCTTCCACTATGGTCCCCTGACATGGCCGAGGGCTGGGGCCTCAGTTCCTCGCTGCATGGCCCTCTTCCTAAGACACTTGAGTGTCCCCATGACATGGTAGCTGGCTTTCCCCAGAGTGATCTAAGATAGAAAGAGTAAAGCGGAGGCCAAAATGTCTTAAAATTAAAAAAAAATTTTTATTGTGGTAAGAGCCCTTGACATGAGATCTACCCTCCTAATAAAATTGTAAGTGTACAGTGTCAACTACAGGCACAATGTCGTACTGAAAATCCCAAGTGTCTTTTATAATCTAGCTTTGGAGGTAACGTAGCATCCCCACTGCCATGTTCTATTGGTCACACAGACCAGCCCTGATACAATGTGAAAAGAGACAACACAAGGATGGGAATTCCAGGAAGCAGGGGTCCTTGGGGGCTGTCTTGAAGGCTGGCTATCACAGAAGTAGTAGATAGATAATGTTAGTACAATAACTGCAGAAGATCAGCTAGCAGGACGTTATTTTTGCTAAGTATGGTTGTATTTCAGATGCAGTAACATGAAGTCAGGCTCTGATCCTCTCCACCTCATCCCTAGCATCTGAAATACTCCTTCACCCACCCCATCAAATTCAGATCAAAGTATGACCTACAGGGGACCAAACACAAGAGAAGGTGGGGATTTAGGAGGACAGCAAAGGGTTAAAAAGGACCAAGAAGCTGTTGAAAAGGAGAGGGATGGGCAGGAAGGAGAAGCCCCAGGTGGGATGCCCTTTCCAACCTTGGGAGGGTAGCCATAGCTTGAGTCCCGAGAATCTAGGACTGTGGTCCCCCACCAGCAGATGGTCCAAAGGGACAAGTTCAGAGGCTGGAGATCTCAGTTCCAAAGCTCCCACACCCCGGGGGCTTTGTGTGGACCCTCATGCCTGAAATAAAGGCTTTTAGTAAAGGACCCTTTAAACATACCGTGTATGTGCCTGGCTTGCTAATGGCGAGGCGGTTGGTTCTGCTGTGGCCGGCACCGTTCCTTCCTACTACAGTAAGGAGTCTATGGGTGAGGGTGCACTTGGACCTCAGCTGATCGACTTCTGTAATACTCTGTTCTAGCTCCCTTTGTTTCCTCCAAGACTTTAACAAACCCTTATTTGAACAGTGTCCCCTTGTCCCATCTGTGCTGCTCACAAAGAAAGGAGGGGAGGTGAGTGGCAGCAGAGGACAGGGGAGCCCCACTGAGGAGTGGGGGAGTGCTTTGTGACCTAGCTGCCCCTTCTCGAGCTGGGGTTCTGTCTCCATTCCAGAGAACCTCCCCCTTTAAGAATGACAACAGTTTCCTTACAGCTGGGTCAAGGACATGAGCAAGGTTTTTCTGCAAACAGTTGGGAAGGAGAGAGGAAGCCAGGGGGAAGGGTGGGTGTCGAAGGCAGGATGGTATATCAGTTATAGAGCATTGAGGCCGAGCAGAGCGGTCCTGGGAGGAGACAAAGGCACAGAAGTGAAATAATTTGCCCAAGATCACACAGCGAGGCGTGACAGTGGCTCTGATAGCAGTGACTTTAGCTCTGTCTTGCCTGTGTGCCTGGGACAACCCATGCACTACAACAACTCCTGTTCCATGCAGGGAGGAAAGAAAGAAGGGCCGGCTCTCAGCAATCGTCTAGAGCGTGGATGAAAGGCCACATGGACAATGCAGTACGTAGAAGAGATGTGCAAGACAGACTAATGAGTGATACACATACGCAGGTGGAAGGAAAACTGGGCAGGTGATGGTGAAGCAGCCCTTCGGCCTCCTGGCTCATCTGTGGGACAGGGAGAGGGGGGGAGGCCCAAACTGGGGCACGAATGGAGGAATGGCTGGAGCCTCGTGAGTGTAGAAGGATGACGGGCTGGAGGGGGGGTGCGGCAGGGGGTCAGGGGGAGGAGGGTGGAGGCCCCTCAGGCCGGGAGGGTGCTGGTTGGTGTTGGCATCGTGGGGAAGAAGGGTAAGGAGGCAGGGGGTCAAGGGAAGGTGGCTGCACACGCACCTGGGGACTGGAGAAGCTGGGCCTGGACAGAGCCCCTGCCTTGGCGGCCCAGCCCCTTGACCAGGGCAGAGGCCCACCAGGGACTCAGGGGTGGAGCCTCGTGGCTCAGTGAACAGCTGCCACCACAGCGCACTGGGGCCGGGCCCCTGTCCACCCATCAGTTCCCTCTCTCCTGCACTGAAGCCTCCTCTCGGCTGGTGGGAGGGTGGTGGTAAACAGCGGCTGCTGCTCTGGGGTTTGCAGCCCTTGGACGGGAGTAGAGGTCTCGCCCAGATGCTGGTGCAGGGCTCGGCAGGGGTGCCCTGTCTGGGATGCACTCTTGTCCTCATGGGCATGGGGGCACTACGGAATGCAGTGAGATTCTGGTTGTGGAGCCCCAGTGGGGGCAACAGTTCTCCTACATCCATCACCCCCAGATGTTTACCTGCCTTAACTGTCTCTAAATCTCTGTTATCAGTCATTACACTTTGTTATAAATATCAGAACCGGGCTTCCCTGGTGGCGCAGTGGTTAAGAATCCGCCTGCCTATGCAGAGGACACGCTGGTCCAGGAAGATCCCACATGCCGTGGAGCAACTGAGCCCACATGCCACAATTACTGAGCCTGCGCTCTAGAGCCCATGAGCCACAACTACTGAAGCGCGAGCGCCTCTACTGGAGCCCACGTGTCTAGAAGCCCACGCTCCGCAGCAAGAGAAGCCACTGCGATGAGAAGCCCGCACACCACAACGAAGAGTAGCCCCCGCTCGCCGCAACTAGGGAAGGCCTGCGCGCAGCAAAGAAGACCCAATGCAGTCAAAAATAAATGAATAAAATAAATAAATGAAAAAAAAAGATGGGAAATTAAAAATTAAGAAAACATCAGAACTGTGTGACCCCAGGGCATGGGCAGTGAGTTCTCATCCTTGACTGTAGAAAACAAGGCTTTGTGTCCAGTTAAGAGAATTTCAATCAAGTGAAGAGGTAGGGATGATAAAAGCAATGACAGCGAACGTTCATTAGTGCTTCCTCTATTCCAGGTACTACGCTGAGTGATTTTACGTAGAAACTTCACAAAATTCCTTGCAGGAAGCGAGTACTCTTGGTACTGCCTTGGGTGGTCAGCAAACGGGCTCATTTACTGAGGGTTAGTGGCTTGTGTATGTTCACACAGTGAACGAGAGGTAGCTGTTTGGCACGGAGCCTGCTCCCCTGCCCACTGTGTATTATTCCCTCCCAATTTTGGATGCCATTTCAGGCTCATCTAGAGCCTCTGAGGCAAGTGGTTTATGCGTGAACACGGTGGCCTGGCTATGCTGGCAGCCCTCTGCTTGGGCACTGCCCACGGGGGACAGAGCAGAGGCTCCTAAGGGTTGCACCCTCTCCTGGTGGCCAGAACAAGAGTGAGGGCAGAGGGCAGTGAGACTCGGGCCTGACTGGGTCGGGGAAGGCAGGAGGCTCACCCACAGACAGACGGTGGGCTGGCAAGTGCTCGAGAAGACAGAGGCCCCCTGTTGCTGCTGGAAGGGTGAGTGTGACAGGTCAGCTCCGTCTCAGGCCCCTGGAACCTAAATGGCCTCTGGTGAGGGTGGGTGTTCAGCATGGAGCCCAGGTGCCTGCAGAGCTGACCCAGAGCCGTCCTGTGGGCTGAGGTCTCAGGGAGGATGAGGACGGCCTGATGGGTGCAGGTCTGGCCCCTGGTCAGGTCAGGCCACTGCTCACGCCCCTGGCCTCAGAGGCCTGGGCTACCATCTCTGTTTCTTTCTTTCTGCCCTCCTGCCCTCCTCGCAGACCCAGGTTGGCTATGTCACAGTCCTTCACATAACCCTGTGATTTTCCCATCAAGTCTCCTCACCCACTACCTTTCACCTCCTGCTGGACCTGCAAGGTCTCCCCCATCCTGGCCTGTCCACGATCATGGTCGCAGCTCTGGGATAGCTCCAGGTCAGTCTTTGGGGACCCTGATGGCACAGGTGCTGTTATGATTGAGGGTGTTATGGTGGGAGGGGTTGGGGGAGACATCCCAGAGAGCTGGCTGGGGGTACTGGAGGTGGTCCCCAGGCCGGGCAGAAGCATCGGTCTCCAGAGGAGGAAGAAAAGCCTGAGGAAGGGCAGGGAGAGGTGGGAAGGGAGGGCCAGACACAGCTAGCGGATCCTCAGCCACATCGGGGGCTGCAGGCCTCGCACTGATTGTTGGGTAATTAAGCCTAGAGCCCAGATGTGGTTCTTTCTCCTTAGGGGATAAGATTTGGGTGTGGGGAGGAGGCCAGGACTCTGCTCTCTCTTGGCGTCCTAGGATTTGCAGTGGCCTCTAAGGGTCCCCTGCTGCAATGGAATCCCACAGTGTTACAGGATCAGCTCCTGCCTGGGATGCCTTTGTGCTCTGCAGGTGAGGAATTTCCTGCTCCCCTTTCATCCTGCAGGTCTGGGCACGTGGGGTGGGGGCGTGCGGGAGACGGCGGCTGAGGTGAGGGGGCAGTTGCAGGGGGATACGCAGCTAGACTTTGTTACTCCTGCCTCCTCTGGGGCCCCTACCAGGACGTGGGGCCTGAGTCCTCGGGCAGCACGGGGTCCTCCGCTTCAGGGCACACACCGATCCTGACCTCGGGTCCATGTTGGTCAGTTTCTTCTGAGCAGAGGGCTCTGGACCGACCTAAAGAATCAAGGCTAAAGGATCATTTGGAGTTCAGGCTGGAAGGTTGTTTGTGACCATTTGGTGCTCTCTGGGCCTGGCGGACGGGGAGGGGGCAGGGGCCTGGCGTGGAGCTGCGTGAGAAGGGTGCAGTCACTCTGTCTCACGTGGAAATAAACGTATTTGATTCTTGATCATCTCCCTGGGGTCTCAGACTCTGGTCAATGAGGTCAAAGACGGTCCTGGGAGGTATAGCTTTGTGTGTCCCTAGAAGGGCTGGGGTGGGACCACCCATCCGTGGCCGTAGCTCCCCCCCACCCCCCGCCCTTTCATCACCCACACGTCGGTGCCCTTGGTGACCATCTCTTCCATCTGACAGTCAGTGGTGCAGCCAGATTGGAATGAGGGGTAGGGTCTTCGCAGGGTGAGCATGTGGGCTGGGATTGGTGTGTGTGTGTGTGTGTGTGTGTGTGTGTGTCTGTCTGTCTGCCTAGTGGGGGCAGGGACGAAATATCCAACAGGGTGTTGGAGGAGCGAGGACTGAACTTGGTGGGTCTCTGGCTCCCACTGCAGCGAGCACTGCCCCCTGCTGCCCACGGGGGAAATGGCAGCCCTGGCTTCCTGCATCTGGGTGGATCCCGCTCCCACCCCCTTGGAGGTGCCCAGGAGCAGCTCAGTCCTCCTCTGGTTGCTTGTGCTCCTTTGGGGTCTCCAGGCCTCTTGTTGGATTTTGGCTCCTGGAGGGGAGTGGTCCAGTGGAGGATGTGGACCCGCAGGTGGGAAGGTGTGGGTGTTCATGTCACAGGAGTCTTGGGGGACTGAGGCTGCTTCCACTTGGGTCCAACAGTCACCATGGAGGCCTATGTGCTCCCGGCAAGATCCCAGCGAGGGGCCGACATGCAGAGCACAGACAGCAGTCCTATGGGGAGAGGCCTGGATATGCACTGTGAACTCGGAGTGGCCGGGACCTGGTGAATACACACGGAGCATCTTCCAGTGCCTTTACCACACCTGGGAATGGAAAAGGTAGGAGTCCCCCACTTCCTCTGAGCTTCTGCTGCTCTGCCCTCCCGACGTTGCTGGGGACCCTGCGGAGAGGTTGGGCAGGGATGAAGTTGCTCAGGTCCACTCTGCATTCTTTCTTTTTCTTTTTTTAAAAAAAATTTTATTTAGTTATTTTTGGCCGTGCTGGGTCTTCGTTGCTGCAAGCGGGATTTCTCTAGTTGCGGTGCGCAGGCTTTTCATTGCATTAGCTTCTCTTGTTGCAGAGCACGGGCTCTAGGCACGTGAGCTTCAGTAGTTGTGGCTCCCAAGCTCAGTAGTTGTGGCTCTCGGGCTCTAGAGCACAGTCTCAGTAGTTGTGGTGCCCGGGCTTAGTTGCTCTGCGGCATGTGGGATCCTGCCAGACCAGGGCTTGAACCCGTGTCCCCTGCATTAGCAGGCGGATTCTTAACCACTGCGCCACCAGGGAAGCCCCACTCTGCATTCTTGTCCAAATTCTGTTCCAAATTCATTCCAGGCTTGTGGTGGGATGAGTGCTGCAATCCTGGTTCTTGGACAGAGCCCCAGAGACCATCTCGGATGTGCAGGGGCCTGGCCATTGCAGGAAGAGGCAGCAGGGGTGTTCATCTAGTGAGTACAGGCCAGGGATATTCCAGCATTCCCCTCATCCCCCCCAGCCAGGCTCTGTCCCCCCCCCCACCTTGAGCCCTCTTCTCTCTGCTCTTGCCCTACAGGAAGGACTTCTATTCTGAAAGAGCCAAGGCCCTTGGAGGTAGGGAGGTGACCAGAGGCTGGAGCTGGCCCTGAATCTGAACAGGCCCTACCCATCTGGGCTGTTTTCCAGGGCAGCGATTCTGGGACCCTAAGGGAGGGACTGTGCTGTCTTCAGTTGTCCCCCTTACCTTCTGTCCGCAGCCTTGCTGGACTGTAGGCAGAGGGTCCTAGAGGCCTGTTGCCTTCACACCTACTGTCACCTTCATGCCCTCATCTTTCTAGCCCTTAGCCTTGTATCCTTCATCTGCTTCCCTTTTCAGTCTCTTCTGGCGCTCTTGCCGCCTGTCCTTCCCAAAGCAGACGTGGAGGCCAGGTCACTATTTAGAAGCTCCCAGCCTCCCCCAGCACTGGACAGAGGTCTCGCCCTGACCCGTCCCTCTTCCCCAACGTGTAGGATGCAAGCATACAATGTCCAGGGCTCGTTAGATGTCGGTCAACGTGGTCTGTTGAACTCTGTGTGGCTGGGGCCATGACTTGGGCCTGGTTCTGTTGAGCCCATGAGGTTTCTCGAGAAGAAGGACAAGGAAATGGACCAAAAACCTCTCCCAGTAGCTCCTGTTTAAATTCTTCAATCCAGTCACACTTTTCCAGAAGGTCCACCAGTATGGTTTCCACTAATGCTCAAATGCTCAAAGCTGAGTTCTTAGATGGAAAATAAGAGGCCAGATGAATGAAAGAGGGTGGGGATCCGCTATTCTCTGGGCTCCTTTCCCCTTTGCCTGTTTCTCTCATCCAGGAGGCCAGATCTTGAACTGGGTATGAGGTCGCTATTGTGCAGTGGAGTGTGAGAAAGAAAGGGCTTTGGCCTGGGGGCTGCAAGTTATAGATTAAAGTGGGGTGGAGGGAGGGGGGATGCAGAGGGAGGGTCAGTGGCCTGAGAAAGGGACTGCTGACCTGGGACCATCTGGGCTTGAAGGGGACACAGACAAGAGGAGACTGGGGACTGCCGTGGTCCAGGGGGGTCCTCAGCTCCTCTCCAGCTACTTGACCTTCCTGAAGACCTGCTCGTGCACTGCATCCCTTGCAGTCATCTCCTGGGGATAGAGTAGGAATGATGAGGACAGAGAAGGTTTTTTCTCAAGGTCCTTGACCTCCATTGAATCCTTCAGGATACATCAGCTAGAGCACTCGATGTATGGGGAATTGTATCGTGTTGCAAACCCTCAGCTTTCCACCCCAGAGGAAGGAAGGTAGCTGGGTCAGGGAACTGAAGTGGCTAAGTCTCCACGTCTCTGGTCATGATTTACGGACATGCGTCTGACTTACAACCAGGGCCCACCTTGGCCACTCCAATTCTCTCTCTCTCCACTCTTTCCAGGGCTTCTGTTTTCCCTCCTTAGTTGCCTTCCTTGAAGGGAGGCGAGGCTGGAGTAGCAGACGGACTTGATTTGAGTAAGGGCATGCATCCTAGCTGGAGGGCCCCCTCTCAGACACACCCACTTGCGTCTCCTCTCCCAGCCCTCACCCTGCTCACCAGATACGATGTGTCTCCCTCCAGCCAGTGTCTCCAGCCCCAGTCAGGGACCTCCCCTTTCTCTACACATACCAGCTGCTCCTCTTCCCAGGTGACAGTGGTCTATGGGGGAAGGCGGGAATAAAGGAAGACTTGGGGGGCAGGACACCCCAAATGCATCCAGCTCACTCTGGCTGGGCTGCCTGCTTTGCCTCCAGCAGACACTGTCTTGCTCCAGTCCCTTCCTTCCAGGACTCCTGTCCCCCACTCCTAAAGGTCACTGTTTGTGACAGTGACCATTTGGGCAGAGCAGGGATGAGGCAGGATCATAGGGGGGGCGTGAAATTGGGGGTTAGGGGACGAAGCGCGGAGAATTTGTTCCCTGTCACTTCTGGCTGACCTGGAGGAGATTTGGGGAAAGAAGGGAGGTTGGTTGGGAGCCAACCAGGGAATCTCCTTTCTCCTTTTTCTCAGTCTCAAGGGCAGCTGCAGTGTCCCTGAGAATGAAGGATCAACCCCCTAAATCAGAGCTGGGTGGGCCTGGACCTTCCAATCACCATTGTTAGGCCCCCCAATAGGACAGGCCCCCCTAAACAAGGAGCTCAGAATCTTACGGATTGTTCTTGTGGCCGTGCCACGCGGCTTATGGGATCTTAGTTCCCCCACCAGGGATCGAACCCAGGGCCCTGGCAGTGAAAGTGCGAGTCCTAACCACTGGGCCACCAGGGAATTCCCAGGGAGCTCAGAATCTTGATCAGATAGAGGAACAGTTGGTAGGTATCTGTGATACCAGGCAAGACTGTTGACGGTGGGAGTGGGGAGGCAGTGCGTCTTCAAGGCAGTGAATTAGGTTGGAGATGATGGGAACTTTCTAGCAAGGATAGAAACAGTGTAGAGGTAAGAAAGAAGAGTAGGTAGCTGTGAGGGGCTCTAACCCCGTATGTTTGTGTGGAGGCCCTTGGATGCAATGTGGAGTGTACGGCCCTTACCTGGAATGTAACAAAATGTCACTGAAAGGGTTTAAGTCAGGGAGTGTCGTGGTCACTTTTACATTTTATTTTATTTTAATTTTTGTTGTTTGTTTGTTTGTTTTGCGGTACGCGGGCCTCTCACTGCTGTGGCCTCTCCCGTTGCGGAGCACAGGCTCCGGATGCGCAGGCTCAGCGGCCATGGCTCACGGGCCCGGCCGCTCCGCGGCATGTGGGATCTTCCCGGACCGGGGCACGAACACGTGTCCCCTGTATCGGCAGGCGGACTCTCAACCACTGCGCCACCAGGGAAACCCCACTTTTATATTTTAGATAGATCCTTGAGGCTACAGTAGGCAGAGTGGATTAGAGGAGGATCAAGACTGGGCACCAGATGAGAAATGAGGGCCTGAAATAAGGTGGTGACAAAGAGAAGGGTTAGGAAGGAACAGATAAGAGCCATGTAAACAAGTGATGCTCAATGGAAGTACAGTAGGTCTTAAATGCAAGCCACATATATAATTTTAAAAATTTCTAGTAACCACATTAGAAAAGCAAAAAGAAACAGGTGAAATTAATTTTAATAATATATTTTATTCAGCCTAAAATATCCAAAATATTATAATTTCAGCATGTAATCAATATAAAATTTCTGAGATGTTTTGCACTCTTTTTTGGTATTGTCTTTAAAATTCAGCGTGTATTTCACACCGATAGCACATTTCAAATGTTCAATATCTGTATATGGCTAGTAGCTACCATACTGGACAGCACAGAAAAGTTACACAGGCTTCCTGACCAATTACATGTGGTGCACGTGTGCAGGCGTGTGTGTGTGCACACACGTGCACGTGTTGGGAACATGGAGGTAAGGGAACACAAGATAATGACTGTGACAACAGCCGGCAGGACCAACACAAGGTAATGACTGTGACAACAGCCGGCAGGACCAACACAAGGTAATGACTGTGACAACAGCCGGCAGGACCAACACAAGGTAATGACTTGGTCCTGCTGGTTGTTGACATTGATGGAGACGGCAAATATAAAAGCAGGAATAGGTTTGTGTAGGAAGATCAGAACTTTGGGTTTGACCTTGGGGCATGCAGATGGAAACATTTTGCAGGCAGTTGAAACTCCGCCCTGGAGCTCAGGTGGTGCCTCTGGCGGGAGAATCTGTGTCCAAGGCAGTTTATAGATGGTAACCGAACACATGGGTGTAGATGATTTAGCCCGTGGATAGTATACAGACAAGAGAGAGAAGGTCAAGAACAAAATACTGGGGGGAAATTCCCAGTTTAAGGGATTAATAGGGGAACTAGGGTCTGCAAAGGAGGCCAAAAGGAACACGTAGGAAGCAGAAAGGACTGCACCAGAGGGGAGTTAAAGAGGCTGAGGGAAGAGAGACTGTGGTGTCCGCAGGGTCCCAGGCTAGAGGGTGAGCACATGTTTGCTCATTGGCCTGAGGGTGACCTGCCCCTTTTGCCCTGTTGGCTGGTGCTAAGAGGGGGCAGCGTGGGTGACATCAGGAGCCTGCTATCCCAGGGACTTCGTAGCCTGCTGTGGGCATCACTTCCCGGCTCTGGATGGGAAAGGTCACTTTATTTTGCCCCACTCTGTTAAGTGCCCCCTGCCCATCCACACCCCCTCCCCGCCAGCCTGAGAAAAGGTACCTGGAGCTTCCGTCCCTCCGTGATCCTCAAGTCCTCCTCAAGCTCCACTCCCACCTTGAATTCCAGAGCTTAGTTTCGGAAGGTGCTGAGGGCCTTCACTGTCACGTGGTTGCCCCGATGGTCAGTCTCCTCGTCTGACTTGAGCAGCGGCGCGATCTTCCGCAGAGCCATGTTGATGTCTACGGAGGCTGTCCTCTGAGGACCAGGGTCCTTTTAGCCAGCTGGCCAGGGCCTCCTCCACCCGCAGCAGCAGCCTGGAGCTGGGAGCATCCCCTGGGCTGGGTCTGGGACTGTGGATTTACTCCTTCCTAGCAATGCCCCTGGCTAGAAGAGGAGCCCAGCCCCCCGACCCCCAGCCTTTCCACGATGTCGGGCCCTCGCATCCCCCCTCCTCAATGGGACTGGAGGCAGGAAGGGAGAGGGGAGAACGGGAGTGAAAGGGCTCGGGAGGGGTGAGGCGGTTACTTAGAGCTTGCAGGTAGCTCTCCAAGTTCTTCTGCGAGACAAAGCAGTAGTAGCCGGTGAGGTTGGGAGGCATGGTCCAGGCTGGCCAAGGTGGAGGTCAAGATTTCAGGAGAATAGAGGGGGCAGGGCAAGGAGGGAGGGGGTGTCATCCGACAGGTGGGGCTGGGAGACTCCTGGCCAGCCTCTGCACACACAGAGGCAGCTTGTGTAAGGTCTGTGCTACCAGGGTTTTTATAGAGGTGAGGCCCTGTTGCAGTAAGAGCTCCTGCCAGACTCCCTCCTTCTCCCCCCCCCCCCCCGCCGGTGATGAGTGTGAGGCTGGTGTCTGCAGCTCCACAGAGGGGCAGGGACTTGGCAAGTTTTTGCCTGACCTCGGCTTTTCCTGAGGAAGGAACCTGGAACAGGATCTGGGGCTGTCGGTCAGGCTACACTTGAGCCTTCCCGAAGGTCAGTTTTGGCTTTCAGCCCATTTCTGGCAGGTTTGGGAACCGTCCTGAGACTCCAGAGTCAGCCTCTCCTGGGAGGGAGCTGGTCTTGCTGGGTGGAGGGGCGCGCCCTTTCAGACTCACCCAAGGGTGAGTTCTAACAATATCCTGAGATCTTGGAGTGAGTCGGGGATCCCAAAAGGTATGAGGGGGAGGAGGTGGGGAAAGAAGGGGGGACAGCCAGCTGGCCGGGAGCGCCAGTGAGGAAAATCCTCTAGCGCTGGCCCCTACAGCTCCCTCAGACAGCGTCGCTGAGCTGGGGCCCCCGACACTGGCTTTCCAGACTCTGTCCTATAGGAGCATTAAGAGGGGGGCAGAGAAACTGCGGAGGGGGCCGTCAGCGGCCTGACAAAGTCTGGCTGGAGCAGAAGGTGAGGGAGGAGTCGCTTGGCTGTTCGGGAGAATTCTACGCGCTTTGGCTTGGGACCCAGAGGTTCCCCTCTCCTTTTGGAGTCACTGATGGTACCGTCAGCCACCCGCGTCCCCAGCCGTTGGCCAGCCCACGCTTACCAGATGTACTCCCATTGCGGGGGGCGGTGCGCCTCAATTACTGTGTGCCCCGCCCCGCACTCCCTGCCCCCTCCCCCCGACGCGCACTCTTCTTTGCCTCTCGAACCCACCAGCCTCCCTGGCTTCAGAACCAACTGGGCTGGTTCATCAGGGTTTAAGGTGGGAAATTTGGGGCGAGCGGGTGAGGGAGGGTGAGCGCAAATATCTCACTCTTCCTCCGGTCCCAGAGCCGGGTCCACGGCCCGGCTGCCCACCCCGTGGCTTCCTCAGAGACCTGGGGCTGGGAAACGAAATGCTGGCATAGGTCGGGGTCAGGTGGTGGGTTTGACTGCGAGGTCCCAGGAGGCACCCAGCAGGGACTTGCTGATGGAATGAGCTGTGAAAAGAGGTTAATGCAGAGTTGGTGATGGTGGTGGTGGGGTGACGTGGATGCTGTCCCTCCTCGCCTCCCTCAGGTCTCCGTTGACGTCTCCTCTCCCCACCCCCGGGCATCTCGCTTCTTCATTCTCCCCATGGCCTTCTTTTTTCCCACCCCCTCTACGGCTTTCCAGCTTCCTCCCCAGCCCCCGCAGTTCCCTTGCCCCCCCAGATTGCAGTCAGGGGAAAAAGCCCTAACACCTTCTCCCAACCCTGCTCTCCGGTCCCATTGGTTCCCACCCCCACCCCCCCGCAGCACCTGCCCCCCCACCAGTCACCCGATTGGCCAGCGGCCCCATCAATCCTCGCCTGGCCGTGCTGACGTCATCCTGCAGTAGCGGGGATGGGGTGGGCATGAGAGAAAGAGCCAGGACGCGGGGCTCCAGAGCGAAGGAGAAGAAGCCACTGCCAGTCCCCCACCTCAGCCGCCCAGGTTGGGGGGCTGCTCAGGTCTGCTCTATGGACTAGGGTGGGCGGCAGGCTCCTTTCCGTCTCTGCCCTGCTGCCTGCTCTCTTCCCTCCCCTCCTTGGAGAGCCCCTGCATCCCTCCCCCAAGGTGGAATACGCGGGCTTGAGGCTCCCGGGGGAGAGCGATCGGGGCCCGGCGCTGCCCGCGCCACACCATGACCCTCCTGCTGTTGTTCCTCTTGCTCGGCTCCCGGCTCCCCTCCAGCTCCTGCAACAAAGGTGAGTGAGGCGGGGGGCGGGGGCACTGAAGGAGGGGTCTCAGGCAGGGCGGGGTGGGCAGGAGCCCTTAAGGCTCCCTGGCCCATGACAGGTGGTTCTTCAGACCACCTCCCTTCCCATCCGTTTTCTCAGACCTGCCCCCTTCTCTTCTCCCTCGCATCCCCCTTCCCACATCCTCCTCTCTGGTCCATCTCTACCCATGTGCTTCTCTTGCTCCCATTTGGTCCCCATTCCCATCCTGGGCTCTCTCTCTCCCCCTCCCCCAATTTCTCCCTCCTGGAGCTATGTCAGGTCTCAGAAGGACTTGCCCCTGAGGGGCGATACACATCTCTGGGCGGGTCTCCGTTTTCACCGGGGTGTGCCGGGGCTGAGGGTGTGTAGCACATCCATCTGGTTCCTCTCCATCCATCCTGGGGAGAAACTGTTCCCTGCAGCTCAGCGATTCGGAGCACGTATGTTTTGGCGTGTTCCTCTGCATCCGTAACCTTCCGTCTGCATGCAGCTGGGCCGAGGGTTACCAGAGCTGCCCTCTCTGCAGACAGCAGATAAATTCAGCTGGGTGAGGCCGTCCGAGGGACCAGGAGGGAGGGAGAGGGTGGGGGCCGAGGGCTCAAGTAGGTGGAGATGGGCAGGGAAGGGCAGAGGTGGGTGTCTGGGAGTGTTAATTGAGTGGTGAGAGGGGAAGGGAGAAGGAGAAGGGAGATGAGGTGTGGGAGGGGATGAGAAGGGGGTGGACCAGGGTCAAGGTGGAGGCCAAAAAAAAAAAAAAAAGAGAGAGAGAGAGGAATGAAAGGGAAATCAGGAAGAACAGGTGAGGAGAGGGGGAGGGGAGAGTCCAGGAGGGAAAAGACAGGGAGCCCAGGAGTCAGTGAGAGGAGATGGACACAAGGAGAGAGTCGGGGGCCGAGAGGAAGGCAGCAGAAGGGTGGGGTGGGGCGTGAGCTGTGCGCAGCCCCTCCATCCTCGGCTCAGTCTCTGACCTCAGCCGGCTTCCGAGCCTCCTGCCACTTCCTGTGTTGGCTTCTGGGCACCATCTTGTGGCTTTCTCCTCTGCCACTAGAGAAGGGGGTCATGGTGGGTCCTCCGCGAGGAAGGGGCCGGCATTCAGATACCAGAAGGCTTTGGGGGATGTCACTGGAAGAAAGAATGGAAATCAGGATTGCTTGCTCACCATGACATACTGGGGATGACTTTCCTTTTGGAGACTCAGTTTCCCTCTGATGATATGTCTTCCTCTTCCTCTCGCTGATGGGCCATCGTGGATGTGCTCTGGGAGCTTAGGGGTTGGCTTGATGGGATCCAATAGAGCAGGCCGTGGAGGTTGGCGTTGGTGAGGGGAAGGGAGCCCCTCACCAGGCTGGTGGGAGATTGGTCCTGGGGAGGAGACGTGATTGAGTTGAGTCTGGTAGCAGATGGGGAGATCTGGAGGCTGAGTGAGTCCCACATCCATTGTGGATCGGCTGGTGGCTGAAGGGAAGAGGGGTGGGGTAGGCGAGAATTAGGACTCAGCCATGAGTCTGTATAAGAGTGGGGCTCAGGGAGTGTGGGGTTGGGTGGCCTTCTGGGGGACATAGGACCGTGTTGGTTATGAGTGTGTTCTCTGGGTGTGAGGGTGAGAAGCAGGGAGAGGATTTGTCGTGTTTCTAGGCCATTTCGATAATCCCTGAGGATGTCGGCTCTGCTGGGCCCAGCCGTTCAGCATTGATTCCTCTGCTCCATCCCTGCCTCTCTCTGTCCTCCTCCCTCTGTCCTATATATTTTCCCTTCTCTCTTTTCTCCTCTTCCCTCTCCTCTGGGAGAATGGCCTTAAGATGGGGCTTGGCCGGGAGAAGAAGGGATCAAGATTGAAATGGGGTGGTGGTGGTGGAGATGATAAACAATCAGGATCTCAGGAAGCTTCTAGTCTGCTTTTCCTAACCTCAACTCTGCCCTTAATCTATCTCTTCCCTTTTCCAGGGCCTTCTGATGGCCCACCACTGCTCCCTGAAGGCCCGGTGTCCACACTCTAGCTCTTGAAATCCCTAAAGAAAGTCTCCACCTTCTGACCAGGTTTCCCAGGGGACATGGCAGTCCCCCTCCCCCCAGGGCAGGCTGTGGCCATGGAAACTGTCTATCTTGGGACCTCCCGCAGACCCTCTGACTCCCTTCATGGCTGATTTCTTGTCCTCAGTCCTTTCTCCTGCAGGTGCTTCTGCAGGGGCTGGACAGGGTGGTGATGCTGGAGTGTGTTGTCTGGAGGTGGAGGGCCAGCTCACAGGTGCTTCCTTTCCTCTCCCTGGGGGCGGGGCAGCCAACAAGCACAAGCCATGGATCGAGGCGGAATACCAGGGCATCGTCATGGAGAACGACAACACTGTTCTGCTGAACCCACCACTCTTTGCTTTGGACAAGGACGCCCCCCTGCGCTATGCAGGTAAGTGGGGTTGGGGCAGAGGAGGGCGGGTAGGATAGAGAGAAGTGGGTGGGAGGGCAGGGGCAAGGGAGGAGAGGGGAGGTCCTGGGAGGGAGAGCAGTGAGGACGTGGGGGAAGAGGAAGAAGTAGACTAGGAGGAAACGGGCCACAGCGAGGAACGGTGGTAAAATAAAGGGGGCCAGAGAGGAGGACGTGGGCAGGTGGGGGTCAACGCAGTCAGACTTTGCCAGGTCTCAGACCTGGGCGCTCTGAGAGGTTGCCGCTCAGGGAAGCTGGTGTCGGAGCTGATTGTCTGATAATGAATGCTTTTCCATGCGCAAGAGAAGGGACAGGGGTTTGGAAGGAGAGGTGAAGTGGGAGCCTGAGGGGGGTTGGCGAGTGTGGGAAGGAGACCCTGGAGGTGGTGCAGGAGCTGCGTCCTTCCCTCCCCCTCTGGCCAGGCGAGATCTGTGGCTTCCGGCTCCATGGGTCTGGGGTGCCCTTTGAGGCCGTGATCCTGGACAAGGCGACAGGAGAAGGGCTGATCCGGGCTAAGGAACCCGTGGACTGCGAGGCCCAGAAGGAACACACCTTCACCATCCAGGCCTATGACTGCGGCGAGGGCCCCGACGGGGCTAACACCAAGAAGTCCCACAAGTGAGGACGCTCCTGTCCCCTGCCCTCTGCTGCAAGCCCCCCACCTCCTCCCAGGCCCCTCACCATCCTCTGTCCTCGCCGTCACTGACTATCTGCCCCCTCCCCTCTCTGCTCCTGGGGTTTAGGGACGGGGCCTTGTCATCCAGGAGCCTTCAGCCAAGGGGACAGAAGCACGTGGTAGAACTAGTGGGATCTAATCTTGGCTCTGCCTCTTGTGACCTTGGGCAACTTCTTAGCCTTTCTGGGTTTGCTTTCCCTTGCCTGTAAAATGGGGTGATGGTGATGCCTACTTCTTCAGGTTACTGTGGAGATGAAAGGAGATGGTTTGTGTAAAAAGCAGGCGCTGCAGTGCCTGACACTGAAAGGGCTCAGTACCCGGAGTCAGGATGCTGAGAGACCGAGGAAGAGGACGGTACAGTCAGCGCACACCCACCTGCCTTCCGACCGTCCAGCCGCCTGCAGCGTGTGCCACACCCACACACAGAGCATGCGCACACACGGCAGCGGGCGAGGGTGGGCAGGAGATGGCTGCGGCGGGCAGAAGGCGGGGCCCAGGGCTCCGACACCTGTTCCCAGCTCACTTCTCCTTCGAGAATGGGAGCAAGATGGGCAGTCAGGACTCCTGGGCCACTACGAGGCACTAGAGATAAACCACTCCTTGTGATGACTCAGTTTCCCATTTAGAGACAGAACCCTTGCCTCTGGGCCCTGGGTGCCAGGATCTGGGCTGGGGGCAGGGCTCCGCATGAAGGGCTTAGCCCCTCCCCAACCTCTGCTTGCCCCGCGGGGGCCTGGGCGGGGGAGGGGGCACGGCCGGCTTGCTCACTGCACACGTCAGATGACTTGTGACTCTGGTACAAATGCCACTTCCCTGAATGTGTTTGCTTTTTTTTTTTTTTTTTTGCGTTACGCGGGCCTCTCACTGCTGTGACCTCTCCCGTTGCGGAGCACAGGCTCCAGACGCGCAGGCTCAGCGGCCATGGCTCACGGACCCAGCCGCTCCGCGGCACGTGGGATCCTCCCAGACCGGGGCACGAACCCACGTCCCCTGCATCGGCAGGCGGACCCTCAACCACTGCGCCACCAGGGAAGCCCTGTGTTTGCTTTTAATTTGGTTTTTATTCTGCATCTTCCTTTCTTTCTTTAAGAAGGTTTATTTATTTATTTATTTTTTGGCTGCGTTGGGTCTTGTTTGCTGCGCGCGGGCTTTCTCTAGTTGCGGCGAGCGGGGTCTACTCTTCGTTGTGGTGCGCTGGCTTCTCATCACGGTGGCTTCTCGTTGTGGAGCATGGGGTCTAGGCACCTGGGCTTCAGTAGTTGTGGCGCCCAGGCTCTAGAGCGCAGGCTCAGTAGTTGTGGCACACGGGCTTAGTTGCTCCGCGGCATGTGGGATCTTCCCGGACCAGGGCTCGAACCCGTGTCCCCTGCATTGGCAGTCGGATTCTTAACCACTGCGCCACCAGGGAAGCCCCTGCATCTTCCTTGATTATCCCATTGGATTTGACTCTCATGAAGGAACAACCGGCTGGACACAGAATCCTCTGTCTTGCGTGGCTGTCCCCAACCTATAGCATTCTGTATAGAAGTCATCAAAATCGGCCGCTGGTATCCCCTGGGGTCGTTCCTCACCCCGTACATCAGTCACCCTTTCCCCGGTGGTGCCTGTCCCTCGCTGTGCCTGGTGCCCTGGCTGGGGGGATGAGCGTGCCCACTGCCCCGGGCTCCAGGACCTGCTGGTCCTGCCTGCTCTGCTTCCCTGTCTGGACTCCTAGTTGTGGCTGACTTTTCCTCGTCCTCCTCCCGCTCTGGCACCTGCAGGGCCACCGTGCACGTGCGGGTCAATGACGTGAATGAGTTTGCCCCAGTGTTTGTGGAGCGGCTGTACCGCGCGGCCGTGACCGAGGGGAAGCTGTACGACCGCATCCTGCGGGTGGAGGCCATCGATGGCGACTGCTCCCCCCAGTACAGCCAGATCTGCTACTACGAGATTCTCACACCCAACACCCCCTTCCTCATCGACAACGACGGTGAGCGCCTGCCACCCCAGCTGCTCCGCCCTGGGCGCCCGCGTCCCTCAGGACATCTCGGGGCTGTGCCCTCCACTTCTGTCCCTCACATCCTCATTCCTCACCCTCCTTCCCAGATGTGGAGCCTCCTTCCCTAGATTCCTTCCTCCCAGCTTCCCGCTGTCTAATTCACCTGCTGCCCTATTGGCTCACAAGTCCTCCCCAGACTTTCTCTAGTGCGCCTGACCCTCTCCATCCCCCACCCCCACCCCAGGGAACATTGAGAACACGGAGAAGCTGCAGTACAGTGGCGAGAAGCTCTACAAGTTTACCGTGACGGCTTATGACTGCGGGAAGAAGCGGGCGGTGGATGACGCTGAGGTGGAGATCCAGGTGAAGCCCACCTGTAAACCCAGCTGGCAAGGTGAGGAGCTCTGCTCTGGGACCTGTCTTGTAACCCATCTTTCACCTTGGTGTCCCTTTGCATCCCTTCTGACAACCACAGGGGTTAGGCTAGGAGTCAGGGGAGGGATATTTGGGGAAGGCTTGTAGCTGCCTACCCTGGCTGGCTATTTTCGTAGGAGCCCGAGACTGTCCGTGGATGTGGCCGGAGCAGAATGGATAGGAGGGGCTGCCTTGCCCATCTCCATCTCCACTGCCAGCTCCCTCTCACCCCTGCAGGCTGGAACAAAAGGATTGAATATGCACCAGGCGCTGGGAGCTTGGCTTTGTTCCCTGGTATCCGCCTGGAGACCTGTGATGAACCTCTCTGGAACATTCAGGCCACCATAGAGCTGCAGACCAACCATGTGGCCAAGGGCTGTGACCGTGACAACTACTCAGAGCGGGCACTGAGGAAACTCTGTGGTGGGTGTGCTCCCCTTGGCTCCCCGGGCCTGTCCCCTGTGCCCCCTACCCCCAGCCTCTGCCTGAAACTCCTCTGCCTCTTTCTTAATAATCTGTCTTGGGAATTCCCTGGCGGTCCAGTGGGTAGGACTCTGCGCTTGCATTGCAGAGGGGGCAGGTTCCATCCCTGATCCGGGAACTAAGGTCCTGCAAGCCGTGCGTTATGGCCAAAACCAAAAACAGAAATACTGAATCTGTCTTACATCTTCCTTTGCCCATCCATAGATGTATATATCTGCCGGCATGCGGCTATCTCTTGTGGTCCAAAGAGCACATAAATATGTGGGTGGCAAAGATGCATAATTGTGGCCCAAGAGAGGCACCAGATACATTATGGGACAATGGCAGGGAGAGATGACGAGTTGGAGTTGAGGTCACTGGAGAGCTATTCCTAGCCATTCCTTTCTCATCTCTGAAAGGCCAGAAGAGGCGGTGAGCGTAGCTGTGGGAAATCTTTCCTTGTCCCTCTCTCCCTGCCTGCATATCCTGTTCCCCATCTGCTGCCTCTCCGCTCTGACACCTGTGCCTTTTGGGGCTCCGGCAGGCGCGGCCCCTGGGGAGGTGGATCTGCTGCCCATGCCCGGCCCCAATGCCAACTGGACGGCAGGCCTCTCGGTGCACTACAGCCAGGACAGCAGCCTTATCTACTGGTTCAACGGCACCCAAGCTGTGCAGGTGCCACTGGGTGGCACCGCTGGGCTGGGCTCCGGGCCCCAGGACAGCCTCAGTGACCATTTTACCCTGTCCTTGTGGATGAAGCACGGTGTAACCCCCAGCAAGGGCAAGAAGGAAGAGGAAACCATCGTGTGTAACACTGTCCCAAACGGTGAGCCTTCCCTAGGGCACCCGTCTGCGTGTGGCGAGACTGGCTTCTTGTCCTGCCTCTATCACCGTCCAGTCTGTGACTGTGGACGCGTCACTCCTCTCTCTTCATCTGTCAGAGAGCAGTGCTAGGTTTCGTATTGCTGTGATTTACTCCCAGCGTGACAAGCTGGGATCCTACTGCTCTCAGAGTGATGGAACCCTCATCGCCCTTCTCATCTGCAGCTGCCTCATCACGCTGCATCCACGTGTAGCAGACGGCCCCCCAGACCTGCTCCCCTTAAAGCCCCCGTCCCAGCCTGAGTAATGCTGTACCCATTCTTCCTCTTCCACCACCCCATCCTCCTCTTGAAGGGCTAGTGGGCTCCAGCCCCCAGGACCCCTCTGCCCTCTGTGGCAGCAGCAAGCCCTCTTGAGGGGCTCAGCCTTCACATCCTCTTTCATTTCTGCCTCTTCTCGGAGCTCATCTCTCTTGACCTGAAAAGGAGTGTTGCCCATGAAGTTTGTATTAACCAAAGGACCGGTAAAGATCTGAGTGGGGGCAGGCTGGCCAGTGTCCCCCCTCAGCCAGTCAGAGTGCCCAAGAGAAGCCCGACACTGGACTCTGTGTGTGTGTGTGTGTGTGAGAGAGAGAGAGAGAGAGAGAGAGAGAAAATGAAGGGATGAAGAGAATCCGGCATCCCCTCCCTCCTGGTGCTTTGAAGCTGTTTTTGCCCATGCTTTGTGTTTGACCTCTGTCCCCATCCTCTGCCCTCAGAGGACGGCTTCTCTCACTACTCGCTGACCGTCCACGGCTGCAGAATTGCCTTCCTCTACTGGCCTCTGCTGGAGAGTGCCCGGCCAGTCAAGTTCCTCTGGAAGCTGGAGCAGGTGAGGCCGGAGCCAGGCTCCTGGGAAAGCTGGGTGGATGTAACTTGCTTTCAGGCGAGGAGGTCCTAGGGCAGGGGTGGGCATTTTCTGGGTTGCCCTGTGTCCCTTCTTTCAATCTCCACTTTCAGTTCCTGACTATTTTTACACCTCCCTGCCCCCCGCCCTGGCTCCGTTTTCTTGTTCTCTTTTTCCAAGGCTTGTCTCTTGCAGAAAGCACTCCTGGATTAAAAGGAAGTAGGGAACAAATTACTTCGAACACCAAACCCGACCAACCATCTTTCCCCTCTTGTTTTCTTTCATCTGTTTCTTATCTAGAACCTTACCAGTGCAGATGCCTGACTCTCAAGCAGTTAGCATGCTGTAATTGAGGAAATAAGTAATCTGAGGTACATAGATTAGGTTTGAGTCCCGCTAGGGGAACTTCCTAGCCATGAAATCTTGGTTAATATGTTTACAACTCAGTTTTTTTTTTACCTATGAGTTGAGGATAATAAGAATTCTATATCCCAGGGTTGTTGTAGGATTAAATGATGTAATAGACCTTTATAGACTAAAAAGCAGTATATATATATGTGTGTGTGTGTGTTTGTATATTTATATATCCATGCACATATATATATATGTATATAAATCTCACTATTTCATGGTTATGAGGGATAAATAAAAATGGGCAAAAAAGAAAAAAAAAAAGAAAAGAAAAGTCTCTTGAGCCAAGAGTTGCAGCCTCTTCTTTATTCGTTCCCCAAGCTGACCACAGGGACCGTGGGGATGAGCTGTGTTTCCATCTCCTTCTGTTTTTCTTGTAAGCCCCGGTGGAGTGGCTGAGTAAGCAAATGGCTGAAAAAAGGCAGGAAGTGGAAGAGAGAGAAAAAGGGGAACGAAAACCCACAAACTGGATAATTGAGGGCTGCCTCCAAAGGCTGCTTTCTGTGGCACTCTTTTTTTATTTTTTAATTTATTTTTTATCTTTTTTAACATCTTTATTGGAGTATAATTGCTTTACAATGGTGTGTTAGTTTCTGCTTTATAACAAAGTGAATCAGCTATACATATACATATGTCCCCATATCTCCTCCCTCTTGCGTCTCCCTCCCTCCCACCCTCCCTATCTCACCCCTCTAGGTGGTCACAAAGCACCGAGCTGATCTCCCTGTGCTATGTGACTGCTGCCCGCTAGCTATCTATTTTACATATGGTAGTGGATATATGTCCATGTCCCTCTCTCACTTTGTCCCAGCTTACACTTCCCCCTCCCTGTGTCTTCAAGTCTCTTCTCTATGGCTGCATCTTTATTCCTGTCCTGTTGTGGCACTCTTCTAAAGAGATATTCTGCCATTTGCTTCTTCTGGATCTTTCTCCCACGTTGCTAATACTGGTGACATTCCTCTTTCTAGTTTTCTTTTATTTACCCTTATTTATTCAACAAAGATTTAGTAAATACCAATTCCCTGCCATTCTACTAGGTTCTGGGGATACAATGGGGTCTAAGATGGAACAAAATCTCTGCCTTCATGGAGCTTACATTTTAGTTGAGGAGATAGATTTTTAAAAAGTAAGCAGACATATAAACATGATAAATTGTGATAAATGCTGTGAAAGAAGAAGCAAGGGACTGAGGTAGAGAATAGGAGGCAAGGAGAAGGGAACTCGCTTTAGATTGGTTGCTCAGGGAAGGTCTGATAGAAGTGAAATGTAAGCTCATCCTGAAGGATGAGACAGAGCTGTGAGAGAGAGTTCCAGGCAGAGGGAAGAGCAGATGCAAAGGCCCTGAGGCAGGAAAGGGATCAACATGTTGCAAGCACGGAAAGAGGACCAGGGAGTTAGAGCACAGTGAACAAGGGCAGAGACTGGATTTGAGGTTGGAGAGCTGGACAGTAATCAGGTATACGGTGGACTTTGTTAGTTGGGGTCATTTGGATTTTGTCCTATAAGTCTTTTGAAGGGTTTACAGCAGGGACGTGACCTGATCAGATTTACATTGTAAGAAGATCCCTTTGTATATGTATATGTATAACTGATTCACTTCGCTGTACACCTGAAACTAACACAACATTGTAAATCAACTACACTCCAATTAAAAAAAAAATCTTAAATTTTGAAGGTGCTCCTCCACCAAATTTGGGATGTATTTCTCAAATTAACTATAAATTTTTGGGGTTTCCCTGGTGGCGTGGTGGTTAAGAATCTGCCTGCCAATGCAGGGGACTAAGGGTTCGATCCCTGGTCTGGGAAGATCCCACATGCCGCAGAGCAATTAAGCCTGTGTGCCACAACTACTGAGCCTGTGCTCTAGAGCCCGCGAGCCACACCTACTGAGTCCGCGAGCTGCAACGAGTGAAGCTCACGCGCCTAGAGCCGGTGCTCCGCAACAAGAGAAGCCACCGCAATAAGCCCACGCACTACAACGAAAAGTAGCCCCCGCTCGCC